>NC_136863.1:19193546-19756418 GCF_951799975.1 Gobius niger | reverse complement strand
TTATACATCCAATTACATAATGGAGATAATTTCACTCAAATGTGGCTGTAAATACTGTTGAAGTGGCACTAGCCTGCAGTTAGCTTTGCCCGCTGGCCTGTTAGCTTCTGCTTCGTGATTCCATTAGTGTGTATTGGTGACTCTGACTCGGAGGCAGGAAAGCTGTGGTTTCTGGCCAGAGACACCAGGGGGAGATGAAAGACCCCCCAATCATCCCATTAACACTTGTATTAACCCCAGAGGGACTACGAAAAGGATTTATTATGGTAAACAAGTTACTTAGTTCTTCTTTTAAGTGTACGTGCTGCCTCTTTCATTGTTTGTGAACAAACAAAACAGGTTAATGCACTCTTTGCATCAGTTCCAAACCATGACACAGCTTGTATCCTAAAAGAAACGGTTTATGTAACATCACGATAAAATTCACTGAGACAAAGGATTTGCCATCACCTCAAAAGTCAAACGTTGCAGTTTTTTTCAGGAAGGGCATCGGGCTTGTATCGGATTCTAATGGAATTGTTGACACCACAATGCAGTTAACATCTCTGCCTCCTCTTCTGTTTACTCAAGGAAAAATGCAGCCCACTTGTTGGCCTGGAAGTGACTTTTTAATGCACCATTTTACTCATTCACACGGAAAAAAAGCAAAACGTGTAAATCCTATTTCGTTTTTGTCTTCAGGCTGTCAGATATGTAGATTGCTTATGTGGTTAATTAAAACTTCACTAAGCTGAGCACAAAATGTCAACAGTCGGTTTCCCATTTTAAAACCATTCTTAAGAAACACTGCTAACCATGAGGAAGTTACAGCAGCTCAATGTTTAGATGATGCTGTGCTGTAATGATAAAACGGGGTTACTTGAGTGGAACGCTTATTGTGGGCGCGGCGTGAATGTTTGAAGTTTATTATGGCTGTTATGAGATGGAAGTGTTTGCAGATTAAACTCTTAGCATACAGACAATCGCAGAGCAGTGGATATTTTGCTGTTTTAGCCATAATTATTCTATTATGTAACATATAGAGGTGGCAAATCTAAGCACTAATAAATGGTGGAGATAATGTCAAGAAGTGCATCTAGTTTCCAGGTTCTTCTTGTCGCACTTCATAAAAGTGTGTTTTCCATGTGCACACACAGTATTTTGTTTATTGCTTTTAAAAGGTAGCTATGCTTTGATTGGTTAAATCAGCATGTCACTCAGCAGCATGAGGGAGGCTGACCAATGGGGAGAGTGTGTGGGGAAAGTAGAAAAACAATCCTTGGCAGATTACAACGGAGATACGTTCACAATTTACTTTTTATTGTCATATTGCCCAGGCCTACACAGTGTCTCAACAACTGAGTGCAAAGGAAAAACAGTCTATTAGGGGTCAGCAACATCAACCCCTCCTATATTGAACCTCTGGCCCTCGAGAGGATTTTTGATAAATATTATTACACACATCAGAGATCAAATGTCTTTTAATCCTCTAAAATGGCTAGAAACGCAGTCATTTGTTTCTCCTTTTAGGTCAAATACGATACACAACCCTGCTATTTGTAAAAAGTGGTGTTTGGCCGTCGGTCTTTATCCTTCACCAAGGAAACTTGCCCTTCCCTTGGCCGACAGCCAATAGGTTTTTGTTTTTTACTATAGGTCAAAGCTTAAGTATAGCGCTACCGATGCTTGGTCATGCAAATGCCAGGATGATTTACAGCTGTGCATTTGTAACACCTCAGCCACAAAAAGCATTGAGGCTGCTCCAACCAAGCAATCAAGCAAGACGTGGCATATCCAAGGTGACTCAGGGGTGTTGGATAAATTCGATTTGGGATATTTCACACTTGGTCTTGCTGTCAGATTTAAAACCCATATTGGCACCTGCTTGAGTGAGTGAGTCCTTTCCACTTTGTCATTTAAATGAGCCTAACAGATAGAAAACTAGTGCCATTGTCATCAAGTGTGCTTTTTAATGTGTGTTATTGAAGAAAGGAATATGTCTCAAAACCTTTATTCAAAGTGTTATTCAAAGGGGGATAAAGATCATCTTTCACAGACACTAGTAAAAAGGAATGAATAAAGATTACACAAATGCATTACTTGAGTAAAAGCAGAAAATGTTGGAGTCAACTAAATGCCAACCTTGAGCTGCTGTGTTTTGCTCATGCCAACTCATCCTCTGCCCTGGATCTGATAGTGGCCTTTTAGTGCCCAGCAGTGATAAAGTGCAAGCCAGGGCGACTCTGTGCTCCAAAAAGCTGCCCTATCTCTAATCTGTGAGCTCCTGCCTCTTAAGAACATTAGTAAGGAAATTAAACTCTCTCAGTCTTCTTAATGTCATACCCATTGCTTTGAGCAAGGGGCTTGTGTATGGCGTGACAAAATGCTCAAAGCTCGTGAAAGTCTCCTGTCACGGTCTAACCGCTCTGCCCTTGGTTTGAACCACTCCTCGTCCGTAGCATAATAAGCTCACTTAAGTTCTGTATTTGAGTAGCGCTTTTGAGGATCTGTACTTTACTTGAGATGCGTTTTTGTTGAGATTTCTATATTTCACCACATTTGAAAGAAAAATGTGATGCCTTCTACTCCACTGTTTCCGTAGAGGCTCCAAAGTAGAAAGCAGAAAGTTGGCTGTGTTTTGCACGACTTAAAAGCCCTATCATGCACACTCCACAACAGCAGGTGGTGATGTTTAGATGTATTGTCAATGCCAGTATGCCACAGACTCGCAACAGAAGAAAACGTTTGTCCCCATTGTGTTGCCGTACCGGTGGCTCAGACGCAATCTGTATATTTTTGAAGCCACATAGATACTATTCACAGCACTTCTTTAACATGATTTGTATTTGCTGCTGATTACTTTCTAAAGCAAATCATGCCATAAACATCTAACTGAGCAACTGTACTTTAATTGAAATAATGAAGTTCTTTGACCACTTGTTTTTTCCTCACATTCCTTTCAAATGCTTTTGCAGTTGTCTCCGGGCTCGGAGGATGACGATGGCGAGGGGCCGATCTGTGAGAAGCTGGGACGTATCCAGTTCAGTATAGGCTACAGTTTCCAGAACACCACCCTCACGGTCAAACTACTCAGGGGACAGGAGCTCCCGGCCAAGGACTTCTCGGGCACCTCGGACCCCTTTGTCAAAATCTACCTACTGCCAGACAAAAAGCACAAGCTGGAGACCAAGGTCAAGAGGAAAAACCTCAACCCGCACTGGAATGAAACTTTCCTCTTCGAAGGTTTGTGTTATCTTGCATTCAGGAAAGCTAAGAGATTTTCAAATATCGTCGACTGGATGGACTGGGTTGATGGATTGTGCTGATAGGTTGTGTGCTACCAGTCTGACAACACAAGCGCGAGAAGAAGCGTCCGAAGACTCTGTCAACCCAGCTCAGACGACGATATTGAAAACCTCTTCTGTGATGGAATATTCTTGGAGAACAAAATGTAATGAACAGCACACCTATGATTTATTCTGACTGACATTTGATCACAGCTTCCTAACTTCACCCTTCACATTTATGTTGCATTTATCACACTTTATCGTGTCGTGTTAAACGATACATGCTGATAAAGGACGACAATACCACTTTTTGTTAATTGTTTGTGCCGAGATAACAAGATCGATGGAACTTCAAAGTCACCTCTGCGTCGGCTACAGAAACAGCCTTACATGTGGTTGAGATTTTAGTCTAGATGAAGTTTGCAGCCCAGTGTTTGATTAATGAGCTTGGGGCCTTTTAGGCATATTTACTGAATAGACTTTTTAAGAGGTGTTGCTCGTCTAATTTAATGTTTGGCCAAGAAAGTCCAAGCATGTGGTCAAATGTCAAGCCCACTCATGAGTCAGTAATTGATAATTACAGGGTTTTTGTTCAAATATGAATAAATTACTCTTGGAAACTGTGGGGGGAAAAATTGAGGTCTGTTATAAAAGAAAGTGTTTTTCAGTTTAACAATAGAAAACCACATAAACTTTTTGAGATTGTCAAGCTCTTTCCATGTAGAGCAGACATGCCAAAAATACAAATTAATCAGAATATTTGCACATAATTTTTTTAACAAAATACAACGATTGAAAACCTTGAAAATAGGGAATGTCCGCACTGTCATTTCGAGCCAGTTCCACCGAAAAGAGTGGCCTGTTTGATTTGAATGTGTTTCATTGTGACCATTGTGCCACAGTGACGCCGAAGTTAAAATAATTTCCAAAAACGGCTCAAGCTGCTGCCAGCGCTCAAACAACAAAGCGCACGCTTGATAAATGAATAGTATTGGTTTTGTGACACAAGCACAATGATCCCTCTGTTGTTTGGAAAAGTGCTGCCGATCTGAATTTTACTGCGTGACCTCTGACCCCGGCCACATTCATCAGTTTATTGTTGTTTTAGTATTTTAGAAATGCTCACATTATGAACACCGACAAACTACAATATCTCGCTGGTGGAGCAGAAGCCAAGTTTAAACTGCTTACAATAACAATACATCAAACCTGTACAGCGCTTTTGTGGACACTCAGAGACACTTTACATGGGTTTTTAAGGGTTGTTTTCTGCGGTTTGTTTTTGTGAGTCAATCATCATACAGTATTAATCTCTCTCAGCCTACCACCTCTTTAAGTCATTTATATAAAGGTGATGTCTCTCCCTTCCATCATCCTGCCATGTCACATTGCCACCCCTACATTCTCTGTAGCAGCAAAGCCATCAGCCACCTCAGCCTCTCCATCGCTGACCTTCACCAACATCATTGGCTAGAGCCAGACCTTAGACCAGATATTTTCCTTCTGGAAAATATTCTTTCTCCGTTCCTATTTGAGACAAAGGGCCAAAGTGTATTATCCAGAGTAAATGATTTGTTGCATCTCACACATTTCTCTTATCTATAAATCTCTTGTGACTGAAATAACACTGCAACTGTCGAAAGCAAAAATAAAAATCTTTCATTATTTCCAATGAATGTCTTGATAGACCAGTGGATCTAAGATCCTCCGCGGGGGTCATGGGATAATTATGGGGAGGCTCCAGATCAAAAAGGAGGCATATTTTCTTTGTAGTTTGAATGGAAAACATGCCCTGTGGGGGCTGCTAACACCAGCGGTTGTTACACTGGGGTTGGAATAAAAAATGGCTGAGAACAATATATGTATGTCAGTACATGCCTTCAGCTCGATCTTTGTCTAAATGCGAGAGACTGACTATGGTTAATGTCTGACCTGACATTGTCCAAATGTTTAACAGTGCTTGCAGCTTAAACTCTCCCGTCTTTCTCTGTAGGCTTCCCATATGAGAAGGTGAGGGAGCGGACTCTGTACCTCCAGGTGTTGGACTACGACCGCTTCAGTCGGAACGACCCAATCGGTGAGGTGTCGATCCCCCTGAACAAGGTGGAGCTAGGCCAGATGAAGACTTTCTGGAAGGAGCTCAAGCCCTGCAGTGATGGCGCCGTAAGAGCACACTCCTTCTGTGAACTTCCCTTTTAATCACATCCTCGATGATCATTTCACCTGGTTTGACATGTGGAGTTAAAGAAGTACCTTACATTTAACAGAACATGTTTACCAAGAAATATGATTGAGCTTGACTTTACAGCACAGTAATAACAGGGTAATGGGACTAAAGTAGAATGTGAATAAGGATCATACAACATACTGCAATTCAATCTTGTGAAGTTTAAACAAGACAACAGGACCTGCCATTTTTGCCAACGTTTTTTCTCTCCATCCAGAGGGCGTCCTCTTGTCAGTTTTCAGTGACTGCCCTGCCCACCAGAAGTAGACAACATGGGCATGGGTGGAGGGGGGCCAAGAGACAGAGGCAGTCACTGGAAACTGTCAGGAGGAGGCTCTGGATAATGAGCGAAACGTTGACATCTGGTCAAAAAAAATGTAATACAATAACATCACAGCCACCTGGATGACTGAGAATTCCACCATTCTTAATATACTGTAATAAAAACTTGGCCGTAAAGCTGAAGTTGTTGGAAAATCTTCATAAAGAATGGCTATCATCTACAAAAGTCCTGTAGAAGAGAGTGCTGTTGTCCAAGTGGCTGTTGTGTGCAATGAGCTCAGTGTTGCCATCTGTATTTGGCATACGAGCGTGACTAAGAGTGAGTTTTTACATCCCCCCGATGATGAAAATGCCGCATGAATCACTGTTCTTTGTGTCTGTGTCCGTTGCTCAGGGGAGACGAGGTGACCTGCTGTTGTCGCTCTGCTATAACCCCACTGCCAACACCATCACTGTGAACATCATCAAAGCACGCAATCTCAAAGCCATGGACATCGGGGGCACCTCAGGTATACTCAAGCTCGCTTAGCCTTACGCTTATGACAAGGAGCTCTCGCAGCTTCACACTTGCAATGACTGTGCTCTCAAAACATTGTTGCCCTGTCTGTGAAAAGGACAAAGTTGTCGGGCTCCTCGGCTGCGAGCTAAGTAGATAGTAGAGGTGACATCACATCAGCGCAGCCTCCCCGACCTCCTTTTGCCTCTTTGTATATCTATGAGGATCTGCAGACTCTTCGAAGCCAAAGGACTGTCAGCTCAGTCTGGGAGCACTTATGTGAAAGTAACAGGTCTCGCCATGAAGGCTTTGCCGAGGAAAAGAGGAAAGTGTCTGTTAGCATTACAGAATATGATAATGCTTCAGAACAAATCCCATGCCTTGTTTCCATAAATATCTGCTCATTTGTATTTTGCTCAGCTCTGGGAGATCTTGACCTTGAGCTGAGAGGAGGTATCTGCTTCCTGCTGCCTTTCGTGACTTTCACAATTAGGAGGATAATTGCAAACCTGACCCTACGAGTCACCATTCACGGGGGCCCCCTTATCTCAGCGCTGTTCAGTGCTTTTAATGCGGTTAATGCTCCTTTGTAAATACTTGTACATCTCATTAAGAATACTCTCTATATGTCTCTGTATAAGTTGAAAGCTTGATAAATAATGCCCATATTTTGAAATCAGAACAACATGGGCAGCAGTGGCTCAGGGGTTAGAGGCAAACTGTGCAAAATATTGTAAAAATATCAAGAATGATCAGTGTGGCTACTGTATACTTAGATCACCAACAGGCACTAGGCTTCTGCTGTCAATATGAAAAGTGAAAAAGCCTGTAAGGTGTGATGTACAGTGATAAGTACTGAGCAGGTGGTGAGTATGCATAGCTAAAGTGCAGAGTGCATGTTTTTTAACATAGTATTCTGTAATTATGTGTTGAACTTCCCAGGAGTCATAGAATTTAAGGGTGAAAGAGGAGTAGGGACGTAACGATTAACAGAAAATCGATTTAAACTGCTTAAAATGTGAATCGATGTTTATAAATAAAAGAATCGATGTTAAAGGAATAGGCCACCGTTGTTACATACTGAGATATGTTCTTACCTTAGACGAGTTCTTTTGTACCTCTCCTCCTCTCCTCTATAGCTCCAAATGAGGTGAAGATAGAAGCTACCAAAGCTCTTCCACGTTTTCCCTATTTAAATCTGGTTATATGAAGTGTTACACGATAAAGTATAATTACACAAAATTAAACAATGTGGATTTTCTAAGCGGATAAAAAGGGAACTATATTGTAAGACGTAATACTACCAGGAGTAGTTCGACATCCGCGCAGACTCAGTAATATCTTCACTTTACTGTGCGGATGTCGAAGTAAACCAATGGCCGCTGGCTGCTCTGCTTTATGACCACGGCACTGGGGGCCGCCATTGCTCCGCCATTGCTGTAGTACCTCCGTATCGCCACTAGGCCCCCATTGAAAAGCATTGGAGTTTAGACACCTTAAAAACAACTTTAACGCCTGGTTTCAATTTTTTCAACCCTAGACTAGGCTAGATATTCCTCCTGAGATAACGCTGGGTTACTCACAATTTATGAAACCGGGCTGGTTTTCGTAATATGAATTTTTGAAATTTAATGAGGGTCGGACTGTTAGCATTGGAGCAGTGCAAGCTACACGTCACGCAAGGGCCGAGTCTACGGTGAAGATCCCGCCCTTATGCCCTTTTTAGGCACATGCTTCGTCAGAGCTGGGGAGGAGGAGTCTGTAAATCCTCCATGAATTCCCCCCCTCAACTGTGGTCATTATGGTAAACGGGGAGGAGTGAGCAGAAGACGTCCATTATTTTTTATAGTCTATGAAGTAAACACATGCACGTGGAGGCATGGAAGCAGCAGTGCAGAAGTTAACGCACAATGACAGAAGTTTACCAAACTGACAAACATCTGACCGACCTGCTCTGATTCTGCCGAAATCCTCATCATGTCCGTTTGTCAAATAATCCAATATCTACAGAGAGCTGTCATGTCTTTTCCCTCCTTATGAAAGGCTGCACCAGGAGGCTGTGAGGCTTTCAGAGGTTGAGAAAAAACTGCACTGTAAAATTAGTTCTAAATGGTAGTGTTATGTTCAAACTGCAAAAAAAAAGTTTGGTAAATAAATATAAATCTTTATTATTTCAATATTTATGCTGGAAAAATATACAAGCACACATGTCAAAATGATCATAGTTCGTTTTCATGTCTTGTAACTTTTTTGTAATGTAAAGTTCACTTACTGAGACAGTTTGAAATTGAAATGAATTGGCGCTTGAGTGAATCGTTACATCCCTGAACACAAGATAATCGGGTGTTACGTTCTGATTCTAACTGCAGTCAAATCGGGTATCAGTTTGGTCGATTAATTGGACTTACAAATGAAAATGTTGTTGTCAATAGAATTCCTAAACCTTCCTATTCCATTTCCTCTTTTTCCTCCTCTTAGATCCCTACGTGAAAGTGTGGCTCATGCACAAGGACAAGCGGATAGAGAAGAAGAAGACAGTGACGATGAAGCGCTGTCTGAACCCGGTGTTTAACGAGTCGTTCCCGTTCGACGTCCCGGCCCACGTGCTGCGGGAAACCACCATCATCATCACCGTCATGGACAAGGACAGGCTCAGCCGCAACGACGTCATCGGCAAGGTAACGCCAAAAAAACACAAACCCGGCCCCGCCCGTGTCACCAGTAGCCGCGGTTTGTCCTCACTCCCGTCTCTCCCTCCTCTCTGTGGCAGATCTACCTATCATGGAAGAGCGGGCCGGCGGAGGTGAAGCATTGGAAGGACATGCTCGCTCGGCCGCGTACTAACGTAGCCCAGTGGCACGCTCTCAAGGCCTGATCGCACTGCCCCCCCAGCTTACACTCCGGATGCCCTCCCCCTCCACAGCCCCACCCCAAACTCTCGCTCCCTTCCTTATGCACAAGACTGACTTGCTGCCAGGCTGCGAAACACGGGTACAATTAGCCATCTGCTCTCTTAAACCTTTAAACTCTCTTTTGCTTTGCGTTTTGTTCCTCTGTTTCCTCTCTCTCTCCTCTCCCACAGACCGCCATTCCATAGTTTACACTTACTCGCCGATGGTCCCCCTGTTTCAGACTGTCTGTCCGTCTGTCTGTCCTCAGCAAGTTGTTCACGTCCCTGGCACCTTCCCTGGCTTCTTTTAATTGCGGTGTTGCCCTTGGTGCATTTTCTTCACACCAGGAGCATCCCAATTTGTTTTATGGAGGGCATCAGATAAACTGTTTTATGCCTTTTGAAATCTCGACTATAGGGTTATATTTAGAAGCCCTTCACTAATCCTGACTACTTGCCCAGGCACAAAGTAGCTCAAATATAAGCAAAATCTTCAGTCAAATGCTACAAGAATCAGCACATCTTCAGGCATAGAATCATCAATATGCTGGGTGCATATTGTTTTGACCATTTCAGACACTAAATGGCAACGTACCCCCATTTCCATGCTGTCTTTAGCTTGTACCTTCCGTGCCCCATCTTGAGGTCTCACTTCAGTTCTTGTCATTTGTCTCAAGTGTAGTGTGTCCATTCCAGTTCCCCATTTGGCTGAAGTCGTTTAAAGCAATCATTCAATAGTTCGCGTCGAAACCAGCTGAAGTCAGATGAAGTCATACCCCACCCGCCCCCGCCTCTCTCTCCTCTCTGCTTTATTTCTTTCTCTCCTTTTTCCTCTCCTCTGTGTTCTTTTACTCTAACCCCTTTTCTCCTTTGGCACAATATTAATGACCCCGCCCCCTCCCCTCGCGCTCCTTTTTCTGAGCCCTGCCCGTCGTCTGTGTGCTGTGGGTGCTGTGCTGTAGCTCCAAACGAAAAATAGAGATTATTTACGGGGAAAAAAATATATATATATACAACTGAACTTACCGGAACTTTCCAATGCTGGGAAAGACTTTTACAGATCTGCTCTTGATTCTTTTCCCAACAAAACAGCCTTGACGCGGAGAGAGAAAACAGAAGATGATTTGAGAAAAACACACGCAAATCCACCACCGATACTATGATGTCATTTTGTCGCAGGATCGCCAACTGAAGAAACCAAACCTTCCAACAATATTGGCATGAAAACAAGTGCCACTTTGCGCAGTTTAAAGTGTGTTTTCAATTGAAGCCGATGAATTCTTCTTTGTAGTGCCCTCTTGTGTTGAGTGTGCATGATTATGCGTGAGAGTGTGTTTGTTTGGGCAATGCAATCTGGGCAGAAATCTTCTCTTTTCTCTTTCTCATCTTGTGCTTCTCTTACTGCCATTGTTTCCCCGTCCTCCTTTTACTGCCCGGCCTTCGAAATGACGGCCCTGCGGGGGAAAGATCTATCTGCACTTTTTTGACAAATGTAATAACAATAATAATTCTGATGTTGTGTAGAGGATTTTAAAGGGAGAAGTTTGCGAGGGGGTGAGCCCGGGGGAAGCTTTAGTCTGTGTGTGATTTTTGTGCACTCAAGGATGTGTAGGGCTCCCATCCTTTTGTGTATATCTGTGTTAAGACTTCTTGTAGCAGGCTGTTGTGTTGTCAGACTGCAAAGTGCTGCGTGTCACATGTAGGTGAGCACTATAACAGACTGACTACACAATGGGCTTTGTTGCATGTTTTAGGACGGGTTTAAATAACCAAATTTCATAGTTACTATGTTGGGTTCAGTCTAGTTTAAACCAATTGGACTTAAGTTTGCTTCACTAGCAAGGACCACGCCACAACAAAGT
The DNA here is from genome assembly GCF_951799975.1 of Gobius niger. Classification (NCBI taxonomy): domain Eukaryota; kingdom Metazoa; phylum Chordata; class Actinopteri; order Gobiiformes; family Gobiidae; genus Gobius; species Gobius niger. Next base: position 19,745,395 of record NC_136863.1, on the reverse strand, counting down.
GCAATTAAGATTTTATTCACAAGGTTATAGTGTGGAGTGAAACTGGGCGAGACTGTGGGTGGAGGCTCCGTCTCGGATGAACCCAGCTCTTCGGGACCCCCTTCTAAGCAGGAGAATCATTGCTGAAATGGAACAGACATGAAGGGAGGGAGGGTGGGGTCGACAGTTTCAAACAAACTGAGATGACGAGGCTTGGCTTGGTATATAATGGCTCGTGAGTAATTAGAGGCGTGGTTAGGTAAAAGCAGGAGCGGTTGGTGTGCAAAGTGTGATAAGTTGAGGCGTAGTCCTGCTCCCGAACCTAGTCAATAAACGTTGACTCCACGAAAAGATAAGCTTCATGTAAAGTGGCTTATGTTATAGATTTTGTTGTTTCTTTTACTTAATAGTTTGTATTAATTTTAAGAGGCCTCACGTTGGCACACTCTCTAACCAAACTGTGAGGAAGTTGTGTTGTTTGTTATTTATATGTATATTAGTTTATATGATGTGGCGATTGACTATGACAGACTCAGCAAACTAGCACATAAGCAGGAAGTGAATACAAAAGAGGAACACAATTGGACAAGAGACACACAAAGTCTTGGTCAGTGTTGTCCATATGTTTGTTACTGTAGCCTGTAGATTCAGCCAACAGCTGTTGTTGTTGTGTCTTTGGGCAAGACACTCGTCTGCCTTGCCTGTGTGAATGAGGTGTGTTAGTGAGTGGTTGGTGGTTCGAGGGGTTGATAGCTAATAGTAGTAGTAATAATAGTAGTATACAATTAGTAATATTATAGATGGGCCTTTGGAGTCGAACTTGATGCTCTTAGTATCACTTTAAATGAAAAGGGTAGTGTACAACATTAACACTGGCTGTGAATGTGTGAGGTGAGACACTGTGATGCTGCAGAAGCCGATTAGACATTATCTGGGCCCTGACGGTGTTTTGGGACCTGCCATTGTGTGCCAGCCCTGCTCCGTGCCCCTGTTCCTGTTCCATAAATATAGGCTATTTGGAGGTTCTCACACTCTTCCTCAGATACTAACGTTTCAGATAGTACTTCAGTTACTTACCTTAGTCGAATTTTACTCCAATGTACTTCAGTATTTTCAGTAGATAATATTTAAGAATTCCAAGTAGAAAGTACAGTGCTGTGGATTATAACTTTGTGACTTCAAAAACATGAATATATCACCTGAACTCACCACTGTTCAGCAGCACGATGGAGACAAACCTCTTTCCTTGCCGTGAGTCAGTGCACTGACATTACATCTGCACACTGCCACATTATCCAATTAGAAATGTCTTCTTCAGTTGTTCTGTGGTTGGCGCTCAACTTTAAACCAGGATCATGGTGCTGTTTATTCTAGTTACAAGCCTGCTTTAATTGTGTTCATTTCAGGAGCAGGAAAGACGTGGAATCGCACTAGTTTAGTGGCCGCTTTATTCTGGGTCAGCAAAGAGTTAATCCAAGTTTGAGTCTTGGTTAGGCTCAATCTTATTTATTCCCTTGTTCACTACGACTAGAGAGCTAAAGATCTTGCACATATGACCTTCAAAGATGTTTCTTGAATCACCTCATGTTTTCAGAGGTTGGATACTTGGTAAGAAATGTTTTAGCTCTCTGTCATTTCCAGGCACACCTAACTGTACTTGTTTTGATTGCTTCCCATTTTACCGCATATCCCTGCTAAAACCTGTGCCTATTCTGCCATGTGGTCCCAACTGATAAGATTTTGCCTGCTTTGCTTTCTCTGTTTGGGTCTAAAAAGTATTGTGTATTGTTTATTCTAATCTCGGGCAGGTTAGTCCTCTGAAAGCCGGGGCGAGGCTTTGCATCTGGACTGTGTTTGTTCATGTGGGGCCCGGTGTTGGACGCTTTGATGCACTGATCCAGTCCAGCACCCTTCAGAACAATTGGCCAGTCGTGGAACAGGGCCCACTGTTTTGACAGCCACTGCCTGGAGTGTCACAGTACATTACGCTCCCATTAGGTGGTCAGAAAGGAGCAATATCTTCCTGTCCAGACCTCAGCGACTCAGTCGTCTTTGGAGAGTTTGAATGGACTAAAAATTGTCCCAAGTACAGCAGCAGTCCCGGATTAGTGATTGCTAGCGTGATTGTAGCTGACATGTACTTTGCATTTAGAGGTGTGCAGCCGATAGGTTAATGCTAAAACCATCTGACTGAAACCTAAAATGACAAGGCTCAAAACATAAGCTTGTTTACAAACAGAAAGTTCATACCTTATGCCAGCATGATGCATCGTATCTTAAAACAAAACATACTATACATTTCAAACTTGAATCAGCACATAACCAGGCCCTACCTGGCATTGGTGTCATCAAAGGATGGATGAATACAAGGTTTTCTATCTTTTGGCTAGAGTTGTGTCTTTGTCCTATAACAATGATACAAGCCATAAAGGCATATTGAAAGTACACATTGTATTCACATTCGACAATCTGTCAGCAGTTACTCTTTATATGAAAGCAGAAATGTATTTCCCTGTATGATTTGTTCCAATGGGCTGGTACACAGTAAAATCAGATCCCTCACACTCTTAATGGTACCAGGGCATTTATCAATGTTCAGAAAGTTTCTCTGTTCATAAAATCAGCCAAAGTCACAAACATTATGTTCTTTCAGTGCCAGCAGTCAAACAGCAGTGCCATTAAGGATGGTGAGGCCAGAGCCAAACAGTATGAGGGAGAAAGCAATTTCAAAATCCCCCTTTTATTATCCTGCCACGTGTCCCGCACCTCTAAACTTATTGCATTTTGTTAGCGCCAGCCCTGTCATCTCTGACCTTCAGCTATTGTTGCCCAGTCAGGTCTTTTTAGATAAACTATTTCTTGGATGTTTTACTTTGAGTCTTAAATCATCATAAATTCGGTGACCGAAGAAGACAGAGAAGTGCCAGATTGATATTACAGTGCCAGAAACATTAGCACTGATATCAATCTGGGATTGCTCTGGTTTAAATCATTTGGGAAGAGAACAAACTTCTGGCACGCCTCCTTTTAGCTCCTTTTAGCTAATCACACTCAAGTGTCCAACAAAAATCCTCAAATCCATTAAATATTAAGTTGTGTGTTAGTGTCATGTGTGTTTGTCAGTCTGTAGCAAACTACCTTGTGTTTTTCTGTCATGACCGCATTGTTAATGAGTATCAATAAAACTGTTTGTTGGCAAATCTAACGCCCGCCCACTCATAGTAATGCCACGTGATTGGCCCAAACTCTGCTGTTTGGTTTCAAACACATCCACTGGTGCCGCACGATTCTGTTGTGTTTGTGAACACACAAACACCACAAGAATTCCGCTTGCAGGCAAGGTTAGCCAATAATTACAGTCTGATAACTGAAGTAATTTGCCACCATTGTTCCTGAATTAAGGCTTTCAGAAGTGTATCAAAACCATGGCCAGTTTTCCTGCTAATTAAATTACCGCTATTTCAGCATGTTCATGTTTTTAGTCTTTATCACAGCCATTTAAATGACAGCCTTTGTCTCTCAGGTGAAAGAGGAACTCATGCTTTTATCTGCAAAACTAATACATTCCCTTTATATGAAAACAACTGAATGAACTGAACACTCACAGGTATGAACAGGTTCATATACAATACTATATATTCTGTATAGAAGCAAAATAAAATCAATTGTTTGGTGAATTGTGAATAAATCAAGTTTAACTTCCAAAATAACTTGAAATATCGTCTAACATTTGCCACCAAACTATCTTTGACCATATGTAACTATAGGACTGCTGAATATAGCCGACTACTTCTATTGTTTTGTACTTCTCTCAGTTATACTCGGGACGTTCAATGACTCAGCTGTTGGAACGAGGCCTGTTTTGTTATAGTGCAATATTAAATTACTTCAGCTTGAAAACTTTTTTTCAACACAGGCTGGATCAATCCTTCCCTCAGTTCACCCTCTCAGTTGTTTTATGCATCTGGTGTGAAAACCGATGTGACTTCTCCCAATCAGGGTTATGTGAATGGTAACAGAATAAACAATAATTTGTTGTTAAGTTCACGTTTGATTGTTGGTCAGTGTGTATGTGTAAATTTGTGTGTTTCTTTCTTTACTAAAATGTGCTAAGAGATCTTCTGTTTTTGAGAACTTTGTGTAAATATCGTTGTTGCAAAATATTTGTTGTAAGCAGAGTTTTTCATTTGTCACTTAAAATGACGAAGAAAATGATATCTCATGATCTAAAGTGGTGATGTTGACGCTGATTTTACATGCCCTTCTTGAATAAGGGCTTTTGATGTCTGCTGTATTTTTTGTTTGAAGCATGGTGAGGTTTCGGCAAGAGATCCTATAAAAAAACAGGGAGGGGTGCTACCTGACACACCCCCGTCTCACTGTAGCAACACTGCCACACCCGCTCCCTCATGCTCCAAGGACTGAGTGGTCTCTAAATGTGGCCTATGATGTGCAGACCTTACTGTAGCCTATGGTTGTAATTTACAACTCTGATAAACTATGGTGTATAGGGTTAGAATACATGTTTTTAGTGTACAAGGTCTGGCAGTTATCTAAATACATGATATCCTCACTAGTATTTTACCAATAATCAAAGTATAGGTCTAGCACTATATATTGCCCAATGCGTAAGAAAGGAAGTGATTTGTCAATATGTTTTATGAGACAGTAGCCTTTAGAGCACATACACATGACAGTGCTCTTTGGTATCATCTTAGAGCAAAACATATAAAGGTGTTCCTGGAAACGCATCAAATCAGATCATTTCAGTCATATTTCTCTGAATTGCTCACCTCGGGAGCGAGATAGCCGCTTGGCTGTGCTCCTCTTCAGCCTGTTTGCTCAAAGGCTTGGGGATTTACAGTAATGCCATTGTGTTAGATGCGATTGGCCCTGTCCTGACACCGATGCAGGCTTCCTCATTGAAGTCAGAGATTAGTTCAATTCAGAGCCGTTCCTCCTCCTGCCGGAAGCCGTGTTTTTAGGTGGGCACATGTGAAGAGTTAGACCACTTCAAGATCCACTTTACACGTTTCAAAACCTTCTGCTACGAAGCACAAGTGCCCTGACGCATGAATCGCTGTGCTAAAACTTGAAAGTAATCCAAGGATTATGCCTAAAGCCACATTTAAAGCAAAGTATATCAAGAGTTGTTTTTAATCAGGACTTAAATCCTACAAAAATGAACTACAACTCTGCAAAGTTGGAGTAATGTGTAAATTTAATCAATGCAGTTTGCAATTTTGAACATACATTGCACTGATATCAAGTCAAAGTAGGGAGACCAACGGGCAACATTGCTTTTGGAACTTGGAGTTACCTGTATTAAAAAACTGCCCTGTGCCTTTTCACTATTTCCTGCTGTCAGAGAGTTGAAATCCACTTTATTGGAACAGCATGTCTCCACCTATACTTCGCCCTTTTTCATATGCTCCGGCCGCATGACTCTGCCCGGGCCTGTGTACATCACAGGCTTGTCTCTATGAAAGTACTTGTTCTGCTGTCTGCAATGAGCTGGGGTCATAGCCGTGATCTCTTGATACCAAACAGGAGACAGGGGGGCACAGGACAGGGCGGATAGGGCCTTGGCTTGAGTGGTAATAGCACATATAGTTTATGTCATCAATCAATGCACTGAAGCTTACTCCCTTGTTTTCCACCCCGTCTTCTGCTGCTTGTACTGTAAATAGACTTTGGTTAGAGCATCCTCTAACTTCTCTGCCATAACATTTCTTGATCAGGTAGGTAAGAAGCAATACGACAAACTGATCCAACGCCATTCTAACTAACACTGAGTCCTCTGTATTGCGGGGATGTCCGGGGTACCACTCCTGTTAAACTCTTGCCCTGACCAGCCTCTTCAACAAAGAGTGCCCTAACTTTAAAACACACTATTGTGATGTATACAATCTAATTTATTGTATTTATTTATGTATTTTTGCCAACTTTGTATAGTGTATAAATATCTATAAATATATGAAAAGACAGTACTGTATAGATTTTAGCTGCCTGGTAAGGTCAATAGTATATACTTGGTAGACTAAAAGAAAAAGCGTAGAGCTGTTCAAAGGCCAGTTATTGACAATTGCTTTCTGTAAAACTTAAGTTGTTTTATTTTTATTTTTATTTTTTAAATTGGCCGGTGGAAATCCAAAGTGTGTGTTAATTTTCCTGTCTGTTCATTCGTTAGCTATCTGTTGTTTTTCCTCTTCTCGAGACACAGCGAGGTTCTGGCAGCCAGGAGAGTGCATGGGAACGCAGACCGTGGACCCTGTTATACTGTAGTGACCGTTAGGTGTGTGCGTCTGTCTATGGTAGTAACTAGTGATCTCTGTGCAGTGCCTATAGCCCCCATGACCCCCCCTCCCCTCTCTACTTCCTCCTTCTTCTCTGGAGTAGTGTGCCGTGTGACGATGTACGTGCTAAAATACAGGAGCTGTACATATATATACTCAAGCTGGCAGTGGCCTTCATCCTCCTCTTGGGCCCCGCTACGCTGCTTCTTCATTACAGCGCTTAATTTTAATCCTCCACCGAGTATGGATTTCCAATTCGTCTACTCAATTGTTCATTTGCTCTCCCATTCAGCTACTAATACCTCACCACCAGAGTCTAATTTCCCTGTAATCCATGCTTTTCTCATCTATCTCCCGATTCTTCGGCCATTAGAAGTTGCCACATGAAACGTGCTTTTATTTTTCCCCTCAAGAATCCAGATATAAATTTAGCATCAATACACAAACGCCGAAAACTACTTTGCTTCTAACTTGCACCAATCAGGCATAACATTATGACTAGTGAAGTGAAAACAGATTTGTGTTTGTTCAGTGGAACAAGTCGTCAGTCGCCTTTCATTGTTGCCTGAGTCAGTGGTATTTGTATCACTGGTGCTTCTTCAGGAGGTACTCACAATCTTCTGTGCAGATGTTTTTCTTTTCTTTTGTGTTGCCTTCTGAGGACACACACCTTAAAACCACAGCCCTGTTTTTACAAAATTATCAAAATGGCCCAAAAATGACTGAGGCAATTATGCCAGGAGGCTGACGAAGTGGATAGTTTCACCTCAAAGATTAGAAATCCTGGTGTGTCTTGATATTACCCTCTTTTTTTGTTTTGCCTGATATAGTTCTATGTTTTGTTGCCTAATTTCCAAACCAAACTGGAGAAGGGCAGCTGCCAGTGTAAAGTGCACAGAAACATAAAGCAGCCATATCTGACGAGCACATTGTGGGACTTACTCTATGTAGCAGGAGCAAGAGACAAGCCTTAATGGTAGGACCAACTACAAAACGGAGCAGTGGGATTTGTGCATTTGTAGTGGACTATTCTTACCTTCCCTATCTCCCGCACCAAGTTTATTACTCAGTATTCAGATGTGTTGCTTGGTTGCTCTGTACATATCTGTGTAGTACTTCTGTTGGTGTCCCGTGTTAGGATAGTAGCGGGTTCTTACTGGGTTCTCCTCCACAGACGTCCTCCAACAAGGCCTGGATGCATTTCCAAAAACTTCAAACATTCCACTATGTAAAAACCATAACTATAAAAATTAGATGTAACATAAGCTAATCAGCAGAGGGACCAAAGCACAGATGTCTTTACCTGGAGCCATGTTATTAATAACTACACTCTGTGCTTCAGTCACTCTCTCTGTCACATTCAAGTCTAGCTTCTTCCTCCAGACATCGCACAAGCTTCACCTGCCTCTGGGGGTCAGTGCCAGTGTTTGTGGGACTGATGAAGGGGCTGGTGAGGTGGTGTGAGGTGGGAGAGCCCTGGGAGGCAGTAGACAGACTTGTCCCTGTGGCATGGGTCTAGATAGAAGATGGAGGATGTCTTGGACACATTGGCCAGTAACTCTTGGGTTTTGCGTTCCATGTTTTTGTGCCTCTCCTGTTTTTTGGCCGAGCGGACTGTGATCTTACCGGTTGATTTTTGCATTCTCCTCCACCCATCAGTGTTACTGAGTGTGTTTTGGGTGGGCGGAGTCTTAGAGCTGAGCTCTGATTTTGTTCCATATTAAAGAATCATTTTTACAATAAAACTTTGTTTTTCTCTTTTCTTTTGAATTTGTCACTATATACACATATACTCTAAGTGCCTGTGACATGCATTTGATCACAATTATGTTTAAGTAATGGTCTGTTATATGTAGGTTTGCATCAGAATCCTTATAAAGATGACATAGACATAAGATGCTTTGTGGTTATATCTAGCCTTCGAATTGACCGAGCAAATTATTCCTAATAAATAACTTAACTCTCTCCACTGGACAGTGATCAAGTCACTGTTCTTTGGAACTTCCCTTCTTCCTTTGTCACTATTTCAAAACATACAAATTGAGTCTAATGGTGTAAAACTAGTTTAGTTTAGTTTAGTTTATTTGAGCGGCTTACATTTTACAAATTTGCAAAAATACACGTTTAACAGTCATAGATGCTTAAAAGTATTAGGCTGAAGCAAGAGCGCCTTCAACATATTAAACATTTGCATTTCACAGTAATATGTGAGAACTGTATCCACAACAAATGAGAATTTAGCACAAAAAATAGTATATTCCTTGAGTAGACAAGTGTCCTCAAAAAGGTATTTCATTTACATCTGAAGAACATGACTCGAACGTATGTACTCAGTTGCTTACATTTCCCATAGGGAGGAATTATTTACATTAATAACAGCATCTATTCCAGATCTCTTTCCATAGTAAATAATGTGATTGTGTGTTTTTCCCCTTTCAAAAACGACAAAAAGCAGGACGAGTGTTTGCTAACTTGTAAGCCATTTACCATCTTGTTGTTTGCCAAGAGTTTCATGTGCTGCCATTCAAATTCAAAAAATTTTTTTTTTTGTGGTTGTTTGTTTTTTTCTACTATTATTATTATTGTTTTTATTTTTTTTTATTTTTTTTTTAATGATGTAACATAACCCACTTCCCCTCGTGCCCCCCCCCCCCCCCCCCCACTCTGGGGGATCATACTATAAAAGCATTAAAAAAATAAAATAACAAATTCAAAAAATCAATCTGCTGTTGATCAAAGTGCTTACCAAAGGTCCATATTGTTCAAAAAAATATTATAAACAAAGACAATACACAATATACAAAACGCTCAAATTGTGGCCATGATATGCACCAGACAGTGTTAAAAGCTTTTGTGTTGAAATATGTCTTAAGCAAGGTTTCTCTTATGTGGAGAGGCAGTTCATTCCATAGTTTTCCACAGAGAAAGCCCTGTCCCCTTTGGTCACACGAGATAGTGCTTTAGCCCTGATAGCTGTATTGCCCCCTTTGTTGCATATTTTAAATATATTCCTCCAATACATTCCTGCAACCAATTTTGCCTGGATCTGGAGGATGTCGCGGTATTGGTACTGGTATTGCACAAAAAGAGTCACGAACACCCACTTCTCCCCAGTTATGACATGTGTTAAAGGAATAGGCCACCGTTTTTACATACTGAGATATGTTCTTACCTTAGCTTTGACGAGTTCTTTAGGACCTGTCTGGTCTTCACCCGTGCCTTCAATCACGTAAACACAGCGCAGACGGCGTTAGCATTTAGCCTCTCCCCCACTCCTCTATAGCTCCAAAACAGGTCAAGATAGAAGCTACCAAGCTCTTCCACGTTTTCCCCATTTAAATATGGTTACGTGAAGTGTTCCACTACAAAGTATAATTACACAAAATTAAACAATGTGGATTTTCTAAGCGGATAAAAGGGGGGACTATATTGTAAGGCGTAGTAATACCGGGAGTAGTTCGAAATCCGCGCAGTAATCTTCACTTTACTGCGCAGTAATCTTCACTTTACTGTGCGGATGCCAAATTACTCCTGGTATTATTACGCCTTACAATATAGTCCCCCCTTTTATCCGCTTAGAAAATCCACATTGTTTATTTTTGTGTATTATACTTTGTAGTGTAACACTTCACGTAACCATATTTAAATAGGGAAAACGTGGAAGAGCTTGGTAGCTTCTATCTTGACCTGTTTTGGAGCTATAGTGGAGAGAGGGATGCTGGATTGGTAGCTACATGATCTTTAGACATGTTTAGCTTTTATTTCAAATTAGAGCAATTAATACTGTGGACATAATTACAGCACAATGGCACATGTTCTGTTGCTCCTGCCATGGTTTACAGATACTCAGTCATTTGCTGTTGTTGCCTTTGAGAACAATTAAAAATGTATGGTGTGTGAGCCACATTAGTCAGTCAGAGATAAATTAATCCCAGCTCTATGTTTCACAGTGAACCAGTGATTTGTTCTGTGTGGAGCTTGAAGACAGCGTCTCATGTAGCTCTTAATTAACTGCTGCACACCCGGGTCGCTCCACCTTTGACATTTCACACTTTAGACTAAATCAGGCCTTCATTACACCATTCTGTTTCTCGCAACATCATCAAACACATTATTTTTAATTTAATCTCCTTCTTACTGAGCCACACAGCAGCTTGTCTGGATGCTGTCAAGAAGCGTTTGATTGTAAAAGGTCTTTGTTTTACGCATGGCTTCCCCTCCTCGTCTATAGGGCCTACTGCCTCTGAATGCTTGGAAGATGACTCAAATCCCACCCCAAAAAGGAAAAAAAAGATGACAACGCAATTTAGCCTAAACTATGCAGACCAGATTTGCCTGTTTAGAAGTCCAAAGAAACAGATAAGCTTGTGAATAGTTGTGCGCTGGAGGAGAGCACTCAAGAGACACAGGATACAAAGAAGGGTCTTATGCTTCTGTCCTGAGCTTTATTCATTCCATTCTTTTCAAAGCCAGACAGTGAACCTGCTCTCATCCAGACTGGGACACACTGGTCTTGCTGGGCTCATATGCAGACACTGGTATTTGTCCCTCTCTGAACCGTGACAGACGGCTGCCAGCAAACCATGCGCATCAGCTCAACAGGAGACCCTCATTGGCATCACCTGTGTTTATTTTTAGCAGTGCTGTATCCACCTTTTGTCTTTTAAGCTGTCCAAGTGGCATCTCAAGAACAAACAGACAAGGAGCACCATAACTGTGGGTGCATCTGATATATTTGAAGGGATAATTAATTCCCAAAAGGAAACAGTTGTCAACACTGGAGCCATGTCTCTGAGACCTGTGCTATAGACAAGGCTGCTACAAATGCATTGGTTTGATGTAGCACCTGTCAGGACACTTTTATAGCCATTCACTCCGGTAGTACAGCGAGTGGCTAGCGCTCGTGCTTTACAGCTCGAAGGTCCCGGGTTCGATTCCCACCTGGATGGGGCCTTTCTGTGTGGAGTGTGCATGTTCTCCCTGTGTCTGCGTAGGTTTCCTCTGATTTCCACTACCACTAAAAACATGTACAATAGGCCAGGATGAATGAGAGTGTGTTTGAGAGTGCGCCCAAGGCACCATTCCGGTGTGGCATGTTTACATGCATGAGACCCATGTGTGTTCATTAGCATGCACTGTCCACACCAAATAAACCAATAAATAAATAATATATATAAAAAATATTTTCTTGAGTTCATGCCACAGCGTCTATTTAGGTCAGGACTTTGACTGGGCCATTCCAGAACGTGTATTTTTTTCTTCTGAAACCATTCTGAAGTTTTTTGCTTTTGTGCTTTGGGTCATTGTCTTGTTGCAGCACCCATCCTCTTTTGAGCTTCAACTGTTGGACAGATGGCCTCAAGCTTCTCTGCAAAAATATCTTGATAAACTTGTGAGTTCATTTTTCCATTGATGATAGCAAGTTGTCCAGGCCCTGAGGCAACAAAGCAGCCCCACCCCATGATGCTCCTGCACCAAACTTTACATTGGGATAAGGTTTTGAAGTTGATGTGCTGCTACATTTTTCCTCCACACATGACGTTGTGGGTTCATCAGTCCACAGAATATTTTGCTAGCAGTGCTGTGGAGCATCCAAGTGCTCTTTCATAAATCTCAAACATGCAGCAATGTTTATTTACACAGAAATGGCTTCCTCCGTGGTGTTCTCCCATGAACCCCATTCTTGTTCAATGTTTTCCATTTTGTAGACGTGTCAACAGAGATGTTGGCATGATTTCTGTAAGTCTTTAGGTGACACTCTAGGGTTCTTTTTTACCTCATTGAGTATTCTGCGCTGTGCCCTTGAAGTCATCTTTAGAGGGCAGCCACTTCTGGGGGTGTACTCACTTATTCCATGCTGTACTGTGAATGTTTGCATGCTATGGCCAATAAAAATATGATACAATGCAAATGTTCGGGTAGTATTAGTTTGAGCAGACACTGTTTACTCATTGGTGTGATTTTAATAAAGATCTGACCACATCTTATGACCAATTGAAACATAAAGAAATTCCAAATGGTGTACTCACTTTTTCTTCCCATTTTATCAATGTCGTAAAATGATGAATTTGTGAAAATGTACTCATTTTAGATTTATTTAATTCTCAAACTCTTCACAGCAATCATCTGGGAAAATACAGCCAAATACATTAAAGACATATGCTTTTACTAATGAGTGAACTGTCCCTTCAATGCCACACTCTCATTAATGTGGTCGTTACAGCTCATTGATGCTGCGGGGCAAACTTATATGAAGCCTGGAATCAAAATGGGATAATCTTGGACTGGCATCTGCTCTTGCTGTATGTGCATTTATAATTAGAAATGCCAATAATGTGCTCATTGTGCTTAAGAGAAAAGGAGCAGGAAATGAGACTGTCACTTCCAATGATGCAGGCGGTGCTTGCAGTTATTTTTCGTGGAGATAATGAACAGTTCCAGACTTGGGCGCGACAGCACGTCAAGCAACAGAGACAGTGGAACGGCAACTTTGGGCAACAGCTTGGTATGGAGGGGCGACTGGCAGCGTGGGACAGATGGAGGAGAAGGAGAGCACACAGGGAATGTGACAGAGGTGAAGATGCAGACTGCGTCCAAGAAAATTCAACGAAATGACACAAATGTGTGGATGTGGATGGCAGATAGGTACTGTTCAGTTTTTAAGCGCTAAGGTGTGTTTGTTTGCGGTCATGAAAAAATAAAACATTTGATTTTGCTTTTACTAAAAGGGTGCTTCGATGACTATAACTACGTGTAGGTACTTAATATTATGAGCATATGTAGACAAAAGGTCATATTTGGTAAATTCATGTGTTGGACGTTTTGCCTCAGCAGCAGGGCCAATAAAAACCTCCAGTGGGCGTGATTTAACTTATCATGGTACAACCCACCACTATTCTAAAAAAAAAAAAAAAAAAGGAAAGATTCAAAACCAAGGCTATTCCATGGCCTCGAATCTCGCTTTTTTTTCTAGTGAATTGTGGTGATCTTGTGCGAGTGAATGTTTTTGTGGTGTTTCGTCGTCTCTTTGTGGACTGGAGAGCACAGTTGTATGCAACCAAAGAGCTTCATAAATAGCTATGGAATGGGGTGGAAGCTTATTTATTTGTATACCACTTTTTCACACGACACAAGTCACCCATTGCGTTTCACACAGGGGATGTCATTTGCTCCAGATCTCAACAACTAAAGAGAGACAGAGGAGAATAAATAGACATCTGACCAAGACAAGCCGACCATCGTACACTTGTTGGATATCATGACACTCCTCTCTGAGGACTGTGCAAGACTGTAGTGTTAAATGTGTAACAATGATCCGGACAGAGCCTATTCGACTGGCTTTCCTGCAGCAGACCTACCGCACAGTCTAGTAGTCAGTCCTGCCTCAGAGAGAAGACTGCAGAGTCTCAATCAGTGACAGGTCTAACCGGCTGAAGGACAGATTCCTCCACCAGGCTGTCAGGAAGCTGAACTGTCCTCTTCCCTCCCTCTGCTGCCCCCTATTGTAGATACTGCATGAACATATAATAATTAGAGATAGATGATTACCTATTCAGCCCCATTCATAGTAAAGATCCCGAATCGTCTGTGAAACTTACATGGCTGCTCAATCTCCTTCTACGCTGGGCAAAAAGGCGAGAAGCCTCACCCTCGTAGGGGCGGAGCCTCCACAGAGCTCCAGCGCTTGATTGACAGGCTCTGGAGCCAGTCAATGCACTGAAAATGCTTCCACTATTTCGGGCTGATATACAAAAACCAGCGAGGTTAAAAATATTTCACCTACCCCAGCGTTGTCACAGGTCATAGCAATTTTTAGAAAAAATAAAACTCTTTAGAGCTTTTAAGCAGTTCTAGGTCTGAGGTCCCATTAGAATCCTGTCTACCAAGTGTCATTTGGAGTCGACCCTGGCCACAAGGGGGTGATATTACTACAATGTCAGCTCCCCGCCATGAGGACCATAGAAAAGCATGTTCCTTGCCCATTGTGTATGAATTAACAATTGCCTTTTTGCATCAAACGATTGAATGGAAACAACATGTAAATTCACTGCATTACATGTAGGCTTGTAGAACTGACAATAAAGATGATTGAAATGAATTTCGTTTAGTTTCAGCCTCTGTTTATGCTGTGTTAAAATGCATTTTGAACAAACAAACAAATAAGTACATACAGTAGTGTACAGTAGTATACAGTTACCTTATAATCATAACTTCTGCTAAAATAAACCAAAAGTTTCCGTGTTCATTTATGCATGACTATGGCCTAATGATTGCGGTATGAAGATACGTTTCTCTAGGTAACAGCCATAGACACTAACTCCAAGCTGAACATTTTTATCAACATGTCATGCGAATTTCAAGCCATCCATCATTTTACATAACCTTAACATCGCTGTCCGCGCGCGTTCCACGATCCACAAGCACTGAAGTACCACACTGCCATCCCGTGGTTGTACAGAGGTACTGTTCAGTCCAAAATTAGAAATAAAACACATGGCCTATTAATTACTTTCAAATACTACATCTGTTAAGTATGTTTCCTGCACATTTTTATCAATGACCAGCATAATAATCGCTGTAATTGGTTTGAAAACAGATCAAAGAAGAGTGGTGTGTAAGAATAATCTTCAAATGTTTGTCTTTATTAAAAAATAATTGAATAAACTTCAAAGGATAATTTAAGAAAAGCAATTCCAGCCATGAAATTAATAATCATTTTAACATCATGACAAAATGCTGAATGGAATGATTGTTTTATTTTGATTGTTTAGCAACGCTGCTATAGCAACAGACACCTGTTTACCTCTGAATATACTGTAACACATCAAAGGAAACTATTTCTACTGGTGCAGGTAATCATTTCCATGAGCATTTAGTTAGCTCAGACTCTATTTGGAATTTAGACAGTGTTTAAACTATTGGCCTGTACAATGTGAAAGCCTTTTTCAGCCATAAACTGTTTGTTGATGCGCTGTGGCCATGGCACACATGGCCTGAGTCAGTCGGCCTCTCTGTTGTGAGTGTAGGTTTTCATTACAGCAGTCACAGATGGCTGAGCAGAGGACCGGCAGTGTTGGAGCAACAGGCAGCAGGGGCCAGATCACCAGCAGCTCCCTGCGCCCCCCAAATCAGCCTTCACATGGTGAGAACTACATTGTTATGATACATATATAAATAATGACGATGACTACAGAGGCCATTGTGACTGTCCCAGGAAGGAAATGCCTTTCTGGCGAATCTGGCTTCACATCCAACCAGCGGCTTGTTCTTGGATATCGCCCCAGTTTGGACCTCATTGACAACCCTCAGTATGGGTAAGCATCATGCTGCCTGATCACCAGCTTGGCACGATTGGCCTCACAATGATGAAGCTCGATACTGCTCTTAAGTGTATTACCAATTTTACTAAATGGCATCACAGTTATCACCATGGCTCCTCTATAACAAATACTATAACCAGTGTACATCATTAGGGCAAGTATGAAATAACAGAAACATATTGCAGGTTTGTTTGCTCCAAGACTACAAGAAAAAAAGGGTCCATGAACATGTCAGAAAGCTGTAACCAATCATATTTGCTGCATGTTCCGGGTGTAGAAATATGCCTGTAAATTATCCTCAGCAGGTGGTGTATCGAAACAGCGAAACAAGTGCAAATGATAACGCCTATAAGGGGCTGGTGATTTGATTCGGGATTCTATGGGGAAATTTAAAGGATTATTTCCAAGTTACTGATGTGTTAGTGTGGCATGAATAATATGTTCTGCTTTTGTTTCCAGATTACTGTTGTCTGACAATTTCATCTCTCAGACCAAACGCCATTACCAG
The DNA here is from genome assembly GCF_951799975.1 of Gobius niger. Lineage (NCBI taxonomy): Eukaryota > Metazoa > Chordata > Actinopteri > Gobiiformes > Gobiidae > Gobius > Gobius niger. The sequence goes on along the minus strand of NC_136863.1, from coordinate 19,729,292 downwards.
CCTTATGTTTATTACGATGGCTCTGGGTCATTACCAGGCCTCTTCAACAAATTCAGAGAAAGTGGCTTCTTTCAGCTGAACACCCCCCCTAAACCACTGTTTCAGGAAGAGAAGGTGTCAGTACACTGAATATACAATCATCAAATGAATGAAGGAATCAATGAATCAAATTGTTTGTTTATTTTTACAGACAGAATACCAAAGCCTATACGTGACACACCCCCTGGTACCAACAGGTATCAAGATTTAGAATTTCCAACTTTTAAGAAAAAGTATCATTTTAATTCATAATGTGGATTTGTATTGGTTTTAGCACCTCCTCAAAAAATCATCACTGTGGGTCAAAAAGAAGATACAGGCTTCACAGAAGAAAAGCAGCGGCAGATAAACACGTTTCTGGACAAAGCTTGGCTCCCTGTTAGTATTTTCGTTGGCTTGATCAACTAATTTAAGTTTATTAGGCTAACATATCACATTTTTAGCCTGAGCGTAGATACATCCACGACTCTGTGATGAAGACCGACTTCCAGGCTCCCTCTCCTTTGCAGGTAACTTGACGTTTAAAAGGGAAAAGGATTTCTTTTTCTTTTTTGGTCATTGCAAAAAGCTCCATTATTGTCTGCGTTTTAGGAGTCAGAGGGCATCCCCAGCCTACGAAGCCGTTCATCTCGAGAGACAGGATACACCCGAGGCGCCACTGCTCCTCTGGCCTACCCAGTGAGTATAAACTCACCTGCTGCTCTATGTACAGTCAGTAATTGCTGGGTACTGAAAATGTGCAAATGTTTTCCTTGATCATTTTTCAGCTGGATAATGAAAAGGTATTATTCATAAATCAGGCCTTACCTTTATTTATCAACTTAAAATAAAAAATACTCTTTCTGGCGATGTGTGCCAAATCAGAAAGAAGCCTGAGGGCCAACAAAAATTGGTCTGGGGGCCACATTTGGCCTCAGCACCTGTAATAACACAGATCCAGACTTGTTTCCAGATAGACGACCAGCTAGCTTATCAAATAAAGCGTTCAAATCATAATAACTTCCTGTTTTAATCCAGCATGCCAAAGTAAAAGCACCATTTTATTCATGAGTTCAGCAATTCATTAGCTCAACTTTCTTTCCGCCTGACTATGAACAGACAAAGCACTTGAAATGTGTGTATTTGATTATATTCTTGTAATGTTGCGAGTACCTGCTGAACTAATCAATGAGACGAGCTGTGTGCTTTATTTTGGTGTGCTGGTCACTGCTTGGGCGGCGTTATGCACAATTGTCAATTGGCTAGCTGTTGTAAAACAAGGCAGAAACATCTCCATGGAGACTGGAAAAGTTAAGAGTCAAGTCTAAGGAGAGGCAGGTTCACTCACAGTAAAGGCACATGGCTGGTGGGTCATGTATAACATAAAATACAGTATTTTCCCCAAGAAATAAATATTGAATAAGCATAAAACAAGTATATAAAGCTGAAAATCCTGATCAAAACAACACAGAAACCGTCGTTTTAACAGACTCAGGGAGTGCTTTTGTGCTTTTTCAGTCGATAAATTAAAGTGTTCTCTGGGAAAGGCTTGCATCCCACTTAATTTGACTCCAGACCCACCAGCTGAGAGACCCCGTCTTTGATAGTTGTGACGTCATATAAACGCTGCTTATATTATCTTCCCATCAGAGCTCCCTCCTGCCGTCGCCGTGGAAATCTCTTGCCCCCAGTCTTCTGAAAACTACAGGGGAAAAGGTCAGCTCCAGCTCATTACTGCAACATTGTGTCATCATAATCTTAAGACAGGGTTTTATTTCATTTCACTTATTTCTTTTTTAGGAGCCATCCGGGTTCCTCCACAATGCACCAAACCACAGGACATACCATCCCCTCACCCCTCTGCATAGCTCCCACTTTGTCACACATTATGACGACGTGTAAGCCTCTCGCATCTAAATGAATCATCAATCAAGCATGTTTTTAAACATGAGTAAAAGTCCTGTGTTTCAATATGCTCTTGCAGGTTTGGTCCGGATTCTGGCCTGAAACCCAAAAGGAGCCACACCGGAGCAGGGATCATCCATAAAAGAATGAACACAGGCTATAATCAGCGTGACACAGACAGGTATTGACCACAACATATTATACAAACAACAATGTATTTACTTTTATCTCTCTATTCTTATTTCCCAGGCTCATCTTTAGGAACTCAACCTCCACAGTGTAATAATGTTTGCACATCCGCATCAATAAAGACTGCTTGCTCTGGGTATTTCTTGTTCTTCGAAAGGAGCTTGTTGGGAGTATCATTATTCCATATATACATCATTGTGAAAAAACATAATCACTGGCTGCTGCACAAAAGGCCCGTCTCAAAGTGGATAATTTCCCCCTCTTTACAAAGTCCTTTTGTATGAAGTGAAAAGCCGCCAGTCATACATCGAGATGGAGGGCCAAAATGGAATGCCTTGTGATTAAACTTAGCGATTCGCCAGCACACAGTGACAGTGAAAGTAAAGTTATGAACAAAAGGATTATACAAAGTCATGGTTCATGTTCATTTTAGATTTTATTCAGACGAAGAGACTCACTGCCACAGCTGGTCACAAGATGTAGTGTATTACATCTCCAACAGCTTCTAGCCCGAACAACTATAGCCCTCATCATCACTACCTCTGCTGCCATTTCAAACACCCTAATGGATGTTACTTCAACCTACTTAGGCAAATTAAACTCCGGTGCTGTTATGACCTGTATGAGGCATCGACGTTATCACTGTATCTGCCTGCTCTGCAAGTGAAATGTTTGCATATTTGAGAGGCGCAGTGATTGCTCTTTTATATATCAGTTTCATGCAGAGTTTAGATGCAGAGCCACATGATCATAATGCTAAATATTTTAATCATGGCATAAATATTTCAGCTCTATAATGAGATGTGAGAAAGATACATGAAGGCAGAGGCAGATTGGGTTACACAGCGGCCCCACATGAATAATTGGTGCGGAGATGAGAGCGGAACAAGGCCCCGCTGCATGTTAGAGGCAGGGATGGAGAAGGTGTCGACAAAAGGACACATGCAAAGCTTCTGTCTGCTTAAAGATCCATCTTTGGCCTGTTTTCGTTTCACGGAGGGAGAAACTTTATCAGTCATAAAAAAAAAAAAAAAGTCTCTCATCTTCCACTTGAGTGACTGTGACTCTCTGTATCTTTCACAACAAATACAACCGGTCAGATGAAACCACATGATTGCTGAAAGTCGCTATTGCGGCTACCAATTGTCCAGTAGTAACACTTTTAAAAGCCCTGGTTTTTGCCTCCAAAACATAATGTTTGAGAGCAATGTTGACTCAGCATCTCATAAGACCCACTCACATTGACTGATGAACCACTACGAACATGAATATTAACAACATCAATAATGTATAAGTAGTTAATTGTTTAAGGTCTCCCAAGTGCAAGTAAAGTCTTTCTGATAGTTATTGCCTATTTTCTGCAACAATCTATAATGTATTTCAAGATGGCTTTAAGCCCTTTTGCCAAATCTCCCCATATGTGCCCCGCTTATGAAAGTATAATCCTATATAGGGTCTCTCATCCTCCTTATTGTATTCACGCGCAGTGTGCTCAGCTGGTCTGGGTCCTTCTTTTATCAATGTGTCTGCTTTATTTAACTTAGTGCATCTGTCACAGCTGTTTGCTGTCAGGTGTTCCTTTCTTTACAGATCCAACTGTACATTTTCCTTTCCTTATGACTCAAGGCAATGGCTAGCCTGATGCTTACATTTACCAGAGAGTCTTCTGTGCACCATTTCCAGTTTGACTAAGGGTGGTCCACACCCATAGGACGTTAGGGATTACTTCAAAGTACTTTTCGTTGAGAGATAATCCCCTGAAACTCCTCACCCTCAGATCTGGAGCAGGTGTCACCCTGTCCTGCTTGATCAGACTTTGATCAGACCTCTGATGTGACAGAAGTGGCACAGTCTCTAAGTCCTCATAGGCCTGAAACTGCATTGGTTATTACAGTAGCCTATTGGTAGATTTGCAACAAGCATAAAGACACAGGGATATCTTCTGTGGCCAGGACTCATGGTCTAAAAGAAAATGAAGATGTGAGAGCTGACTGAAAATATTATAATGTCTAGTGTCTAATTTGCTACCGAATTTAGGGACTTTTAGTCCTATTGAGTTTTAATCTCAATAGGACTTTCTTAGTTAAAAAAAGGTTTTAAAAAAAATTCAAAAATAAGACAGGCAACGCAAGGCAAGGCAAATCTATGTAGTACACAAGGCAACTCAATGCGCCTTATAATAGCCTAATAGCAGAAGTCTCAAACTACATTGCTTCTTCTTTTATATCATGTATATTTGTTGTGATTATTTGCATAGCCTAATCATTTATAAAACACAGTTATAACAGTGTTTAAAGCGTATTACCACTGCTGCGGTAATACTCTTCCGATGCAGTAGAGGGCACTAAATCTTTAATCACAATGGTACTTACAGCCCCGAGTGAAACTGCAGTCAGAAGTAAACACCATAGACGTAAACACTAGCGATGGCCACAGCTGACAGCGGCGTCAAGCCGCTCCAATATGCCATGAAAATGGCCAAATCCGCCATTCAGCTGGACGCCGGGAACAAGCACCAGGTAAAGGCAGGCTGGAGTTCACAGAGTTCTGGCAGTTTCTGGTGATACGGCTTTTTACACCCTCAGCACAGTGGACAGTGGAGCAGTAAGGGCAGAAGCCTGCGTGGGTGTGGGTGGCCTCATGATCCCCCACTGGTCAATGCTCTGTCATCATGACTGGAGATGTTGAGTTTTCGAGATGTGGGGGCAACTTGAAGCAGCTCAATGTGTGTGACTGTCCACTCCAGTCGTAGGCAAATTAGTTTAGTCTATGTGTGTATCTCTTGTTCCGAATAATGTTACCTGCTGAATGAGTCTGATTGTCAAGTTCTAAGTTCAGGCTTACCCGGTTTCCCAGTCTGTCACTATAAATCCGCTCTTGTTAAGGGCAGAGGCAGCTTCATAGAAACTAATATATACATTTTATTTTCTCCCATTACAGGAAGCCTACTGTGAATATCTTCGGATTATTCACTTCCTATCGTACGCGCTGTTAGAAGAGGCCACTTCCCAAAGTAAGAACTGTGACTAAATTCAAACAACGTGACTGTCATTCACCTAGTTTTGCTGAGTGGCCAAGATTATCATCCTAACTCGCCCCTGAATAACAACTGGGCACATTATTCTGACTGTGTGTAAGAATAGTTGGGCCCTGTGTCATTATACAAAGAATTGACATTTCTGCCTAAATGCCATGTTTTATTTTGTTTTGTTTTTCTTATTGTTTTTTTTTCTTATGTTACTAACTAGTTTCATTGAGTGAATATTTCCAACCTCAGTCCCAGAGTATTGAAAAATGGCATCTCTCTTGTGTCCATTTTAGAGGGAAATGATCAGAAGCAGGAAGTGGAGCGGATGTTGAGGCTGGCCGAGCAATGTCTGGAAAGAGCCAAGTCCTTTATAGAGAAGGCCACGGATGGCCCTGCCCAAACTACCTCCCCTTCTGCTGTTTCCGATTCTTCTGTGGCCCAATCAGTAACCCTCCAGCCTTGTTTTGTCCCTGTGACCAGTGTAACTAACTCAGGTGTGTTTTTTTTCCTCCTCCAATCCCCATGGGTCTCAATATGTCTCCTAAACCAGTGACGCAAATCAAAATAGGCCAATCTAGTGCAACATGACAAGTCTTTCAAACCAATCTCTTCTTTGCACGTTTGATCTCTCTTATCACAGTGTCCCCCTCTGATACTTCTGCTGTTGTCTCAAGTCCCAAGTCCAGCAGCCCGACAAAAACACATCGAAGGGTTTTGTCTGACGGGGGTGGCTCGAGCTCATCCTTCATCCCGCCAGAGGTTTTCCAACAACTGCAGACATTGCAGTTACAGGACCCCGGCAAAAAGTAAGATCTTAGAGTCTTTTTCATTTGAAACATGTGATTGTATAATAGTGTTATGTATCAAAGTTGTATATTGTTAAGTGACTTATAACGAAGATATGCAAGGTTTCACATTTAATCACGGCACAATTTAAATGGATGGTAGAAATATTTAGGCACTACATATCCTTTCTCCACTGTTTTGTAGGTGTTTTATATTGTCTTATAGGAAATTGGTAAATCAAAAAGTTCAAATACCGTGCTGACACATTCTCACGATATGCTAATCGACTCTTTATTTGTTTTGTTTGGTAGAGAGCTGACTCCTATTGAAGAAGCATCTCGTCAAAACCAGAAGCTCAAAGCAAGTTATGAGGCCCGTCTGGCCCGACTTACACCTGGTCAGGCTTATCAAAAGACCTCTTTAGTAAGTGTTTTTTGTGCACAAAGAGGAGATCGACATTCACAATCAAAACATGTGGTGCGTGACTGTTGTATTGACGCAACAAGTACTGCACTGACAAAAACATGACAAACAAAAAAAGACAAAAAAAGAGATGAAAACACAACAAAAACACCTAAAAAATGTGACTAAAAACGCGGTCACTTTTGTAGGTTTTAGCTCTCAAATTGCTTTCCAGTCGAGGAGCTTTTAGATTTGGGTAAAGGTGAGCTGGAGAAAATGCACTCGGTTCAGTGGAGTTTAAAGACACAAGCATAAAGAAAAAAACAATAACTCATCAATCAGGGTTCCAATTTTTAGTTTTTTTCAACCTTTGAACTTTGGATGATGTCATTGCTGTCTGGGAAAATTAAGCCAAAAAAACAAACAAGCAAAGAAATAGTTTGTTTTTCGTTTTTTTTTTTTTTTTAACAAAGGCCACTGTAGTTGAGCAAATAGGCAACTTTTTATCGCCACACTGTGGAATATTCCAGATTATATGTTGCTACATCACAAGAGTGAATTTGTGTAAAATTGAAACCCTAACCCTCAGCCACATCAACAAAGCCACTTTTGCCTTGAATTATCAATAAAACATTTGGATGAGATGAGGTCTGATTTTTTTTTTTTTTTACCTATTATTTGGCTGCATGTTGTCAGATAATATTAACTAATAATAAGGGGAAGAAATAAAACACCTTTATTTCATTTATTTGGTGAAAAATGCTACACAGTGTGGTCTTAAATTGCGCTTTGACCGATAGCTACGCGTATTTACTTATATGAGGGAAAAGGTAAATTCTAGTTTGCAAAATGCTTGTGTGGCCATAATATATAATTAGTATTTGTCTTTTACTATTCTGGACTGAACACGTTTCTTTAATCTTTAAATATGTTTCTCCAGTGAAAGCGCATGGCCTCGTGGATTCCTCTCTGGTATTTGCGCGCTTTCGCTTTTACTTTGAGTAACCAGTATTTCCGGTGCGGGCCGTGTGGCTGAATATCGTAATGAGGTCAAATCTGCAGCAGCAGGTTCATGTTGTTGTCTTTGTCCAGAGCCTCCTCTTGAAATCAAACTATCAGCGTTTTTGGTGCCGGAATGAAAGGCGAAACGCGCTGAAAGTGGATGTAAAGTTAAAGTGACAAACTCTCTGCTGCGCTCGCCATGACACCATCCATATAACGTTTATTCTTTGTTTTATTTGATTTTCTCATTGTATCTTTCGGCGTCACAACAGCGAAATGGAGCTGCGGAATTATTGGAGAAAACTCAAGACGTTCCTCAAGGTGAATTCAACAAGTGTCAAACAAAGCGTCACGCGGTGCTGTGGTCTGAGATTAAATTCATTTGTCTTGGGAACAGATTACTCCTTTTTTTTTCAGCGTAAATCTTCTTGGCTTTTCACAGTGACGATTGTTTTGCTGCCTTGGTGCAAGTCCTTGGGTCAAACTGTGTTATTTCGTATGATCTTTGCTACTGAAACTGTCTCTGTTCCAGGTTTTATTGGAACTTCTGACAGATTTCTCTGGTTATGAATTTGCAAATTGAAAAAGTGGTATTATTGTTATTATTGGTGTTGTTATTGGAGAACTGCAGTTTAAAAACACAGTTCAAATCAAACTCATAATTTGCTCATTGCACCAGCCTTAATTACTGTGGTGATGTTGTTGCAGACACTGACTCTCCAAAGGCAGATGATGGAGAACCTCATCATCGCCAGGGCCAGGCAGGACGCTGTATCCTCCTTAACTGGTTTATACTGATATTATATGACCATCCATGTTTCTGCATAGCTTCCTTTTCACCTGAAACGGGACTAAATTCAATGGCGCATTCAGGTGTTTTATCTGCGACTTTTCCTTAATGATGTTATGACATTAGCTTCAGAGAAAAATGGAAGACAGAAGACTGCGGCTGCAGGAAGAAGCCAACAGGTACAACATTGATCATTGGAAGAGATGAGTATATGGCGTAAAATTGCTATAATGTTGGATGTATGTTTTATTTATTTATTTTAGGAGATTTGCAGCATCTGGGGCTATGACCGTGGAGGAACAGGAGCAGAGGATTCTTTACACAAATGTGCTTGAATATGAACAAGACCATGTAAGCATCTCATTCCATTTATCTAAAATGTGCCAAGTAACTTACACAGGTTTTGCTTTTATTTTAGGATTGGCCAAAATTATGGAAAGCCAAGATTAAGATGAATCCAGACAATATGAATTTAATGAGTGAGCTCGTCTCCTGTCTGTTCAGGTAATGTACTCTCTGGCTCATCACTTTACACCAGCAGTAATGATTCCGAGTAAACAAATGGATGGACCCGGTTATCATCAAATACATGATTCACGTGTACTTTCAGCATTTGTCTGCCCTAAACAATAGTGTGATCAGTGTCATCCTGATTGGTATGGGAAGTAGGCGCATTGATATTGGTGGCATGTTTGTTTATGTTTTGACTTGTCAGTTTTATATTCCACTAAACTTAAGTGGATTTTGTCACGTAGCGACACACACATACACAACTTTGATTTTAGGTATTAGATGCATCTCATCTATGTCTGTGTTGGTTTCTGCTTAGTTCGATTCTATCTCCCACATTCTGGGCTTTTTAAAGAATACTCACCAATGAATGCATTTTTTATGTGTCCCTTCAGTCAGTCGGACCACCCGGTGGTAAAGCTGCTTAGAAAACATCAGTTTCGCATATACAACAGGCTCTACCCCATCGTGAGTAAAAGTGTCCAGAGCCCAGGAGTGGAGGTCAGAACATCCCTCAGCTCTCACAATCTCCAAGAGCAAGGTCCTATTTCATTTTCTGTTTTATCCTTGTCATGTTGAGTTGTTGTTTTGAATAGTCATTTTGAAGCTGACAGCTTAGTTAGCTGTGGAAAAAATGTTGTGTGACCCGATTAGTGATTTTATAATTTGGTTTACGTAACCCTCAGATTCCACATCTTTCGCCTGTTCGCTCAGTTCCACTCCGCTCCAGACCGCCTCTGAATAACCGCAACATAAACATCCACAACCTCTACTTCAGTTCGCCCCGGTCCTCTCAGCAGGTCTGCAGGTCCACGAGGAGTTTGAAGAGAGCATGCGCATTAGTTTGTAAAATAAAAGGCTTAATAAAATAACTCATGTCATAGAGGACCCCACCCCCCCATATTGTGGTGTAAAATAGTGACATTTTCATTTACTTTGAAAATCCGGATGTTGTTAGTATTCTTCTCCTTTCCCGTGGTGCAATCTGAACTGTGGAGCTTGATCCAGTCGGTCTCTGATGGAGCTGAAAATACAGTTTACATATTTTTGCATATTTTGAATGGAGAAAGAGGATGTGGAACCTGTTTCAATATTTACAATAGCAACATATTTGCTACGGAGTGCAGGGCGGAGCGAGGCAAACACAGAGAATGTGAAATCTGGCCGCAAGGGGTTACTACAAGTCACTACGAGACAAGTGAACAATCCAGTCAATATATAAGATCATGTTGTATGTGCTGTTGGTTCTCTCAGACACGCCACGAAGGATGAGCCACAGCATTTGCACCGAGCCATCGCTGTCACCTTCACACTCTCAAGACCACAATGTCCACCCGGGCCATGAAGAGGGGGAGACGACAGTGGACCGAGAGAACTCCTTTGAGGACCTTGAGCAGTTCCTGTCCCAGATTGACTGGATGCCACCTCAGGACAGAACAGACGACTGCAGTTTAAATCCAGAGCCCCAGACTCTTCAGTCAGACCAGGGTGATGTTCAGATCCTGGAGCTGGAGATGAGAGCTCTCAAAGATCACCTCAAGGCCATTGTCAAAGATATTCACATAGCCATCGGTAAGTCGCACAGAAGCTAAAGACACAAAATCCACGGTGTGCTCCTAGTATTGTGTAATTGGGTTCGACCGATATGGATTTTTGGGGTCCGGTGCTGATTTGAAGCCGATATATAGACGGATATTTTAAGTCATTTCAAGGGGTTAGATGGAAGTTGTCATTTTTATACTCAATACTACCACCACAGGTCTTACTCGTAACTGCAGTTTCTATATTAAGCTCATTGTACACATCAGGACATTGCTGGAGGAAGTGGGGGTAGAAAATATATAATTAGCATTTTTAAACTCTGTCTAGTCCCTTTAATTTCATGTTATTTTGTTTCAATCTCTCAAATAGGTTATACTTAAACATTTACTATTATAGTAAAGGTGTCAATTAAGGATGCACCGATCCGACACTGGTATTGGATATCGGAGCCGATACCCGAAAAAATGCGATATTGGGTATCGGCTAAAAATATCTGATACAGAACCGATACCAGTTTTGGCTCTCACCGTTTAAAAAAAAAAAAAAGTTTCTCTTCACCAACTAAATCTGAGTGGATATGGGCATGCTGTCTGTCATTTTAAAGGGAAGAACCTGGAGAATCGCTGAGTTAGTTTTAAAACGGTACTAAGTAGCTTGTTTACCATTCCGTAGTCCCTCTAGGGGTAATACAAGTGTTGATGGGATGACTGGGGGGGTCTTCATCTCCCCCTGGTGTCTCTGGCCATAAAACCACAATTGCAACTTTGCTGCCTCCGGGTCGGAGCCCACCAATAAATATCGGGTATCGGCAGATACTCAAACCCCCAGTATCGGTATCGGAAACACAAAAGTTGGATTGGTACTAATTTCAATCTTAGAAATATATAGAAATATATCTAATAGAGGTCGACAAATATATTTACATTATCGTCTATAATCCTGTGTATGATGCGTCTAAATGTGTCAGTGTTGAACTATGACAGCAGGGGGCACTGTTAATCTGTATGTATTATGTATGACTGTATGAGGGGCATAGGGCTGATAAAGGATGTTTTGTAGAGACTTCAGAGGGGCATTCCATTCCTGTTTGTACACGTTTATACTAACATGTTACGTGAGCGACCTTTCGGTGCCTCTTAAAGAATTGCACTAGTTTGGGTTTATGTATTTCAGATCAGCTCCTGTCTTTGTGTCTACTGTCTTTCGAGTGTCTGAACACTGCCACTTGTAAGGACCTCTGTCTGGCCAGCATTGAGGAAGCCTTCTTCACTCCTCTGTGGAGTGCCATGATGGCTCTCTTCAGGTAACACACCCTGAAGTCTTTGTCAAATCAGTTGTGTTTGCGTTTTGTGTCATGGCCACTGTGTGGCGGTGCTCCTCTGTCTGTCATCATAGATTCTACTCTTATTCTTGTGCTCTTTTTCACTTTCAAGCCTTGATTGTTACTTGCAAGCATATCAATAATATTAAAGCTCTGCAAATAATTATTCAGCTTTAATAATTTCAGTCTGTTATATTATTAGACCATGTACCTATTGAAAAGGGGTATTTCTATTAGGGCATTTAGGACCACTGATTTTTAAAGATCGACTTATTTGTCAAAATAGTCGAAGTAGAGTCGTCTGATGACGTCATCATATTTACAGCGGAGAAATAACACCTCATTTACATCGAGTACATTAAGTTCATGTCCAAATCCCTCATGTAATGCTGCAAACTCACATGTAAGCATAAAATATAGTGGCTTGTTTCCATTTCCTAGGTTTTAACTTAATTTTTAGGCAATGCTGTGTTACATATTAATAGCATTTAAAAAAAGGCGTAGCAGCAATTATAAACATAAAAGGATGATTAACTTCATTGTTCTGAGCCAAAACACTCCACAGCAGAAAAGTATTTTACTGACCCATCTATATCATTATAGTTTAAGTTCTGTTTGTCATTTAAGGATTCATTTTACTTACTATTATAAAATATCCAGTTTTATAAATGTACAATGATTGATGAAATGACCATTATCAGTATCGGTGTCGATATCGACAAAAATGACCCCATAAGTAGCGGTACTATATTGATTCCAAAAAATGCCCATCAGTGCTAGGCAGAGAGAGCGAGAGATTAACACTAGTCGACTAGTGCTGCAGTAGTCTACTAGTCTGTTAATGCCCTAATTTATATACCTTTTCCGTTTCTGCTTAATAACTTGTCTTGAGCAAAATGTTTGTATCCATCGCATGAACACGTTTCAGTGTCAGAGCGTTTCTGAATAACAGTCAAAGTGGTGTGTTTTTGTAGGAAGGTACACAGGGAGAGAGAGCAGGCATTTGTGGCCAGTGTGAGGCTTTACAAAGATGCCTCACCTGCAGACGTTGGTGTCCCACTGAAGTTGTTTCCTCCTGAGGGGAGCTCCCCACAGGGCTCGTACCCCTACCAGTCTGCGGTGCAGGAGCTCAAGCTGCTCATTAAAGACGGCTGTCCTCAGAGAAAACTGGATTGTATTGGTGCGTCCTGCAGTAAACTCTTTTTAATGTCTTAATTACATCATAATAATGTACTTTATATCATTCCACAGTGAGGACATTACGGCTCATTTGTGCATGCGCAGAAGACTATAGATGTCTCCACGAAGCAGAGTCTGCTCCCAAAACTGCTGCCATGTAAGTACATCCCCCATTGAACATGATCTTTCTTACTGATGGTCTACAAAATTGTTCAAACAAATCACAGTTTTAAATTTCCACACTCACAAGGTCATGAAATGTACCACTGGACAGGCATGGAACAGCCTAAATAATAACCAATGCATTATTAGAGGGATACTGTAGTATAGCAGAGGGGTCTCTTGAATGACAGTAACTTTTTTGAGAAACCAGCATTACACTGGACATTTCATATTGATTTGCCACAACATGATTAACTCAAACAGCAAAGCACATTTACACAATTGTCCTTGCAGTTTCCCTTTTTCAAAATAGTGTATCTTTTTTTTATTTCCCCTGGTAACTGGTTCAATTTGTTTAATATGTCATGTGCCTTTAATTGATTATGTATTATACAATAAATAAGGCAAATTGATATGGAAAAACTACCTAGAGGCAATGCCTTATGTGTGCAGAAGAGAGTGGCTGTCCCACAATTTGGCCAAAGTACCAAAACATGATGTGGAACTGGGTAGCTGCTCTGTCACTTCACATCAGTCCACTCTGTCAGGCCTGGCACAGCGGGGACTGTTGTAGCTTTATGCCCCCCACAGTGACGCTTCCTGCCCCGTCTGAAAGTGGGTCGTCATGTCTAGTTTTGGAGCGCACCAAGGGCCGAGGACGTCTGTGTATAATTGGTGATGAGTTAGACAAAAGCTCAGTATGGGCCAGAGCAGAGAGTGTTTGAGGACAAGGAACAAGCAAGAAAGCACACGCATCTTCGATCTTTCAATTGCCATTTCCACATGGCCACAACATTAGAGGAGTTTCTCTTATGACAGCTGCTACAGTATAATTTAGTATCATCCATCTTCTGCCCCGTTCAACAAATTAATCCAAGTATATCACACTGACCTGGTTGGACCCGCAGGGGGAGAAGATCCTGTTACATGTATCAGGCCCATTTTGGGACCAGAAATCCCCCTTTCTCACGCAAACGAGCATCAAACCAGAGTGCGTGTGAGATTCATAAACAAGCAGTCTGCACTGAGGGACACTGATGTCAATAATGTCTGAGATGTCACAATGAAAGTTTACTGCGCACACCAGGATCAATGTTATTTATTGGACTCAAGGTTGTAATGGGGATTGACTCCTCAGTTTAGAGAAGTTTGCTTGAAAATAATTTCATCTGCAAAACAATTGTTTTGGATTGTTTTGGCTAGGCTAGAAGAGTTAAGATTAAACTTTTGGCTTTGGGCTGTATTGGTCGTAGCATAATCAGCTAATTTCTTTTACTCATTGAGAACATCATTCTTTATTTTTTTTATATATTTTTTGGCACATCCATATCCAGGACAGTGTTACCCTAATCCATATTGATACAAATCAGCTTTATTATTTGTAAAAATGTAAAATGAATACCTTGTTAGATCGATCAGTATGTGGAAATCTCAGTTTCACTGAGTGGGCGGGTTAGAGAACATAGACGTTTGGTCCAGCTCACCGGTTATCCAATCCATCCACATCTTGTAGAATATGCTGCAGGGGGGTGTCTGGTTACATGTATGTGAGGTCCAGGACCCTCCTTTCTCACGCAAACTAACCAGTTTGAGTCAGGGCTGCGTGTAAGGATTCATAAACAAACACTCCCTGTCTGCACACAGGGAGAATGCTATCTGCTCTCATCAGGTCAAGCTGCAATTTGTCCTCCCCACAGACATTTGCACACAGAGAAACCAGTCTAATCATAATCATTCCCCAAACAGACATGTCATTTAGCTTGTGCTGCCCAATGGCTGTTTATCGTTACAGGCCACACAGTTTGATTCGTTATTTGCCCCACTTTGCACATCCTTTAGTCTGTCCAGATCCATTACATTTGTATGTTGTCTTGTGCCAACTTTAAGAATGCCTTCAGTAAATTACATGAATTGTATTATATCTGGTATTTTAAAGATATTATTGTTTTTATTTTGTGTGTTGTTGTTTTTTCTAAGACCTTGCTATCTTTGGCAATGGCTTTACCCTTAAAAGTTCAGGCCATTGCAGCAAATCACCTGCGTCTGGAGGTCGACCAATATATTATCCGGACGATATTTGGATATTTTACAATATCGGCTGTCAGCTGATCTAATGCCGATATAAGCCGATATGGACCGAAAATTACTTATTATATTGTAATATCCATCTTGCTCATGTAGAAAATGGGGACATTAGATGCTTATTTTGTCTGACTGGGAATCCCACGCAAAAACTAGAAACAGTTCCCATGTCTTTTGTCATATGAAGGGTTACCATTGTGTCTAAGTTTGGAAATACAATAAATTATGATTTTGAATGTGGTGTTTCAGAGGTGCGGACGATCTATTGCCAATCCTTTCTTTTGTGGCTCTGCGGTCCCAGTGTCCTCAGCTGGTCTCTGAATGTGCTGCTCTGGAAGAGTTCATTCATGAAGGGTAAGTCAGCCCAGTTCGGAAGTTAGCAATACATTATTTTCCTCTGAAAGGCCATAAAAACACCCCCTCGACTGTGTTCATTTTTACTTAAAAATACCCTACCGTTTCTTCCAACTTATCTGATGGCTGGGTGCAAATTGTCTCTTACATATAGACACCGCAATATGTCACAGCTGGACACAAATGGATCAATTATCTTAACTTGTTACTTGCTGTCCCCCCTGATCAGGGGATTAGGGTTAGTTTAGGGTCAGGGGTTAGGATTAGAGTTAGAGTTAGAGTCAGGGACACAGATCTTCCACATATTTTTATAAACTGGAAGGTCTTGGCTTTCAAATGAGGTATCACACTGGGTTTGGGATTTTCTGATTCATAATTGGAGAAAATAGCTCTAAATCTAACCCTCAAATGGCAGATAACAGGTTAAGGCTATGGTAACTGAAGTCATACCAAACACGTGAGGGGGTGATAGACTTACAAATAGATGTTTTAAATTGGAACATTAAAGGCAACATCTCGGCTGGTTCTCTATAGACTTGAATAGGCTTGTATTGTGGGCTCAGGTGGGGGCTTAAAACTTCGAGTTTACTTGGATTTAGCACTGGCTTCTGATTTTTGGGTTTTCTGTCAAAAAATATTGATACTGACTTCTGACCGCAAGTAGATGGATCTGAATTTCACAAAAAAAGGATTTAATGCGGTTTTAGTGATCTGAAATGGCCTTTTATTCTAGATGATCTAAAAGCCACAGCTGTTTTCTTTCAGATACCTAATCGGAGAGGAGGGCTACTGCCTGACGTCCATGCAGAGTGCCCTGTCATTTGTGGAAACACTACACACTGGAAAGTCATAGCTCACATAAGCTCACAGGTAAGCACAAATGAACGGCGAGACCTATGTCCAGCAGCCTCACGTTAATGTATTGAACAAGTTAGAAACACTGGGAAGCTCTTGACCCCAATCTGTACAGCAGACTGAAGTTCTGTTCTTTGGACTGGAGCAGTGGTGATGTGGACTGAGACTGATGAGCCCCTCACTGAGACGGGGCACACTTTATCTCATGTGACAGGATTAAGTGGCACTGCCCAAAACTCCAGTGACACAATGGTTCCACTGGAGCCAAAATGTTTGGAGCGGTCCGCCTCTGTAGTCTGACTCACTGCTCTGTCACCCAGCAGTCAGCAGAGATGCAAACAAGTTTGTTAAATATTTGCTCCACATTGAAAAGAAACTCTGAATAAATAAATAAATAAATTGAAAAACAATCTAGATCATTAAATAAACTGGTTTCTGTGGGTCATGCCTATATTATTGTTGATCATTTGAATAATTTGGGTGGGTCTCAAAGCGATGTCAGCTGAGAACTATAAGTGTAAAGTAACATGATATTGTTTGCTGCAGCAGTTGCTTAAAAATCCCATCTATGTTTTAGGGCTGATGGACTGAAGGAAGCCCTCTATAAAAAGATAGTGATGAACTCGTAATATCGTCTGGACTGAGCCTTAAGGACGAAAAACAACTGTGTTTTCAAATGGACTGTGACAGTGACCTTTTATTATTAGTTTTTTCTAATATTTTGTTGCTTGTTTGGCAAAAGGGACTAATGTTGTAACTCCATTCACGCACATGTTTTATGATTTTATGCACCTGATCTTTGTTTTGACACTGCACTCGCATCACGCAGCACATGCATCTGTGGCTAGGCATGTTTTTTGGTGACTGAGGGTTAAGCACTTGGTGTAATTTCAGCTTTTTTGGTGACTATGGACAATGCGGGTGTGGTTAATTCCTGCTCTCTTGCACTTAAGTGTACACTGTTTGTTGGACAATGTACCTGGATTGTATAGATAACCATTTCCTACCATTTCAGTCTTTCTTCACCTAACGCTTCACAATGTTAATGGAACCTGTTTGGAAACAACAGTAACAGTATTTGACACCAAAAATACTCTCTAAGTCTCTATATTTGCACAGCTTTTTTTTTTATTTCAATTGACCCAAGTATTTTTACGTTTACTGTGACCATGACTTAAACGTGGTTTTAACCACTATCTGGAAGTTAAGCAGCTATTTGACTCCTGTTGTATTAGTTTTTATTAGCCGTGTTTAAGCACACAGATTTGTTTTAGCACTGCTAATAAATAATATGCTTTCTACTACTGTGATGGAGAAAAGTTCAACTAAACTATGTCTTTTACAATGATTTTTTCAAACCATGTTTATAATATCATTAATTTGTCTGTTTGGGAAGCCCAAGTGAAGACTAGAGACAGTACCCTGACTTTTGTCGTATGAAGGGTGACCATTGTGTCTAAGGTGTGAATATACATAAAATTATACTATTTTCTGTGCGCCACAGACTTAAAAGCTTTTGAAATAGTGAAGGTTTTATGTTACTATATGATTATGATCTGAGTGATAATGCAAAAATTATTTAAAACATTTTACAATTCATTACTAGAATAACAATATAGCATATTAACCAGGATTACAATTGTATTGTTTCATAACATGTCTTGAAAAAAGGAATTGTGAAAACTTAACTTGACTTTTTGTCACAAAGCATTGTCATGTATAGTGCGCTAAAGGGACAGATGTGGAGAGCTTTGTTATGCAGCTACTTGAGTGAGCCTTAATCTAGAGACTCCAATATGCAATATTCATACATTTTAATGGCACATTGTACATTCTTAAATGATCTTAATGAGAGAGTAATGTATCTACTGTAAATGCATATGAGCATGATGAGGGAACAGTGCATCCTTTTGACGTAAATTACCATAAGCATAAAAGCTTAAACTGTTGGCCTCTTCGATAATACTTTCTCTCAAAGTAGATGTAACATTAAATATTTTATTTGTCTAAAAGATCTGGTTGATCCGACTGCAAACTACTGAATGTGAACAGCCCAGTAAGACATTTCAGAGATTATGCCAAGCTATTCTTTTTAGCTGGGTTTAATGACAGATTGTCATTGTCTGAATGGGATTTGTGTTTAAGAAACTGAATGTATGGCTCCTTTTAAAACCATTATTTGCTAGGGTTAAATAAAACATTTATTTCACGATCTGTCTCTCTTTTTTTTTTGGTCATGTTATGGGCAACACAAAAACATGACGCGAATAATAAGAGTGGTATTTTATTCATCACAGATTTTTATTTTGTTTGTTTAATCTGTGTTTGGGGCATCTGGAACTTAATGATAGGCACTTGACTGAATACTAGTGGAAGTCTGTGAGGAGAAAAGCTGATGTGCTTCATAGATCAGTTTGGATCCTGTCGTGATCCTCCTCTGTATCACTTATGTCACTCCCTCTCCCTGTTTCCCTCTTTGTACCCCTTTCCTCTGCTGTCTGTTCTTTTGGTCATTTCCAGTTCACTGAACAATTCCCACTGAGTTCCTTGGGTTCGTTACTGGTCACCAAGGTCTGTCTCTCTCAGATACAAACACTTTCATGTGCAGAAAGCTCCTGGCACTTTCATACTAAATACTCTTGAGCTTTCCAAAATGTGCTTATAGTTACTGCGAGAAAAGTAATTTTCAAATGTATGTTTTATTGGTTTATTTATCAGGGTCTTGCATTTGTAATACATCTCAGTGAGACATTTTAGGAACCAATTTGAAAAAAAGTCCAAGTCCAGCCTCTCAGAGGTTAGTATTTGTGTTCGCAACTGTAGATGCTGATGAGACTCCATGGTATGCTTAGTGTGACTCAGAACAATGATTCTTCCCTCATGACATTGTTGTCACCTCTTCAGTCCTCCTTTGCTCAGCGCTAAATGTCAATGGTCTTGTCCCACACCCATCTTGTGTGTCCTTGTGATCTTTGATAAAAGATTTACAAAATGTAGTTGTTACTTCAGTTCTAATTGCTCTGGACTAATGTCCATCTCGTCTAGTATTTAATTGAAACCACACGCATTTACTTAAAGGGGCTAGATGCAAGTTAGCCATTTTATACTCACTACTGCCACCTCAGTTCATACGTAACTGCAGCTTATATATTAAGAGCGTGCATGACGACAATTCGGACCCGAAGTAATACCTTTTTGAGTGACAGTGCAGGATTTTAGAGGCAGTTGTGGTGAACAGATCTGAGCTCATTCTACACATTAGGACATTGTTGAAACATTTAGGGGGAGGAAATTAGATAATTTTACCATTTTTAAACTCCGTATAGTCCCTTTAAGCTTTTACTAAATATCTACATTTAGGCTACCACCGTGTTTTAAAAGACAAAACGTGCATTTTAAGTATAAATAAACAATTCATATAATTACAAAGTATAACTATAAGCACACAGTGGGCCCGCATTACTTCCGTTTTTGATCCCTGCGGCCCCTTGCTCCCAGCCAAACAAAAGCCAGTTTTCTTTTCCAATTAGACTGAGATGCGTCATCTTCTGAGTTCATCAGTCCGCCTATGTCGGCTGGTTCTTGTTTTTCTCTTTTAGAAGAGCTAAAAAGGAAAGTTGGGGGAATTCTAATTTGTTATAATTGAGTTATCAGACAAACAAAAACGATGCCCCATCATCACCCAGCACCCTCCTCACCAAACCGTGATAATGCCGAGCGTTGACATGACCGAGGGAACAATGGGCCCACTGATGGAGCAATTTGCCCCTAATTAGTGTTTAGTTTATTTAAGGGACATGGCGCCCCAAATTATTACAATTAGAATATGGGGCTATACAGTGAAAGTGAAGGGGCGGGGTTTGGGGGTCATGTTTTCTATAGACGACAACTACCATCATCATGTTCTATAAAACGGTTAATCAACAAATAGTGCTTTCAAAAATCTATGATTGTTATAAAGTGAAATAACACATGACCCAATGCATTACTCAAAGCTGTGGAACTGACAGAATACCAGGACTTAAGTTTGCTTTTATTTGTGTATCACACTCCTAATCGGACTACTCTGAAATATGACTGAAATATACAACACACAATAGCATAATGCAGTTACTGTCCCACCAAAAGAAACTATGTAAAGGAGAGAGTGTAAAGTATGTGCGTTTATTTATGTGGGTTACAAAAGGAATCAGTGCTGACAATAATACAGGTAACATAATATACAGTATATATAATGGCTAAAACATCAGGCAGTTGACATGTTAGTGCAAAGACGGGTCACAGTGTACATGTCTGTGTGAAGCTGTGTGCAGAGTAATATCTGAAACCGAGTGAGGCAGAGCTTCGTGTCTATAGATGCTGGCTTTGGAAAATTCCCTTTAAGTCCGCGGGACAGTTTATGTTGTAAACCGAGTGGGAAGTGTTACGTCGTTCCACCAGAGCTGCCACGGCCTCCCCAAGCTCCAGTTGCTTCAGGAACCCAGGGGCCAGGGGCTCTGAGGTCGCCACGCCTGTGTCTATGTTCACCTGCAACACAAGAAGTAAACATGAGATCCTTTTGTTGTGTGTGGTTTCTCGTATATCTTTACTGGTTTCTTATTAATACAAAATACATAGTTATGTAGCAAATCACTAATAGTCAGGAGACCCGTAGTCGCTCTGTATCAGCTTAGTGTTATCTTTGGGGGAGGGATGGGGGGTAAGTGCCTGGTAGATTCAGACGTTGCATATCTCTGATCCAAGTAGTTTCTTCCTCACAGAGAGTACATCACCAGTCATTAACGTGTCATAGGTAATAGCTGACAAAGATGCAGTAATACTTGGAGATATTTGCAGGGGTACTGTCCTCAGATGTGTTCTAGTTGTTTGTATAGTGCACTGAATGACCCACCTGGTTGAGTTTGCATGGCACATCGGGGTACTCCTCTCTGAGCACCTGGCAGAAGGCAAGGCTGCTCGCTGCCCCCACTGTCAGAAACCCAGTCCCAGGCATCAGCAGCTTCTCACCTGCACCACCTTTGCAAAAGTAATGTTCAAAAGAAATCCATAAAATTTGTAAAAGTGTAGAGATTTTTTTTTCCAGAATTAAATAGATTTTGAGAGGCTTACCTGTGATAAAAGTGTAGGTGCAGTTGGGGTCATCGCTCACCAGTGGAAAGAAAGCCTTCCATGAGACAAATGTGCTGAATAGTAAACAGTCAATCACCTAAAATCAGAGAGGGTCAGTGGTAAGAGTCGGTCTATATGGCCTTTAAGTATCAGTGAAATGTCAGTAAATTAACTTAAATTAAAAATTAAAAATTTCACCAAGTCTTATCTACTACTCCTAGACATTTGCACTTGTTCATTCATTCAGTAAAGACATTTTTCCATTTGCACGAATCTCTATGCAAGGGTGGTGGATAACCCCCCAAAAGTCAATCAATCAGTCACAACTTTATTGGACAGGGACTGTTTTTGAAATAAATATCCAAACATAAAATCCGTGTCTTGTGTCATGACTATTTGTTAAGGATTGGCTCCATGTTAATCTTATCAAGCTTTAGAAGAGCCTGACTTGACAAGTCTCTCAAAGCGCTACACTGTGGTCATTATTCATTCACCATAATCGGTGGGGCCAAGCTGCTGTTGTAGCCACAGCTGCCCTGGGGTAGACTGATGGAAGCGTGGCTGCCAATCTGCACCATCAGCCCCCCACTAACCCACACACTCAATTCACACAGGCAAGGTAGGTGAAGTGTCTTTTCCGAGGGTACGACGACAGTGTGCACCAGAGGGAGCTGGGATTGGAATCGCCAGCCTTATGGTTTCACGAAACCCCACTCTACAATCTGAGCCACTGTCGCCCCATATGTGATTAAAAATAACACCACAATACTATATGAAGAAACATTTGTTCATTTGCGCAGACAAGGCATTGAAACATACAGTATGTCAGTTTTATGCTTGTGGTTGGACCCAATAATAAACCACTTCAAAAGATTAACATTTTGACAGTTAAAAGTTTGACCTCCCCCTCGATATACGTAGGTATATTGGTACTGTCACATGAGCTCAACCTATTGCTATACAGACAGTATCATTTCCCTCTAAATATTCCAATGCTGCAGAATTTAGCAATAATCTCAGGAGCCCTCACCCAGTGCAGGTCTTTGAGAGTCTGTGTGTGAGGGGGCCCTCCCTGCCACCAGCTGAAGCCGAGAGACGACACCACATCAGTCACTTTGCCCACTGTTCTCAACAGCTCCTGCTTCACCTGCTGTGCCCCATCCTCAGACCCTGGATAAAACACAGCATTAGAACAAATATTCTCAATTGAGATCAACCTTCAATGTGCTATATTACTAATAGAAAATAGTACATCATGATGATAATAATAATAATACATGCAGCATTTCTTTGCAAATTTCTGTTGTTCATGTGTTCATAAAACTGACAATTTATCAACAGTCATTTTTGGAATAGGCGATCCACGGAAATTGGTCCTGCAATGCATTTTGGGGCCCAAACCACCAGTTAAGAACTCTTGCATTAGAGGATGTACCTGAGAAATTGCACAAACCCTGCGTAAAAAATTATAGTGCTCTCCATTGTAAGTATTCTTTTATAAAATCCCTGTGAGCAATATCCTTTTCTAGATCTGTCTTGCATAAAAATCCATATAAATGGTTTATTCAGCTATTTTTTTTTTTTTTTTAAGAAATCAATACTTTTTCACTTCGACTTACACTGTGTTGTGAGGATATAACAAATTAAGGAGATTCATTTAGCCTGACAATTTAACTACATTTGTGCAATAATCCTGTAACATATTATTCTATGCATCGTATTTCCTGTTGTGCAGCCCTATGTGCACAGTAGGTGTGACAAGTGCCAGTGGCCTATATTACTGTCTTCACATGTGTCTGTGGAGGAACAAGCAGATGTCTAGGAAAAGCAGACTTACCCACATTACCGACTATAGTGGTGAGATTATCCTTTGTGTTGGGAGACACAAATGAGCGCAGTGTGTCCAGCCGACTGCTGTCTCTGGAGATGACAGCCACTTTAAAACCTGCGCACGGCAACACACATGTAAGTCCACGTTGATCCCTCTGACATGTAAAACAACGCCACTAATGGGCCTACATTTAATCTGTTTATTAAGGCCATATAAGGAAGAAGCGTGACACAAGAGCAGATGGCAACAGCAGACACTTTATGACATGAGAAGCCTGCAGACTCAAGGAAACCAACACCAGGTCCTGACTGTTATATGAAACTATACACAAAAATACTCCATAACCACAAACTGAAACAGCATTTAAATATTTGTTTGTAATACATATTCTTTGAATGCATTAGGTAGGCTAATAATGCATAATATCCGGGTAGTCCAATGAAACTGGTCCCGAAGTTACTATAAGCAAACTGCAATGGTAAATGAATGCAAGAAGATCAACGTGTAAAGTTAAAGATACTTATGGGGAATTATTACGTTATGCAAAACCGTAATAATCATTAGGCAAAAGGGAAAAAAAATGAGACGCGGACATCACTGGACCAACCCTTTCAGTCATTATTTCAATTTATTTCTAACAGAAGCAGGTGACACCTGTAGTATCAGACCTACCTTTGTCCAGGAGCGCTTTGACCACACCAGAGCCCACAGTGCCCGCTCCTCCCAGCACAAGGACCACCCGATCCGAGTTGGACATGCTGCAGATCCGACAAGTAGAGCTGAAAACTTCTCTGTTCACAATAGGAATACTACGTGGCAGCGGGGCGTCATTCCCTGTTTTAAGAGAGAGAAGGACCATGGATCCGCCCCCTTCAGGGTCACCGGGCAAGCCCCGCCTCCTGCTGCTACTGATGCTTCCATAATAATAACAATAACAACAACAACAACAATAAATGCATGATTATTAATGTAATGTCTTTTTAACGCACCACACAATATAGGACAAACACAACATGACAGAACAAGCAGGGCGTACTACTACTACTACTACTACTACTACTACTACTACTACTACTACTACTACTAATAATAATAATAATAATAATAATAATAATAATAATAATAATAATAATAATAATAATAATAATAATAATAATAATAATAATCAGAAGAAGAAGAAAAAGAAGAAGAAGAAGAAGACTATAATAATGCATCCTTGCATCGGAGGCTTATGGTCGGTTACTGTAGAGACAAACATGGGAAGTGAGATCCTTATGAAATTGTGAATTCCTCCAAACTGCCCAGTTACAAAAACTATGGAGACCTGATTGAGCGAGCTGTGTGTCACGTGACAATGTTTAGGTCGCGCGGAGCGGAACACGAGCGCGGAAACAGTCGCTAGCTGATAACTCGCGTGCCGAGGACAGGAATTGTGCTGTTTTTTTTAAATTGACAATCTGAAACACACACTGATCTGCGACACGGTAAGCTTAGGTGTCTTTGTATTTTAGATAAGTGTCAAAAAGTCGCTGTGTATAAGGGAAATGGGACATTTCTCCAAGTTGTAGCTTTAGCTGATGCTACATTCTGTTATTTTTTTGACTCTATCAACAAAAGCTTTTCAAGTAACAAAAGGAGACGTCTCCATTTTCAAGCAAAGATCGATAGTGTCATCAACAAAGATCGGCCCACCTTGTTCCTAACTTTGGAACAAAGTTTACTTTCTGTTTGAAGAGTGTCACTTCCTGAAGTGTATGTCTAATTAGTTTACATCATGAAAACCATAGGCTCGCCATATTATAACTGCACCAAAAACATTTTTAACGCGTATATTCATTATTTTTTGGTAATTAATCATGGCATTGCAGTCAATAACAGCATAGTCTTTGTGAAAAGGAAAAACTACACATTTAACACAAACTTTAGTTCTGGTAGAACCTGCTGAGCAACAAGCATTTGTTTTTTTTCATCTGAACAGAGATCACCATGACGGGACAGCGAGCACGAGACCTGGAGGCTGCATACAACCACTATTTGAAAAAACAAATTGTAGACCAGGGGTCTAGTCTGCCGTGCAGAGATGAGAACCTTTGTAATGAGGTAGAGGAACTGCTGAAGAATGAAGATGGTCGTGACACCCACTGTCTGGGTCTAGATACATTTGACATCATGGAAGAGTCTCTGCAATCTGCAGGGAATGACAGCAAACGAGTAGCTAAAGTCAGAAGTGGGCTGAGAGACTTGGCTAAAGCATTTGAGGTGCTGGAACAAGCTGCACTTAACCTGTACCTGGGCCCATGGAGAGAGGAGTACAAAGTTGTGAAGGTTGGTGATTCGAGTAATTGAGAAGAGTTTTTCCTGCACTTTTCTCTTATTTTAATTTGTATTCCTCTCTTCAGATGTACTCTGGAATATTTACCCATTGCATCAAGCCAGTGTTTACCACACAGCAAATAGAGCTGCTCTTCGGCCTTGTGGGCTACAAGAAATGCCCTACACAGCGAGAGCAGCTTCGCCTTCAGCCTCAGAAAGTCAATGCAGCCAGTATGGACAAGCTGCTGCGCTTGTCCTGTGCCTTCTTTGTAGCTCGTTGTGAGTGTCTCCTCCTTCTAGCTGCATTGGGCAAGCATGCTGGTCGGCCCCAATGGGAGCTCAATGTGGTGAGAGAGCGGCAAAGAGGACACAGCCTTGAGGTAATTTATCTGTTAGTGCTTTGCTTTGATGGAAGTGTATGAAGTGTACCCATAGTTTTGTTGTTCTTTAGATTGCTCTTGACAACACTATGAGACTGGTGGATGTCAAGCAGCCCCTCCAAGAACTGCCTGAAGAAAGTGACATGGATCTGTACACGGATGATGAGCAGAGAGAGATGGCTGTTGATGAAGCTCCTCAATCTTTATCTTGGATGCCAGTAAAAACTGCCAGTGGTGTGCATAGAGAGCCAATCAATGTCTCTACATTCCGCCATCCGAAGTCGGGGGCAGACTCGACTGCCAATGACTTCTCTATCTCTAGACATGGCAGCGATTTCTATAAAGAAACCTCTGGAGACAAGGAGGCACTGTCTGTTAGTTTTGAAGAAAAGGCTGACCAAGAGTTTCATTGCGCATGTCTTGAAAATGAATATCTCTGTTTTTATTTATGTACACAATGCCAAACCTACCACCACATAACTTGCCCCAACCTTGAACATTGCCAAAGCAATCACACAACAAAAGTAGAGTATGTTAATGAACTTCCTGAGCAGTACTTGCCCATGCGAACAGCAGCTTCACAGCGTAAAGAAAGTCTATCTCCAACTCTGACTCGTAGCAGTGGTGCACTTTCTTCTTTAACCTTGCTAGAGAAGTCAGAATCCTTTCATTCAACTACTAGTCCTTTAGGTAGGCACGACTGTTGTGAGGTTATTACCAGAGATCCTCAAGTCTTGTGTTTGACCTGCAATGTCTTTCATATGGACTATTGCAATGAAGCAAAACACTGCCTCAGGTCTCATCAGGCCAAACTATTGGGAATATGTTCTAAAGAAAAGTGTACTCAACTGACCCATATCCTGTGCAAGCACTGTGGATATGAATATTGCAGAGACTGCTGGTATAAAAGTCCTGTTACTTGTAGATGTGGAAAAATCTTAGACTTTTCATCCTCTGTGTAGTTAGTTAGTAGGCCAGACTAACATTGAGCAACACTATTATTCTCGAAGTGCCTTAAATCTAGGTACAGGTATCGCCGCTTATCACTCAATAGCTCAGAACGTTCATAAAAGCTTATACAGTCCTTATTTTACAAATGACAATCAGGAAATGAAACCAACAGTTTTCTTTGGATAAAATGGAGATAAGAGCAAAGCATACCCATGCAAATGATATAACTTGAGTAAGTGTAGCTTTCTCTTTAAAGTTGGCTCCTGTTGGAAGAAGGCTGAAAAGCACCTTCAGTTTTTTTCTGTACGCACTCAGCAGCTCCTTCCTGCCTGGTTGTATTTAATGTGTTGTATTTAAATGCTGTTCTCAACACTGCCATCATAGTAAAGCAACACTGTTTGCTATTGTAAACCTTTTTGGCAGTGTTTTACACTTCTAATCTATGTGCACCATGATAGCATTTTGGAAAAGGGACATTGTTTGTGATTTCAGTTAAGCTGTTTTATGCAATCCAACAGTTCTAATATATGTAAAACATATATGCACACCTTTAGTGAAATGTCCTTGAATTGATGTGAATAGAAGCACAAGTTGCACTTAATTGTCGATTTATAATGAGTACTGTTGCCTTGAATTTGTTATACTGTTATAGAATTGTTTGCCAAATTTTGCATTCACATTTTTATTAAAATATTTCTCACATATGCTGTGTTATAGTCCTTCCATAAGAAACATAATTATGACAATACCCCCCCTTTATTTTATTTAAAGGGGGGGTATTGTGCAAAATCGACTTTTTCAATCTTTGCATCATGTTATGTCATTCCCTCATTAAAAACATGCCTTTTTGAGTAATCTGTAAAAACTCTGATGGCGGCCATTTTAGGGATAGGTTTGCCTGAGTCCTCCTAGGAACGCCCCCACCTCCTGGAGACGCCTCCGAGCTTTCGTCACCAGCCGAGTAACCAACCACTGCTCCTCAGCAGAGCCCCCTGCCCACTGATGCCACAGACGTGTGGAGGGGGCGTGTCGGAAAGGGTCAGAGGTTCTTAAAGAGACAGAGGCCTATTTCAAGACATTCGCTACAGCCATTTTGAGAGAGCAATTTTATACAAGGCAGTTATTCTAATTTACTGCATTTACAGACCAACAGAAGGTTTCGTCATCATTGTAGTGTGTTATAGACTGGTGCTATGTGATTGAAAAAAGCATAATACCCCCTCTTTAAGTCCATGTCAGACTAGGAGATGAATGCTATTCCAAACCCTTTCTTTTTTACGTTCTCTACATACATACCGATAGTTCTTTGTGTCTATGAATAAATACTCTGAGAATTCTAATGTTATAGTAAATAATTAATCTAGTATGTCTGCTGTGGTATTGATGCCTTAACCTCTTAACCAAGTGCATTTTCTCCTGTTCAGCTTTACCCAAATCTAAAGGTTTACAGCCTATATGCCAGTAAGGCCTACAAAACTATCTAAACAGATCTTTTTCCGTGCGCTGTTGCCGCTTTTTTTTTTTTTTTTTGCATGTTTGTCACATTTCTGTCATTTCTATTGCTTTTTTGATGCTCTTTAGAGGCGGTTTTGTTACATTTTCATCACACATTTTTGTCATTGTTTTGTCACTTTTTCATCACTCTTGTTGCTTTTTTGTGGCTCTTTCAATAAGCTTTTAGATTTGGGTAACGTCAAACTGGAGAAAATGTGCTCGGTTCAGGCGGAAGTTAAGAAGTTAAATCTTTCAAGTAATTTGACACTACATTTTGGGCCTTACATCAGTTTTCTTTATGTGAGGAAAAAGGAATCTTACAAAGAAAGCTCATGATAAGGCATCGATATTGTGCTATTTTGGACATTCATTAATTTGCTTCATATTCGGTGGTGGCGAGATACAACTGTAGCCGCACCCTGGGGTAGACTGAAGGAAGCAAGGCTGCCAATCTGCACCATTGGTTCCTTTGACTACTACAAACCAACCACTCATACACCAGACACAAGGGTGAGGAGGGTGACACGTCTTTCCCACGACATGACAGCATCTTGTACCATTACTGTTGTTTATTTCACTCATTGTATGATGGCCAGTTAATGTTAATAAATGATTTGCTGTCCATGCGGTCTATGTACAGAACACCGTCTAAGTGATCCATTTCATGTTGAATAATACGAGCTGCCCAGCCGCTGGTCTGCCAAGATACCTCTTCTCCTTTCTCATTGAGACCTGTGGAATGACAAAATTCATCATTATCTACAGCTTTGCAATGACACACAACCACAGGGAAATATCACGATACATAAAACGTAGAGCCTGCATGTTACCTTAGCTGTAACATTTTAGAATTACCAAAAGTTTGACAAAGATAAACTGTAACCTAAGAATTGTTGCTTGTCCTCCACATCCATACAAACTATAGGCTCCGTATAAGGTTAAATGTCACATGAGTGCAATCTATTGTGCTCATACCTGACACTTCTATTGAGATGTAGCGTGGCACAGCAGCTGAAAACCCCGAGAGGCTTTCACATGCCTCCTGAAAAACCGCCGTCCTCCCGTCCAGCACCCTCATCTGTGGGTTAACAAACACCCTGAGGGGCACCATGATCAGACCACGGGCCTCTCTTAATGCAAGCGGAGTTTCTTCCAGCATCTTCTGCGGGTACTCCAGTGCCAGTATACGAAGGGGCACCCCAATTTGTGGTGCACTCAGTCCCACACACTCCAGTCTCCGCATCACTTTCACCATAGTGTCAATGACCTTTTGGATCTCAGGGCCCTTCACAGCAGCGGGGTCCACAGCTGATGCGTGGCTGCGCAACACTGGATCCCCCACTTGGCACACGTGGCTGTAGGGAGGGCAGGGAGGGGGCCGGATCTTTCGTTTCACGTACTGCAGGTAGGAGCGCACCTTGACATTGCTACAGTATGAGCGGCATCCCACAAAGTTGAATGACTTTAAAGCTCCACTTGAGTTGTAGTGAGGTCCGAGGCACACTCTGGACAGCTGCAGTAGAGTTTTGCAGGATTTATTCATGGTGGTTCTTCAGAGAGGATGTTATGAGAGAGGGATGCTGACCTGAAAACAGCACATAGAAGATATTACCATCAATTTAAGTTTTATTCATCAGTTACTTGCATGAATGTTAGTTAAAATGAAAGTACATGTCACTATATCCTATCCAAAACTACCGAGAAAAAACATGATTTTGCTGTTTGCCTCCAGTTAATCCCTACAAAGCATTTGATTATTGATATAATTGTTCACAGTACACAGCACGACTACAGTTTCAGCCCCTGTAGTCTGGTCTAGTCTAAAGGGAAAATCCTCAAGCTATGACCTTCCTGTGATGGGAGTTTTTGCGTACAGTTCAGCAGCCCCTTGTTGAATATCCCTTGTTTGCTGATCTACGGTACATATTAAACTAAACTAAGTATTTGATACCTTATTAAACACCGCCAGCGGAATGATCTGGTTTCACAAATCTAACGTTACTCGTGCCCTCAACCAACATGGCAGCTACAGAGCTAAGTCAATGCAACTAACTCACACACTGAAAGACCACTCTCAGGGAACGGGAACGATTAACTCAATTAACTGATTTTAAATCGCAATATCAAGTTTCTCTCTCATTCACAGTTGCCTCTGCTTGATTGTTTATGTAGAACCATTAAAGTAGAATACACTGACCAGGGTTTTGACCATCACACGAACCTTTTCCGGGTTAAGCAACAATCCTTTCAAAATAAAAGCACCCTGTCTCCAATCGCTATATTGTTATGAGGCTCATCTGCTGTAATAAGTCTTATTTTGAAACCTCACCGCAAACTTTGCTTTAGAAATGATACAAACGGTTGACTTGCTGCTCTCTTCAATGAAACTGATGAACATTTCATGAATTCGCAGTTATATTCGTAACAGTAACCTTTTTGTGCTGTTAGAAAGAACGCCAGCAACACCGATTTTTATGTGGACTAGTATGGTTTGGCGTGGCCCCACTTTACTTTATCTGGGAAGACTGCATGACGATTAGTAAGTTGAAAAAAAAAAGTATGTTTCATTATATATCCTCAATTTGCAATTAAGATCATTTACGGGCACTGTTTTACTCGTGCTTAACTTTTGTTTACTTTTGTTATGTTTTCAAGGATCGCATGTCCCGGTGTCCGCGACTTGTCTGAGCATGTCCTTTAGCCGGGCGGGCGGGGCCATCCGGGCGCGCGTGAGCAAAAGGATGCTGCTGCTGCTGCCTGGCGGTCTATGAGAGGAACATGCAATGACTTCTGAATGATGGAGCAACACTGTGCGTCTTCACGGAGGCTATGGATCATAGAGTACGCCTGGGCACATGGCATTTTGGAGGTCTTTAAAGGTAAAGCTCAACTTGTACTTTTAATTATTATGAATGGTTTCTTGGTTTAGAAGAAGCAGAATAGAGTCATGCCTGAACATTTATATTTTACAACAAAGAAATAAATGAGGAAAACCTAGGCTTATTCATTGTTCCTTCATTTTATTCAGTCATCTAATTTTTTGTTTTATTTTTTCAGATGTGGAAGCATCCTTTTGGTCAGATAAAGACTGGGAGCCTTTGAGCCTGGATGAGTCGTGGCGTGTCCGTGTTGCGTCTGCACAAGTCTTCAGTATCGTCCGAAACAGACAAATCAGTCACTATGAAAGAGTGTTGGCCTTTTTGGAAAACACACACACACTGCTGCCCACTCTGGTGCCCGCCATTAAACATATGAAGATCACATTTGGCCTCAAAACTATGGTATGACTTACTTTTTACTCACATATTTACAAATCATAAAAAAACAAAAATCTATTCTAAGTTATTACCTCTGCAGGTGATTATGTGGATGCTAAGAGAAGGCGCTGGATCAGTCGACCTTGTTCAGAAAATCAATAAATACTTTCCCAGGAAACTACCTCAATATCAAGAGCATTGTGTAAGTCTTCACATTAAACATTTGTATAAATGCCTCCTTTAGAACTTCTCATGGTGTGTGATTTATTTACAGAGAAAACATGAAATATTTCTTATGAGACGCAATCAGCTTGACTTCCGGACTTTTGCACAGTCACTGATCATGGACAAAGAGAAGCTTGAAGACTATATCCTGGTAAGAGTTTGATTGGAAACATTGGCAGCACTCAAAACTGTAGCTGGTCTTTCTTCCTGATGCTTATTCTTTGTAACTCACCAGTAGGGAGCAGCATATAATCACTTTTGACCATTCCTCATATCTTTTCAGGAATACTATTATGAGCCATCTATATTTGAAATATTTGTGTACTTTTGTTAGAATCGTGTGGAAGAGCAGTATGGAAACCATTACGCACAAAAGACAGAGGAGAGACTACTCGAGTATCTACAAGAACTGGACAAAGTTTTGCCAGAGGGAACCTACATTGATAAGGTGTGTGAGCAATGTGAAAAACACTTGGAGATCCAGAGCTATTTAGCTATTCATGTTTATTTTGATGAATGAATCACATTTATTTTAGAAATACATTAAGCCATATTGCTTGTGAATGTCATCTTAGTGAATCCTTCCAAGCACACTATGTACTTAGTGCTAATTTCTATATTTTACTAAACCATGATGAAGTGCTCTTTCAGTTAGTACTGTGTATCAACTGTAGATGTATCTGATTAGCCTTACACTCAGTAGATGTAGTTTCACTGTACTGTTTATGTGCAAGGTTAGTAACAGTTTGTAAATTCTTTTCTAAACCCCATTCCAAAGTCATTCATGGCAACAATTATTTAGTGTGAAGTCCAATAAAATGTCCAAAGAGGCCTTTTTTTAAAACAGTAGTTTCTGCTTTGAGTAAATAAGTCTATTAGAGATGAAAAACATGACAAAAAGTGTTAATTTTCATTATTGTGTTGCTTTTTACAAAGGTTTTAATGAAAATGTGTAATATTTACTGTGTACGCACTAGATCATGAGGAAAAACGCTGCAGTGCAAGAAGCGGAGAGAGCA
Source organism: Gobius niger (assembly GCF_951799975.1). NCBI lineage: Eukaryota > Metazoa > Chordata > Actinopteri > Gobiiformes > Gobiidae > Gobius > Gobius niger. Next base: position 19,696,588 of record NC_136863.1, on the reverse strand, counting down.
CTGTTGGATTTAATCACTGATGACTCCAAAACCGTAGCATCCACTCTGAAAACACTGCTCCACTGTGGTAAGATACTTCAACAAGTTTCTAATTAATTGCCATTTATAGAGCAAAAATTACAACGAACACCAGGCATTGGGAGATTTCTAGGTAGGTTTTTGTAAACTAGTACATGAAACTCTCATTGATATAAACATGGGCTGCTTTAACTTTGATATGAGATAAGTGATAATGCCAGTTAAGCAAATGACTTAAATGTATTGAAATCTTGGAGAAACTGTGTTGCACCTTTTAAAGTTTAAATTACACTCAAAATCCAGGCATTTTCACCAATTGCATATATTTTAGACTTCTGCTCTAAAATGATGTGAACATATAACTTTCCAAATGGTCATAGATCATACATTAGTAAGTGTATTGTTTTTATTATAGAGCAAACATACTGTTTTTTTTCTTCAGATACTGCATTTTGTGACTTGCGCCTCAAATCAGAACTCGGAATGAGAACGTCAAACTACATAGCCCCTGAGTCTCAGGTTTGCTTCGGAGACTCTTCAGATCAAACTGCAGCAGAGAAATCCGCAGTGACAGTTGGACATGTTGAATCTCCAGTCACAGATACAATAATGACTGATTTAGATGGAGAAGGACAGGAGCAAACCGTGGCTACGCGCACTGTCAGGAGTAAAGAAACATCCTTTGTGGGCGGAGTAAAGACTAACACCATGGCAATAGAAGGAAGTTGTCTGAAAAGGGGTGCACATGTGGTCAAAGTCCCCGCTCATTTCTGCTCCAAGCACCAGCGCTGGGTCAGGAACATATTGTGTGAATGTCCCGGAGAGTCATCAGAGGAGCAGCCGCCTCAGGACAGTGACATCTCCCCTCCACTTTTCACCTCCTCATCCTCAGACCTGACCCCATCCAACCTCACCCCCCCTGCTGACTGCCACCAATCACCACCTGTTATTAGTCAGCTCCAGGAAGCTGAAGACGCAGAGTTTGTGGATAAGACAGTTTCTCAACCTCCATCACAGTCGGTACCAACCACCGTTCAGGCCTTTATACCAGGGGGCGCTGTTAGCGTGGTAATTGTCCCCGGCAAAGCAATAACTACGGTCACTGTTTGTCCTCTAAAAACTAGCGCCATATTAAGTGACCTGTCAATGGATAGCAACCGGGACTCCACAAGTTCCACAATTAGCATCACAGCAGAAAATCCAATCCATCAGACCGCTACTTCTCCCACACAATTTATTTCAAAGCTCTCCAGGAGGTTCAGACTGGGACAAAACTATTCCCAATCTCAAAAAACTGATAAGAAAGAAGATGGATACAAGAATGCGCATTGTTCAGGTTTTGAACTTATAGATACTGCCAGCCTTTCGACACATGCCACCTCAGGGATGGACATCTCAAGCAATGCATCAGGTTCTACTGACTACAGGACAGGCTCTCCGTGCAGCAGCTTCAAATGCAGCCGCCGCATGCAGCCTAGTGTGGTTTTGAAGCGAATGAGTACAGAAGAGTGCCTGAAGGCGACCAAAAGGAGGGCACTTCGCAGACAATGTGACGATATGGAGGGGCAGAGTGATCCTGAAGAGTCCTCATTTGATGTTAACTCTCTGTTTTCCAGCCTTTCGGCACATGCCACCTCAGGGATGGACATCTCAAGCAATGCATCAGGTTCTACTGACTACAAGACAGGCTCTCCGTGCAGCAGCTTCAAATGCAACCGCCGCATGCAGCCTAGTGTGGTTTTGAAGCAAATGAGTACAGAAGAGTGCCTAAAGGCGACCAAAAGGAGGGCACTTCGCAGACAATGTGATGATATGGAGGGGCAGAGTGATCCTGAAGAGTCCTCATTTGATGTTAACTCTCTGTTTTCCAGCAGTTCTTCAGAGGATGATTCAGAGACAGAATACAAGCCTTATAAAGGAGCTCTAAGAAGGTGGTTTTTAGCTTATTGAAGAATTGTAATAACTATGTAATTATACCAATGAGGCATAACAATACGATGTAGCTACCTGAACCGTTTGTAATTTCTTGTGCAATTTGAGCTAATGTGCCTCAGATAATGATCTCCTGATTAGACTTGAAAGACACTCCTCTTTTTTTTGTTTTTTTTTGTTTAAGTGTGCAGAAGTGCACAAATGTATTTGAGCAATTTTACATTCATCTTATCTTCCAAAATTCATACAGTGTGGATGCTCAAAATGGAGTCGGCTGAAGCAATAAGCTTATAAGTGCCGACCCCATGTTCAATTCAATGTACTTTTACATAACATTATCAATTATTAGGTCGTTCCTTGTGCATGTGATTGAAGGGCTGGTTAAGAGAAAGCTTGTCTCTTTGGTTTTGGCAAGGGGCATTTGGATTAGTTACTGAGATCAGAAAGAATGTAATTATTTAATATTACTTATTTTACATCAAATTGCAATTGGCCAATTAAACAGAAACTATTACATTTGTAATACATTTAAACTTACAGACAACAGCTTTAACAACAATTTATTAAGGTTCCTCGATTTGTACAGTTCTGGGGAGTTTGCCGTGCTACATTTGATTAGGAATTGGGGCTCACATGCACTGATTTACAAAAAGTGAGCCAACCCTTTTCTGGAGATCACTATGGTCCTAATGAAGACCCGTGCATTGGTGTATGAATGAGAGTGTGAATGGGTGAGTGGTTCCTTGATGTAAAGCGCTTTGGGAAAATAATGCTGATTTTTATACTGTTTGCCTTTTATACAAAATAAATGTCCTCCTCACACAATGGTTACTGTGATCTTTTACTTTGTTTCAAGCATTACTACACAGAGTAATATGTGTTCTCAGCAGCAACATACAAAGATTCTAGGAAGTGCATGAACCTGGTCAGTGAGCAGATACACGTAACCCATAGACACTGACAGAACCCGCCAATGAGCATTGCCGAACGATTGTCGCACGAATGTCAATTACAGGCAGCCAATCCCCCCTGAGGTTAAGAGGCCATTGTTTGCTGGCTCTACTGGACGCTGGACTCTGGCGCCCAAAGTCCAGCCTCCAGTAGAGGTAAAGTAAGGACACTGCTTCTTCCATAACTGTGAATGGGCCTCTCCATAGTTATGGTCGTGTCTAGAATACTGTCCTAAAAGCAACACCATAAGAAATGTTAAGAGGATGTTTAGGCCAGAAACCTGGAGAAATTAATTCAATCTGTGAGAGAATTGTCTTACTGAGCTAGCAATAAGTCAGAAAACTACTTATTGCTAGCTCTGCACCACCGTCGCAGACAGTAGAGCAGGGCATCTTGTGATCGGAGGATTGGCGCTTCGATTCCCATAGGTGCACACTCTTGTGTCCTTGGGCAAGACACTTCACCCACCTTGCCTCCAGTGTCTGTACACTGGTGTATGAATGAGAGTGTGAATGGGTGACTGGTTCCTTTGAGTGCCTAATATAAATGTGACCATTTACCATTTCTTCTGCTTTTTATCAGTAGTGGCCAGAGATCTCCAACCAGTTGCCCAATAAGAGCTAGGAGTCGCTCTCCAGCTCTTTTAAAGTAGCTCCAAAAAGCGTTTCTATATTTACACATGAATTACATGAGTCACATTTAGATATTTTCTTGTTCTGAACATAATGAGGGAACTCAAGTCATTGCTTTGCTTAAGTTGAAATAATAACATCTTACCACAAGTGTCCCACACGTTTCATTGCCGCATAAGTAGCTCTGCCATTTTTGTTTTGAAAAAGTAGCTCACAATAAGTAAACAAAGTTGGAGACACATGTTCTCGTCGATAAAACGTTTGATGCCAAGGCAGCAAATGTTGGTCTTTTAATGGTACGTTGAAGGCCAATAAAGGGATCCAATATTATGTAATGTACAAAGATTTAGTGGACTCTTGTAACTAGTAGCATTGCGACAGAAATGACCAATTGAGCAATATGTTTGAATAGCTACTTTTTAACTATTAGTGGTGAAAAACAAAAATAAATCAATACAAACTGCTGTTCATGTTGAACATTTCTTTTTTCATTTTTCTTTTTAAAGATGCATTATGAAACTTCTTATGTGGAAAAGAAATTTTAAATTGTGCATTTGACCTTTCAGTGCTTTATGAGTGGTAGCATGGCACCTTTACTTTCCCTCACAGAGGCCTCTATGATGCTCCAGGTTAGAGTTTCTGGTTGCTTTTCACTGCTAACGGACCTCCCTCTCACCAGAAAACCTACAAAACAATGAATCCTGGAGCATCATAGGGGCCACTATTCTATCGTGTTCTGCGAGTTTTTAGCCTGGACTTAAACACAGCCAGGGTTGAGGCCTGTCTCACATCCTCATGGAGACTGTTCCAGACCTTTGCTGCATGAACCTGAAATGTAGCCTCACCGTGTTTAGTTGTGACTCTGGGAACCACCAGGAGACCCCTCCCTGAGGATCTCAAGGCCCGTGATGGTTCATATGGCTTTAACATATCAGAGATGTACTTGTGCACGACCTTGAAGGGACTTGTACACTAGCAGAGCTATTTTAAAATCTATTATCTGAGTGACAGGGAGCCAGTGCAGTGACCGGAGCACTGGACTAATGTGGTCGTATTTCTTGGTTCTTGGACTGGGGCCGCAGCATTTTGAATAAACTGCAGCTGTTTAACAGCTTGTTTGGAAAGACCAGTGAACAGGCCATTACAATAGTCTATCCCACTGGAGACAAATGCATGAATTAATCTCTCCAAATCTGGTTTAGACACTATGTTTTTTATTTTAGAAATGTTTTTTAGGCAGTAATAGGCGCTAATGCACCTTCAAAGAAAGGGCACCTACTGTGTATAAAAAAAGACTAATGTGGGCAGGGCATATGGGAAGTATAGAGATTTTCATCCAAGAAAATATGTCTGTGTTTCCTTTACTGTCAATATAAAAACTTAACAAAGTACAAAATTGATGACATATTCCAGTTTAGTTTAGTTTTAGTTTATTTATTTATTTGAGCAGGGACAGTGTACAATATACATTAACCTCAAAGGGAGAGATGCATTGTACCAGGTTGTAGCACTTGTGCTAATTTCCACCTGTAGTCCCTGGGCAGACTGATGTCAACAGACAAAGTCATAAAACTCCAACTCCTCCAAATTCCAACTACTATAGGTTTTGTGAATACATTTTTTGCTTTCCACAGTGTGCACGTCATAGCCATTGGTCACAGTGGGGGGAGCTGGGGGAGCTTGGGGAACAGTAAATTGGTGCTGGGCTGTAAAACGCAGCAGTTTTAGGGGGGAAAAGACGGGCAGAGAGTTATGCAACAGGTAGTTTTGGCAACATGTGTTTTTTGACCCGTTTATTTAAACCCCATTTGTTTCGACTGTGTCCTTGTAGCAGATGAGCTGAATACTTCTGACTGAAAACAAACATACCGGTACACAGTGACACATAATACTTCCTACATATGACAACAGTGTTATCAGTATTTTTGTGACGTAGTTGGCATATTGATTTACCTGGAAGTAACCGGGTATGAGATGTCACGATAACATGTTGACTTCATGTTAATAGATTGTCATTAAAAAAGGGACAGAGTGAGTTGAATAAGGATGATTCAAATGTCTGGTAAGTGTAGTTTTAGTGACACCAGTGTTCCAGGGATCACCAATTCAGATTATCTTCTGTCCCCAAAAATACAAATATAAAATCCTGATGTTATTAGAGCTATCCTGCTTTAAGTCATCGGGTACCTTTGTAAAATGCACTAGTTTGTAATCTACTGTAAAAGTAAGGGGAAAAGCCTGTATATGAACCTGTATCTTTTTCTGATCAAGTGAGGATTTGACCCAGAGCACTGCTTCAAACTACCATTCTGTGGCCTTTGTTTTTATAAACAACTTGAGTTTGTTTTAATGGGGTGCATGACAGTGAACATGATGAGACGCCCATAGATGTAATTCATTTGTTACTTTTAGTTCTATTATGTTTTGTTGTCCTGATTGTCACAACAGAACAAGTAACTGTTCAAGAAAAGCTTTTGAACACATAGTCTATGTCGTCACTTACATACAAACGTGGGATGGCAAAAGAAGCAGGAGGGAGCAGCATGGTCTTCTTGGTATCCAGTCTGATTGATTAATTATTTATTACATTTAATAAACATCAGGTCATACATTTACGAAGGCCTTTTGCTGCTTTGCTTTCTTGTTTGGAAAAAGGCACAGAAGACTTTGCGTGTGGACAGTCTTGTGACCCTTGAACAGTTTAAATGCTGTTGTAATTACTTTTATTGAATGAATGTGTATGTTCTCTATAGGCTATGTTGAAATGAAATTGTAAAATTCTTTAAACAGGTCTCTCTTGCAAATGTGACATTGAGTCTCAAGAGACAACCTGTATGAATAAAGGAAAGTAATAATAATTGTTCTCGATCTGTTGTCGGCGGTCCTTTGTGGTAGTCTATCTCGCGTGTGTCTCCTCCTTTTGACCCAACAAGCGCTGCCTTGCGTCCTGTAGGTTTCTGTGGGTGCGGAGGTGGCGCGGGCCCCAGCAGCGGGGGCCTGGTTGGGTTTACGGGCCGAACGCTGATGTAAGAGGGGTGTAGTTGCTCAACCCTCAGCCTCCTCCAATAGGACACTGATGCGGCTCTACACCCATATGCGCTCACGGATAAAACCGGTGCGCATCACTCCGTCAACATTTTAGCTGAAACTAAACTAACGCACTGTCATCAGCCAGCTGGAAATATCTAACGCATCAGGTGAGGCGCATGAAACACACTTTGTATGTAGTTAAATATGTTGGTCAAGCCTAAATGGGCGGCCCACTTTTAATGTTCTTCTTTCGTTATATATAACCTTCAGTGCCTATTTTAGTCCAGTAACATTTTGTTACATATTGGCTATAATATGGGCTAATTCAGACGGGGGAAAAACTCCTACACCACTGATTCTTTTAGACCAAGGTTTGAAGACGTTGCAGATGGAAACAAGACAGGACTTGGTCTTTGGTATTCGAATTGGTAACGGTCTACGAACCAGCCAGAACTCTGCGCTCCTCTGAACACACCTCCCTGGTCACTCCCAAGTTTAAATACAAAAAGTTTGGAGGCCGGTCATTTGCAGTGCAAGGCCCAAAGCTGTGGAATGCACTTCCATTACAGCTTCGAAACATCACAGAGCTGAGTGTTTTTAAATCACAGTTGAAGACACATTTTTTCAGGAAAGCCTTCGGATAGCCACCGTCTCGACTGCTGTTTTTATGTGTTTTTGTATTTATTGTTGTCTACGATGATTCTTGTTTTTATCCTGGAAAGCGCTCTGGGCACCTTCTGGTTGTTGTTGGGCGCTATACAAATAAAATTTGATTGATTGATTGATTGAGGACTCCTGTTGCGTTCTGTTTCATTTAACGGATGTGCCGAAATTGTCCTAATTAAACTTGAGCACAATGTGTATGCCACAAGGTTTTATCCAAGATGCTTTAACCGAACAGTAGTGCATTCAAAGTCGGTCAAGGTTCGGTCACAATTGCAAGAAGTAAAATCCAGCGTCACTGTTTAGGCTCATGCATAATTAATTTGCTGTGGCATAGTTTACAGATCACTATTGGAAGCATAAAGTTGATTTCTTTTGTGCTTTAAGTTCTAAAAAATGGAGACCAAGTCTTACGTGGTGAAGATGAATAGGACCGAGGTGCTGGCCAAGAACATGGTGAATGGAAACAGCCTGAAGGACAAAACGGTGAGCAGGATCGGCGTGCACCATGTGCAGGTGAACGGCACACTGTATCCCGCAAAAACCAAGAGCCGCAGACAGCGCTGGGAGGTGAAGCCTTCCCATATGGCCCAGAACACCCTGAACCCCATCAGGGCCATCGTGGACGGCATGAAGCTTACCCCCAACCCCGATAAACCCATGATCGCCCTCTCCATTGGTAAGAGCAACAATGTGTGTAGCCTATATGCCTGTATGTTCAAAGCCCCAATTATAGGTGCAATGCAGGCTATGGGCATCGGAACCCGCAGGCTGTGTGACCTCAGTGATCTGAACAAATGCTTAATAGCTCCTCTCCTAATTATTATTCATTCTTTATTTAGGCAGGTTGATCTCTTGAGACTCAATGCTTGCAAGCGAGACCTCCACGTCTATGGCTTGCAATCTTGCCTTTACTTTATTTTGCAAAAAATAAAGCCTCATGTATTATTCATGAACCCTCAAAGGTTTTAATTTGATGATGATTGATGCTTTTAATGTCTTTTGAAATTATGAATAAACTAAAAAAAAAAGTACTAAAACAAATTAGAGAAAACTTAAAGGAAGCTGATCTTTAAATATTAAATACTGATATTTAAAATATTTGTTTTTCAATATAATAGGTTTTTTGTATATTCCAAGGTAAAATTAGTCTACACTTAGTTTTACTAGTTTGTGCAGTAATTTGTATTTTTTAAATCATAGTTTTAGTTACAAGACAATCGAAGTACAGAACCATTAGCATACAGTTCATTAAAATCTAAGTTGCCTTAGGATCTAAGTATCCTATACCAAATTTACTCTGATCTAATAATGTAAACGTAAGGCAGTACTGAACAAATTTGGCACTAGAAAAAAATGCGTGACAAGTTAAGGCAAGTTGACTTTGTTGACATTGTAGGAATTGAATTGTAACCAAAGGTTGTTACACCTTTTACATAAAAATGTATGGATTAGAAATTAACTTCATGTGTATTTGTTAAAATATAATAAGTGTTTTCTAAAATCGTGAGAAATTCATAACGAAAAACATTACATATTCTTTGATAGGAGTTTGAACTTTGAGAAAGGCTGAATTATAACTAATACTTCTTTTGTTTGTGTCTCAGGAGATCCTACAGTATTTGGAAACCTGCCGACCGACGAGACTGTGCTACAGGCCATGAAAGACGCCATTGACTCTCACAAGTTTAATGGCTATGCTCCATCAGTCGGTGAGCAACAAACCACCAATGACATACAAATACAATCAGTACTGGGTCTAAATACGTGATAACTCTGTAGGTTACCTGCAGAGTCGACAGGCTGTGGCTAACTTCTACAGTTGTCCCGAGGCACCCCTGGGCCCAGAGGTGAGCACTTAACATTAAAGACGCCACAAAAGACCTGCAGAACACATGATCTGGTCTAATGTGAAATTAAGTATATTAAACCAATGAAAACAACTGTACTTTCTAGTACTTTGTATTTAACCCATTACCCAGAACATTATATACAGTAGCTGGAAGACTAGATTTACCCACACTCTCTTCAGTCATGTGTAACCTGGTGTCAGTGGTCAAAGCCAAAGTTTGCTGTCCCATTGCAGGATGTGATCCTGACCAGCGGCTGCAGTCAGGCCATTGACCTGGCCATCAGTGTGCTGTGTAACCCCGGGGACAACATCCTGGTGCCCTGTCCCGGCTTCTCTCTCTACAAGACTCTGGCAGTTTCCATGGGCATCCAGGTCAAACTCTACAACCTATTGGTGCGTCCCAGGGCAGCACAATAACAGCTTTATTTATTTAATCACTCAATCACACATGTTAAACTGGTTTGTTATTCTAGCCAGAGAAGTCATGGGAGGTCGACCTGCAACATTTAGAAAGTTTGATCGATGAGAAGACCTCCTGCATCATTGTTACCAACCCGTCAAACCCCTGCGGCTCTGTCTTCACTAAAGAGCACCTCCAGAAGATCCTTAAAGGTTTGCAACAATTCAAACAAACAACAACTTTAAGTCTACTGTCATGATAAATATACAGGATCAGCAATTAATGATATTTTACTTGTGTACTCTTGATTTCAGTGGCCTCCAGACACTGTGTTCCCATCCTGGCAGACGAGATCTACTGTGATATGGTGAGTGCTCATGGTGACAGTCACTGGCAGAAGAGGTTGAGTTGACTCTCTTCTATTTGCTCTGTGCGGAACGGGCATGCACATTGTCACATTGAGGGCACCAATTTGCTCCACAGCCAGCAGTAGGGGAATGGGTCATCAGCAGCCAAGGAAGACCAAAAGTAAAAAGTAGACACAAATATTAATAGGTGATTAAGGCCTGCATTTAAATAGTCACATTTATTAAGCGCTTTTCTACATCTGTTGGGCACCCAAAGCACTTTATATCAAGGGACCATTCACCAGTATTCGTACACACATTCATGTGTGTACGCAGCAGACACCAATAGTGCATGTTTTGGTTGATGATGAAAAATGGAGCACGTGGAGAAAACCCATCCCGACATGGGAAGGGCATGCAATCTCCATGCATAAAAGACCAAACTGCTGCCATGACATAGTATCTATTGGTGTGTAGATCTACTGACACACTAGTGCTAAGAACAAATAAAAAGATCTCCAAAAGGTTCTTTCACCCAAGAGTCAGTTGAGGTAACACAATCGATTCTAACCTTGACTATGTTGAAAGACGCTCGCTACAGCCACATGTCTGCGCTGTTTGCCAGCTCAAATATTGTGCTGATAAGAAAAGCTCACGTCATTTACTTGATAAAAGGATCATTCATGCATCCTGACCCTTATTATTATGGATACAATTAGTCATTATTATAATAATCGACTTCATGACTTTCTGTAAGTGCGATGGTATTCATTACCTAAAAACCTATATGTTCAAGACAAGGCATGTTTATTTATACCACACATTTTGTACACAAGGCAACTCAATGCCATTCCAAATCATTGACGCCAATAATTCAACCAAAAATGACCACCCATGACAGAGACATTTGTGTACTGTAACTGTAAATATTTTCTTACTTTGCAGGTTTATGTGCGTGATATTCATTTAGACAATTGCAATACAGGTCTGAAAGTTTTAAATAGGGTTGCTGGGTTCATTTGTAATAAGCCCCACCAACTCAAAACTGTTCTCTTTGAAAACAAGCCTCTCACAATGACTCTGCACTTTCTGGATACACATGTTTGCCATTAATGCAGATGTGTTTCTGGCGCAGCACAAATGTCTAGAATGCACCCCCATTCTGTGGTGGGTGTGGAGCCAGACGGACACTGGGGGAAGTGGGGCCCATTTAATGGGTTCGTGCTCAGTTAGGGGCCACTGAGTTTGCAGTTCAGTGGAGAACTCCTCTCAGGACACTACCCTGGCAATAAATAGTATTTTATTTTACTGCCCTTCTGCCAGGATTATAGCACATTACATAAATGCTCTCTGGCCACAATAAGACCCTACTTTAAGCCAACCCGCACTTCACGTAGCCACATCCCAAAAATGCTTTATAACCGTGGCGCAGCACATATGTGCGGCTGTTACATCATTCAAACCCACTGGCCAATAGAAGACGGGGCAGATCCCCAATTACTCTGTTTCCAATAAGAAACAGCTTCATGTAGGAGGGGTCCAATGGGTGCTGTTCTGTCCTGACACCACACTGTTTAAGAATTTCATTGTGCCTCTCTGAGTTATGTACTTTTCTAACTTGTGATGATATGCCGAGTACACTACTGTAGCACATCTGGCTTTAACCATAGAGATAGACGGTAGCCATTCCGCCCGATTCATGGTAATGGTCCCGTGTTTTTGTGTGAAAACAACATGGGACCAATAACACATTTGTTCTTGCACCATGAGCTGCAAGAACAACATTAATTGTAGCCACGGAAACAGTTGTAACTGATGACAGTTCCATAGCTACAAGGCAAAAGTGACTTCATTTGGTTCTTGCATCTGTTATGGACTATGAATATCCCTTTAGTCATTAGTGAACACAGGCTTGCCTTTTTGATTTCCATGCTTTTGTCTTAACCATGCACAACATTATCCTATTTTTTTCCCTTTCACTATTCTAAATAAAGGACTACAGTAGCTTCAGTTAGCCCGCAGTGAACGCCACCCTCACTTAGCTTAACCTGACAATAATGTACAGCATGTTGAACGAAGATGCTTAGAAACGAGTACTCTTTCAAAACGAGCCATCAGATTGACCTTGAACTGCGAAGTGCCCATACATATTGACACTTACTTAAATGTATTCAATGTTGCTGTTGTCTGTTCCTAGGTTTTCCCAGGGTGCAGCTCACCCTCTGTGGCCTCTCTCAGCAGTGATGTTCCCATCTTGGCTTGCGGGGGCTTGGCTAAACGCTGGCTTGTTCCTGGCTGGAGGCTTGGCTGGATTATGATCCATGACCGCAATGATATATTTGGCTCCGAGGTGAACAGACCTTACTCATGACTCATTACAATCGATTAATATGGTCACTAATACCATCCTGTTAAACATGTGTTTAAATCTGTGTGCTGTGAGCAGATCAGACAGGGGCTAGTGAAGTTGAGTCAGAGGATCCTTGGGGCCTGTACTATTGTCCAGGGGGCATTAGAGAGCATCCTCAACAACACACCTCAGAGCTTTTACAGCAGAACCATCAGCTTCCTCAAGGTAGGGCTACATCCTTCTGCAGCATCCTAAGCACACGTTTTTGTCAATCCTCTGTCTATGTAGATGTCCAAATATCTCATCCCTATCTATTTCAAGCAATCTAAGTCATGCAATGACAATATTTCTATACTACATAAACAATGCTTTTGTTTTGTCTCAGTCCAACTCAGAGATCTGCTTCAACAAACTGTCCACTGTCCCAGGCCTGAACCCTATCATGCCTTCTGGAGCCATGTACCTCATGGTGAGTGCAGTCTTGCCCAGCGCCATCATGATTGTTCCTTATGTGCACTCCATTAAGATTACACGTGTGCATGTGCCTTCCAGGTGGGCATCGACATGGAGCACTTCCCCGATTTCAAAAACGATGTGGATTTCACTGAGCGGCTGGTTACAGAGCAGTCAGTTTTTTGTCTTCCTGCATCTGTAAGTGTCTCTCTTTTCATCAAACTTGTTGCATTCAAAGTTTACAGAATGATGTTGAATGTGTGTCCACCAGGCCTTTGAGTATCCAAACTACTTCCGTATTGTGGTGACGGTGCCCGAGAAGCAGATGGTGGAGGCCTGTGATCGGATTCGAGAGTTTTGTCTTACCCACTATAGGCCCCGCAGTCGGGACAGCAACGACCTGGACCAGTAACCGACTGGAAAAACTGTATCTGCTTCTATTAGATGGTTGTTTTCTGTGTTAACCAAATGAAAGATCTATTTATATTTTCTACAGAATACCATAATAACCTGTATTTATGTAATTTTATGTTGAATTTTCATGCATTTTGTGTAGGATTTATGGCATGGAATGCATGATTGTAGCAGCTGTTTCATAGTCTAGTCTGAAACTGTGTATGGCGTCATCTCAATGTATGTATGTACTCATATTTTGCATGCATGTTTAGCTTTAGCTAGATTACGCAGAGTGCATAAACATATCCTGTGTATTTATGTCATATATTTGTGCATTACTTCTATGTCACATTGGATTACGCTGAAGGTGTAAATAGATGTATGTATTTATACTTATTTTGTGGAAAAAGCTTCCAAATAAAAAAATAACATTACTGGTTAAATTATTTTACAGTTTTTGCCATTGAAAAAAAAAAATGTTGTTGCACATATTTTCATGTAATTAGACGCAATGTTTAAAGTTCATAGTGTACCAAGCAAATCAAAGTGTGTGTTATTGATGTCAAAGTCACAACCACTTATTACTACAGTTTTGTTGCTGCAATATGTGATGTTTACGCAACTACTGACGCAAATATGGCATATGATACTTTCCTGTACAGATTTACAGAGCTGTATAATATCAACTGTCCAATGAAGAAGATCCATAACCAAGAAAACAAATCAGCAAAAAAACCATGGATAACAAAAGGCATTGAAAAAGCATGCAAAAAGAAAAATACATTATATGCAAAGTTTGTAAAAAACAGGACTATTGAGTCGGAAGAAAAATACAAAAAATATAAAAATAAATTGGTAAGTATTATCAGAAATAGTAAAAAGCAATATTTTTACACTCTCTTAGAACAACAAAAGCAAAATATGCAAGGAACTTGGAAAATACTAAACAAAATTATAAAAAAAACAAATAACAAACGAGAGTGTCCAAGTTACTTCAAAAACGACAATGAAGTCCTTATTACAAATCCTAAGGAGGTGGCGAACGAATTCAATGACTACTTTGTTAACGTTGGCCCCAATCTGGCAAAAGATATTGCTGATTCAAAAAGTAAAAACATAAAGAGTTGTGAACGTATCAGTTGGAACACCTCTTCTATGTATGTGTCTGACATCACCAAAAATGAAATACTGGGAATTGTGAATGACTTTAAAAATAAAAGGTCAACCGATTGGACGGATATCGATATGAAACTAGTAAAAAATATAATCCACTTAATATTAGAACCTCTAACTTATATCTTTAATTTGTCCTTTAAATCGGGTGTCTTCCCAGATCAGATGAAAATTGCAAAAATCATCCCCATTTATAAGAGTGGTGACAGTCACCTACATTCAAATTATAGACCAATTTCACTATTATCCCAATTTTCTAAAATACTGGAAAAACTCTTTCTGAAGAGGCTTGATAGCTTCATAGAAAAAAGTGTGATATTAAGTGATGATCAATATGGATTTAGGAGCGGACGATCAACTTCAATGGCAGTTATTAAATTAGTTGATTATATAGCATCCGCATTAGACAAAAAGCATTTTACTCTGGGTGTTTTTGTCGACCTCAAGAAAGCCTTCGATACCATAGATCATAAACTGTTAATGAACAAACTAGAGCAGTTTGGTTTTAGGGGACGTGCTCACTCATGGTTAGAAAGTTATCTTGACAATAGATACCAGTATGTACATTTTAATGACCACCAATCAGAAATGCGTAAAGTAACCTGTGGGGTGCCCCAGGGTTCCCTGATTGGTCCAAAGTTGTTTATTTTATACATCAATGACATCTGTAAGGTATCCGATTTGTTAAAATGTGTTTTATTCGCAGATGACACAACACTGTATGTATCTGGGGACAATCTTCACCAACTAATTACTGATGTGACCAGAGAACTATCTAGAATCAAGCAATGGTTTGATCAAAATAAGCTATCTTTTAATCTAAGTAAAACCAAATATATTATATTCAGTAATCGACAAATTAAAACTAGCATGAGCCTAAAGATTGATGATGTGGTACTAGAAAGGGTGAATGAAAACAAGTTTCTTGGTATATTATTAGATCATAAATTATCCTGGAAACCACACATCGCTCATGTTCAATCCAAACTGTCCAAAACAATAGCTATATTACATAAAGCCAAATATTTTCTAAATACACCCTCTCTGTATATTCTGTATTGCTCTCTTATTGTTCCATACATCACCTATTGTGTTGAAATATGGGGGCATGCCTACGCTACAAACACAAAACCTATTTTTATTTTACAAAAAAAAGCCATAAGGATAGTCAATCATTCTCCGTATAATGAACCAACAAACGAAATATTCTGCAAATTTAAAGCAATTAAATTCTGTGATCTAGTCAGCCTGAACACCGCCGTCTTTATGTACAAAGTCCATAGGAAAATACTGCCAGAAAATATACTTTGTCTGTTTGCAAACAGGGACCAGAAATACAACCTGAGAGGAGAAAACATGTTTAAAAAACAAATGGTCCAAACAAACTTTAAAATGAACACTATTTCGGTCAAAGGGGTCGACTTGTGGAACAATCTCAACAATGATCTTAAAAGGAGCAATTCCATTCATTATTTCAAAAAACAGTTTAAAACCTTAATTTTTGAGAAATATACAAAAAATGCCTAAGAAAATGTGGTTAAGTTAAGCTCATGCATTACTGTTGTGCATAAATTGGAACAGAGAAACAAACAAGCTTTTGTATTTACAATTTACCATATTATTATTTTAGTAAAGAAGAAAAAATGTGTACTGTATATGTGTGAATGTATATATATATAATATATTGTATACATTTGTTTTTTTGTAACGTCTTTGATGGGTAGATGTTGTTTTGTTGTTTTGTAAACAGGGTAGGAAAAATAAGCCACGGCTTCAGCCTACACCTTTTCGGTTACCCGCCTTGTCTGTGACGAATTTGCAGTACATACTGTACTTTTTGTTTTACGTTTTTGTAACCGAATAAACATTCATTCATTCATTCTAAAAGCATCCACAATGACAGGGTTCCAAAACCTTTTGGTCAGCAACCCCCAAAATCAAAAGACCAACCACTCGGGACCACTATAAAATATAATTAGTATTCAGAATAAATTCAAGTGCACAACGTTTAAAATCTGCTTTATCAATGAAAGTATGGTTTGATATTTGGCTTGATTTCACAAAACATATACAGCTTTCAATAAAAAATAATTGTCTTAAAAACATCTCGCAATCCCAACCTTAGTGTTTCTCGACCCCCCTTTGAGAACCCCTGGACTATGACAATTAGGACAAAATGTAAATAAATTCCTCTTTTGAAAAGTGCATAATATTGCATTGTAGTTAATGTTTGTAACATTGTAAATCTCAGTGTCCTTAAATCCCATGCAATATGCAATAACATACAGCAAAACAATAATCAAACCACAACCATATGGTGCAGTACATTGAGAACATACAGCCTTTTTCCACTTGGGCCTGGAGTTAGTCATCTCACACTTACCAGGCAACAGGACATTGTGTACTCCACCTACAGTATAGTCACGTTATAGAACTGTCTAATATCGCTGTCACTATGTAAAATATGTACAGACTCTTTTTGCTTGTATCTTGTAGTTGCATTAGCCTCTCTGCAGACTTTATAAATCCACAATGACAGACACCACGCTGCTCACAGCCTGGTCCTGTGAGGGGCTTTATTTACATCAGGCACCACAGACCTGTGAGCATCTGTAAGAGCAAATGCTTCTTCCCTGCCACAGACCAGTGGCACATTTATTTATAAGATGCAGATGCCTCATGTCACGCAGAATATTGTGCAATATATAAATTGTTCTTGTTGTAATACATTGTGCCCCAAATCTTATTTAACATTTAACATCTAACATTTAAACAAGAATTCTAATGTGCTTGTTCGGTCCCAATGCCAATATACAGTTTATAGTCACATTATTTTCTACTCTATTCTACAAACTAGCTAGATATATGTCCATCATTGGTGAATTCAAGGGTAAATAAGGCCTTTTATCACCCAGGTTCAATACATGGCCTTATTTATCCTTGCATTTGGGTTCAAAACCCTCCTCCATCCCCTTTCCCCAACAGAACAATAAGCCTCTCACATTCAATCTCACGTTCTTACCACCAGGCCTGGTGATTGCTATTCCCCCAAACATTACTGATTTCTATAACTCGAACTCATGGCGTGAACCAGGCTTTGTTTGGTTTATTTACAAAACAATTTATAGAACACATGTTAATTATTACTTTCTGACAAGACAATAAACACCCTATATATTTAGCAGATGGAAGGACTACAGGTGTTCATCTTCAGTATCCTGCTGCTGGAGAGAATATTAGCCCTGTACAGGCCTGTCCCGCCTGCTTTGTTTTGTGTCCATTTATTTCTTTATCTATCTATGTACTGTTTTTCTTAAATGAAGTGTGTCATATAAACTGTCTTGTAGCTCAGTGCAATTTACTAAGTATAATTATGTTTGTAATTATGGTTTTCATTTGATCACATTAGCCATATTATCTTTGCAGAGGTACTACAAGGCTACATAGACTGATCACATCTTTATTACACGCGTGAGTAATTAAATCACAGACGTTTTGTTTGACAAGAAGTCTGACGAAAGGCAGCTTCCATATGCTTGGAACACTTCAGAGCAGGAAGAGTATGTACAGAACATCTTGCATAACAATGTACCAATGTATTATTATGTGGATCTGATTGCTTTTTCTTTTCTTTTTCAACAGAATAAAATATAATAACAATTCTACCTGTTAATAAATGTAAAGCACAATAAAAGACTTATCACTGCACTATCGCAAGATTTTAGAGCCAAGCCCATGCTTATCTCACATATAACTCAATATCCCCACCTAATGTTGAAGTCTGCATGTCACAACTGAACCGTGGCAGAGTATATAGTGACAGTGTTTGTAGCCCTCATGCGAGCAGCGCCCTTTGCTTCACCTCTCACTCTCCGTGTACACATAAATACTTCTAGGAGCATTGTCTAATCATTAACTCCTGGCCCAGTATAGCAGACCAAACGCAGGGCTGCGACACCACACATAAGAGGCAGATACGAGTTAGAGGAAGGACATTACACAGCAGTTTGAAGAGAGCAGAGGAAGTGAAAGCTCAGACTAACAGTAAGTGGGAATGGACGACCCACAGGTGGAGACGACCATACTGCTCAATGATGGCTCAAAAATGCCACTTCTAGGCCTGGGCACGTGGAAGGTAGTGTAACACACAACTTCTCATTGATCAGTTTTGTTAATTTATATTTCATGCACATTTCATGTTTAGTTCTTGTGACATATGTTTTGGTAAAGAAAGATTTAAAAAAGAGAGTCTATCAAAGTCAAGACCCTTTATAATAATTTTAAAAAATGTATGTCAGGTTGCAATCAAATAGTAATACATACTCCATTATGTTTCACAAAGGTTAAAGAGCGTATTACAGGTTTCTGTGTTTTTCTAATTATTACTTAACTTCATGAGACAATGCTGTTCGTAAGTGATAACCAGTTTTACACCAACGAAGTGACAATTTAATGAAGATGTGGAAAACAAAGTTGTAATTTGTATGTTCAAATAGTGACGTTGGATGAGGAAGAAATCTACACTGCGTGCACATTTATTTCATGAGTGAGTTTTTTGACCATATTGTTATTTTTTCGTCACATTATCAAACTGTGTAAAACTAAAAGGCCGTTGGATGAAGTCCAAGTGTCCCAGGTGATGGTGGTGTTTGTAATGGGAAGACTGAGAGTCGCAAATAGAAATTGAAAGCAAGAGATGTCTTTCTCTTTTAAATTATGTTACAATATTCTCTTTGTATGTACCCTGTAATGTATATAATGGGGTTACTGATCTGGATCACGTGATCGAGATTTGATGCCCACTTATTTAACACAATCAGTGAGCCTTGGACATTGCATTTTTCCTCTCAGGCCAAATAAATATATCGATTGCAACAGGAGTGGGCCACATAACCATCAAACATTTTGTTGCCAATAGCCAACAGGGTTATAAGAGGTGTTTTTCTAGATGCTTTTTTTCTCATTATGTGTGGCTTAAAAAACAAGTCCCTTTGCCATAAAACGACTTTAGGAGCGTGATTTCAATCCCCCATGTATTCCTATGGTCAAAAAACGGCTTTTGTAGCAGTTTATGAAAGACTGAAGATTGATGAAGGGTTGAATGGTTGATAATATTATTTGAAGTATTGAGAAAGTGCAAATTATATCTGTCCACAAATGCTGTGGCCTGCAATAGAACTGCCATTGCTTGTGTGGAAAAGGTTGGTGCAGGATGTGAGAGCTTGTGTGTGTGTTTAGTGATATAATCCTTCTTTTCTCAAGGATTAGTTTTTTGTAATTGATTAGTGTAATAATCAAAGTCAAAGTCATCAGTGAATGTCAATCAATTGTTCAGCTCTACTATGAATGCTCATTTTCAAGACCCCTGTTGCACCCCTGCAGATCCCGGCCTGGGTTTGTTAGAGCAACTTTTGCATCCCCTCAATATACAGTTTCCATATCAAAGTTATTTTTCTAAAGAAAGCCTTGTCTTGAGGGAAGAAGGTATCCAGAAGGACCAATATATATGACTGACCTGAAGATAATGATGATGATGATGTCTTGCAGTCAAGCCACCTTTCAAAGACCTCAATACAGGGAGCAGTGGAGGCGGCCATTGCTGCAGGATACCGCCACATTGATACAGCCTACAGCTATGAGAACGAGGTGGACATCGGCAAAGCCCTGAAAGCCAAAATACAACAGGGGATCATTCGACGCCAGGACATGTTCATCGTCAGTAAGGTGAGACCCCTTCTGTGCCATTCAAAAAGTGTCTCTAAAAGTTCCTGTATCACCTTTCCAACACTTTCAGTTGTGGTGCACACATTTCGCTCAAGAGGACATCCCTTTATGTCTCAACAAGTCTCTGTCGGACCTGCAGCTCGACTATCTGGATCTTTACCTGGTGCATTCCCCTGTTGGCCTAAAGGTCAGTCAGTTCACTCCTGTTTACTTGTCTCCTGTAAGTTCACTCCTCTTTCCTGTTCACTTTAACAGAAAGTGGAAGATCAACTTTTTCCACGCAACGAGAAAGGACACCTATTAACAACCGATACAGATTATGTGGATGTGTGGAGAGTAAGTACAATGCAAAACATCACACAGCAGCCGATGCAATTTTGTATCAGATTTAGACGGTAGGAGAGTACCACTATTTTTCTTTGAACAATTTTAGGCCTCTAGGTTTTAATAGATAGGACAGCTCAGGGTGAAAGGGGTGAAGAGCATTAACACAGAGACAACTGGGTGCATTTAGCAGTGCTTCTAACATTGCCACATCACACTTACCACCTAATGCTAGCTCTGTCTCACACTAAAATGTTAGTTATTGATGTTGAAACAGTGTAGAATTATTAAACTTGAAGTAAAAAGTAACATCTCTGATCTGTGTGCCAACTCAGCAAGAAGCTTGATTGCCAACAAAAACTGGTCTGAGGGCCACACTTTTGGCACCCTTGGTCAAAGTTGATAAATGAGCAGGAACAGGAATGAACTTACAATACTACACAGTGGCCTTAGGTGACAAGTGTGCCGTCGTTTTCCTTATTAACAAAATAAACTATGATCATACACTTTGAAAATGTTTGTGGTTATGAATACAGAAAATAAAATCTTATTACATGTATGTCACATGTTTCCAATAAACAATACCTCATATACTGTTGCAGGGGATGGAGGCACTACAGGCCTCTGGAAAGGTGAAGAGCATTGGAGTGTCCAACTTCAGCATCCTGCAGCTGGAGAGACTGTTGGCCCTGTGTAGAGTCTCACCGGCTGTCAACCAGGTACTGTCAAATTACTGTAGTGCACCATTGTGGCCACTGGTATTGGAAATGCAATTGTTTTTGAGTCAATACCACGTCAAGCTGAATTTCATGTTGATTGCACTCACATTTGTGACGCTGCAGGTGGAGCTCCATCCCTACCTAGTGCAGACTGAACTGATCGACTTTTGTAAATCCAAGAACATAGCTCTGACCGCCTACAGCCCGTTTGGATCACCAGGAAGACCTCCACAAATGTAGGCTGGAATACACACAACACATCGCACACGAGAAAATAGGCATTGTCCATGCACATTTTTACAAAAACAATTTAAAAAAACCTTCAGTCAATACCATTTTTTCTTAACCCACTAAGCCATTCATATGATCTTAACAATTTAATGAGCAAACCAGGCTCATGTTAATAATCTGCTGTAAAGCACTTCATGTCTAAATGCAAATGGACAGTCAGACACATTTCATACCTTATAAAACAGTAGACATGTTTTTACTCAATAACATGTTTCAACCCAATTAAATTTGACTTTTGCGTCTTCCATCAGGATGAAGGGGGAAAATGACCCAGTTAACCTTCTCGCTGACCCTACTGTAGCCGACATAGCCAAGAAACACAGACGAAGCCCTGCACAGGTAAGGAGAACGCGCTACCGAGTTTTTAATATTTCTGTAGCTGGTTGAACTTATGTCTGTGATGTTGACAGGTTTTACTGAGGTACCACATCCAGCAAGGCATTCCAGTCATCCCAAAGAGCGAGAAGGCTCATCGTATCATGGAGAACACAAAAGTAAGCTTTACTTACACAAAAAGTGAAGTTGATTTAATATTAAGTATTATTGTTTAGCATTAAGTATTTATTGCCCAGTGTTTCCTACTTACATTTCACTACAGTCTCAATCTACATATATTTATCATATATTAAAATAATTCAAATAGCACGAATAATCAATAAACTAAACATAGAGGCTAAAATAGCACAATAAGAGGATATCATTTTCTATGAGAACAGCCTTTAAATAAAAAGAAAAACGTAAGTGATTCCTTTATGTCACTTTATTCTATGCAGGTCTTTGACTTTGAGCTGACAAAAGACGATATGACAGCTCTTAGGGGGCTTGACCGTGGATGGAAAGCCTGTGAGCTTGACGAGTAAGAAATCTCTGTTCTGCATAACACTTTACTAATGCATTTTTAATAAGCACTAGGGGTGTAACGGTACGCTAAAATTGTATTCGGTTCGGTTCACGGTTTTGGAGGGCTCGGTTCGGTTAATTTTCGGTACAAATAAATAAGAACTAACAAAAATTTTCTTTTGAAAAGCTGCCAATACACAATAGAATTCTTGCATAAAATAAATAAAAGTGACCCATTTGGGTGATATTTTAAATAAATTGCACTCTTATAATGAGAGTTACTGTAAACTCATGAGAACCATGTGGATTCAACTCAACAAAAAGGCCACAGTGAACGGCTTTTTACTCTCGTCTACTCGCCAAACTACTGTCCTGATACTCTAGACTCACCAGACACAGTAAGAAGAGGGTTTAAATGAGAGTGAGGCCCAGAGTCTGCGCAGAGAAAACATGAGAGCTGCGCCCGGGACACAGGTGACATGATGCAGCCGCGGAGGAGCCGCGCATGAGGCGAAGCGAGCACCGGGAGACAGACGGCCGAGCGGGACATGAGCGGAGAAGCACTCGCGCTTTGGAAGAGACAAGGGGAAGGCGGTCGGTCTCTCCTGCTCATTCACTTCACCAGACTACTCCGTTTTGGTGTTATATGTGGCGAAGTAGGCGGAGAGTGAGTGCGCGCTGGAAGAGCCTGTCCCCGTAACAACAACGCGTATAGGAAGAACCGGCTCTGAGCGCTGGTGTAACTTTTTGGCTGAAGTGCGGACGTGACGGGATATTGTAGCGAGGCTCAAGACTTTTAATCAAATACTTAAAGCCAGCGCCTGTAGTTTCTCTCGGCTACTCATGCAGCTTCAATGTACGTCACTCAATAGCGTCCGTGCGGAAACTCGCGTAGGAACTTTGTTCCGCGGCACTTAATATGACGCTAATAATAAATTTACATTATTTAATGAAAATAATACACCGAAACGGTACGCAAGTGGACCGAACCGAACAGGCCGAACCGAACGGTTCAATACATCCCCGTGAACCGTTACACCCCTAATAAGCACTGTTTGTTTTCTTTTTTAAAACAGGATTAAATCTCACCCCTACTACCCTTTTGTGTGAGGCTTTAAGAGGAGCCAGCAGTCAAACTGTTAGTCTATACAACAATACTGAATTGAGCATCAGAATAAAATGATGAAATTTTTGCATGATTAAAAAAAATTAAACAGCTTTGTACAAAAATCAATGAAACATCTAATGTGGTGTAAAATAATTGCAGTGCAGACAAGAGCCAAGTGTCTGATTAAACATGCATTAATTGATTGTTGTCCTGTTGTCCTTTCTTATTTTATTTGGTTTACTGGCTTGTAGTATGTAGAGTTCTTTTTTAAACATGTTGAGTACTTGACACATTACACAGCACAGAATAAGATTCATCTCATAAAAGTGCCACTGTATAAGCAGTTAATGTAAAGGCAGCAGGCTTCATTATAGTTTTCTTTTTCAAGTTGATCAACGTCAGTGGTTTATTTTGTTTTCTATTTCCAGTCCTCACTGCCGTCACCTCGGCCGTGAGGTCTGCAGTTTTTGCTTCCTGTCCTGTGTGTCAAGAGCACATGAGGGCCTCACAGAGCACACACAGGCCGAGGCCCCAGCAATACATTTGGGCAGGTCGGGTCCTTGGGACCAAGCCTCTCTGTCTGGATCGTAGACCTGAGTAGCTCTGGAGAAGGCCATGCCCTCCCAGCTGTAGCCTCCTAGAACATAAATCTTTCCAGTCCACACAGCCAGTCCTGCCTCACTGTTGGGCAACAGCAGTGGAGCCACACTGGTCCACTGTTCTTCATGGGGATCATACGCCTCAACCTGTAAGATGTCAAACCGCTCTGTTGTATCAGCATGGTCATCGCTGCCCCCGATGGCATAAATTAGATGGCGCAGGGAGGCCATGCAGTGCCAGCCTCGGGCCTGGGACATGGAGGGCCGTTCCACCCACACAGCACTGTCCCTGGATGGTTCATAACTCAGGACATCTTTGCGGTACGGCCCAATCTGATAATCATGTCCACCTGAGATGTAAACCACACCTCTATGCACTGTCCCAGCATGTCCATAGGTGTACCTAGAGAGCACACTTGTTTAACAACCACACTTATAAAATACACTTTATAGTGTTTGTACTTTTACTAAATAAAATAAGAAACTTAGTGTGTACCTCGTTAGTCCGGCAACATAGGACCAGCAGTCTTCAGCAGGACAGTACACTTCTACAGTAGATAATGCTCCAGCGTCATTTCTGCCTCCCACAGCAATCAGACAGTCTCCCACCGTCCCCAGGAAGAAATCCACTCTCCTCTGGTTCATGGATGCTCCCTGAATGTGCCACAACACTGTTAAATTCTTTGCAGATATATTGTTTGATAAACTTAATACAGGGGTTGGCAAAAATACAGGGGTTAGCAAGCAAAAAATTACCATCTGGCTCTCCACACACAATTCAGGCATAGCCTGGGTGAGACTCAGAGTTTGGTGTGTCACCTGCATCTCTCTGCACTGCTCTCTCTAAAGGCCCTTTCACACCAACATGATCATCGGCATTTGGGAGTGGTCGGGTAGGTTTTGGGCGACGTCGGGGCGGGTGTGTTTGGTGTGGACAGCACCGTCAAATCGACATCTCTCATCGCTGCACTAGGAGTGCTGGGATTGGCCTAGTGTTACTGGCTGGTCAGCGAATCAGCTGGATATTAGGAGAGCTTTTTGACGGCGTAATTAAACACTCCAAATTTGGCACCCCCGCACTAATTTGGCCATATATGCCGTGCACTGTTTGATCAACTAGCTGGAAAAATATGCAAACTTCTTTGTAACATAAAAAGGGACTCGCTGAGAATACAATTCAATCGCCAGACACTACACCCACACACTTCTAATTTACTCAAGTGAACAATCGGAAGCTAGCAAAGCATTTAGCAGCTGAGATTTTACTCAACTACCTCTGACTTGTACGGTTTGATAATCAGGAATGCAGCTTTAATCTTAAGTAATTACCTTAGTCCACTGATTATGGCGTGGATCATATCTGTACAGAAGGTTACAAGCAGCATCTCCACCATTATCCCTCGATGAACTGCCACCAGCGGCAAAGATGAAGCCTCCCAACACAGCCAAGCAGTGGTGGCTGCGCTGGGCTGGAAGTTCAGTCTCCACCTCCCAGATGCCTGCTGGGGAATCCAGGCGGCACACATTGGCACTCAGCTCCTCACCACGCTCAGACACCTGAAGATAATATACATTGGAAGTCTAACCACAAAACAGGCTAAGATACAGTCATTTTAGTTCAATAGATCTTTGATTTGAACCTCTCCTCCTATTAGAAGCAAGCTTTCCACTCCATCTCTCAGTGAGGTAAGTCCAGTTTGGAGAAGTGGCTGGGCACTGGGTGTTGCATGGTAGGCCAAGGCTTCCTCCACCAAAGCCTCACAGTCAGCCTCGTCCGGTAGCAGAGCTCGGATGGCTGGCAGCACCCGCTCCACCAGGTCTCCCACAGGCATTAGAGCCAGGCGGATGTGGGATAATAGCTGTCGAGCATGGGCTGTGCGCTCAAGACTGTGGCTGAGCCATTGAAGAGCAGCCTGAAGCAGCGCCTGTTCACTCTCATTCTCCACCTAAGAAAAGATAACAGGCTTTCAAAATGGAAGACAGCTTATGAAAACAATTCATGATTTCATTAAAAATTATACGAAGTTGTTACATGACAACTCCAGTGCTATACTGTGATAAATTACTAACCTGGCTGCTGGAAAGATATTTGGTCAGTTTGTGTAACGGAATATCCCGAATGAAATCAGGGGTAAAAGATAAAGTGGCAAAGCGTGAGAGAATAAACTGGTCAATGAAGGTGTCTAGCCTCTCCAGGCTATAGAGCGAAGCCAATTCCTGGAGGTACAGGTAGTTGTCCTCAGTCACCTCTTGTTCCAAATACTGGCAACAGAAATCCACCACCCGCCACACCTACAAAAATATGCTGCAATCAAATACTGTAACACTATTTCAAGGATCAAAAGAAAACAATTTCTAACTTGCAAAAGATGGGCTGCTTCAAGGATATAGTCAATGTTTCCTCCATCCAATGGCAGCTCTCCACTGTACAGGAAGTCCACTACAGCTCTGAGACCGTTATACGACAATCCAACCAACTCCACCTGAAGGTAGGAACACACAGTTTAGGCATGAGGTTCATGTTAAATGTGGGCCCAAAGAAAGCATTATTCTACATACCTCTGCCTGGTGTTCCTCCTTCATGCCCAAAGTGAACATGGCATTAAAGTATGGACTGGACAGGGCCAAGATTGCCCTGTGAGCCGGGACTGGCTGGTCATCTGCCACCAGCACCACATCACAGAACTGACGCTGCTGCCTTTGCTCATTCAGACCCTGGAGGACCTCCACAGACTGGTGAGACCAGTGGAAAACCTGCAAATATGGCAAAAGAACAAAGTCATGGGGGTGGGGGAAACAAGCGCATTGTTGCCCAAGTGGAAAAGTAAACATGTAGACAACTGGCCTTGGAGGATTCACTGATGCGGTGGGGACGACACACATGGCTCACTTTCCCATTGTCCATTTTGTCTTTCTCATACTGACATTTTCTAAAAACAAAACATAATCATATTGTTAATACAAGAGACAATAAACGTGTGATCACACAACATGTGCAAGGATGTACTGACGATCACGGTATTATATCACATCGATACTACAATATGGTGTAATAATGGTAGGCTGCAATAATTCTAACATTATTACGCCTTAAGGTTCACTGTTATAACACAAATATCCTCAACATCGTCATCGTAGAGAAAACAGTTGTGATTACTCTGAAGGATCCTCTGTTAGCACATTAGCAAAACACACAACTGCACGCTATGTTTTCCACGTTTGTAGCAGCAATCGAAGTACTATTACCTTACGATGTTGCCAACATGTTGTAATTTCTGTAAGCGTTCTTTTCAGCACATGCACAACCAATGCATGAACTGTTTATCTCAATAATCCTACATTTGTACGAGTAGCTGAAACACATTGACACGGAAGTGGAGACAGAGCGACAGCGCGCGCGACCCGCAGTCCCCGTGCAGCACCCGTGCACTTTTCAACTAAAACAAAACAGTATAGCTACTATCACTAAACAAGAATGAATTTTCTTGAATTTTCTTCTTTTTTCTGTAGCAGTGGTTATTACGTGTTAATAACCAATAACCAACTAGCCACTTATATGACTTAAGGTGACTGCAATTGCCTTCAAAAAATTCAAAGAAATGTTCATTGTTAAATATTTCAATATGGTTATTTGCTTGTGGATGAATTAGGGCTGGGACTTTATCCGATTAATTAAGTAGCCTAGGTTTAGTGTGATTAAAAATATTAATCGAAATTAATCGCACTCAACTCTTAGTTTCTTTTTTTTCCTGCAGACATTCCTTAGGCACAAACAACAAGTAAAGCCAAAAACAATTCGACTGTCAAAGTTGTTTATTCACACAGTTAAGTGCCGACATATTTAAAAAGATCATTCTCCAAAAAGTGTTTGAAATGTTCACACATCTCCACTTCAGATGAGTGCAAATGCAGGAAAATACAAAGAAGCATCTATATACCTCTAAAAGATGCTTAAATGCGATTAATTGACTGTGCATAACTTCAAATCATAGCAACGCCGCCCAAGAAGTGTTTCGATCCAGCACACCAAAATAAAAGCATCTTTAAGACTTATTCATTAGTTCAGCAGTTCATTCGTTGTCTTTTCTTTCTGCCTAACTATTAACAGACAAAGCACTTAAAATGTGTAAAATTAAATCATTTTCTTGCAATGTTGCAAGTGCTGGACAATGAGACAAGCTGTGTGCTTTTATTTTGAAATGCTGGATTGAAACAGGAAGTCACTTCTTGAGCGGCGTTGTTATGATTTGAAGTTGTGCACAGAGTCAATTGCCATCCATCCATCCATCCATCCATCCATCCATCCATTTTCTTCCGCTTTATCCGGGACCGGGTCGCGGGGGCAGCAGTCTCAGCAGAGATGCCCAAACTTCCCGATCCACACACACTTCCTCCAGCTGTTCTGGGGGGACCCCGAGGCGACACCAGGCCAGCTCGGAGACATAGTCCCACCACCGTGTCCTGGGTCTTCCATGAGGCCTTGTCCCACTAGGACATGCCTGGAACACCTCCCGCGGGAGGAGACCAGGAGGCATCCGAAACAGATGCCCGAGCCACCTCAGCTGGCTCCTTTCGACGTGGAGGAGCAGCGACTCTACTCCGAGCTCCTCCCGGGTAACTGAGCTCCTCACCCGATCTCGGAGGGTGCGCCCAGCCACCCTGCGAAGGAAACTCATTTCGGCCGCTTGTATTCGCGATCTTGTCCTTTCGGTCATGACCCAAATCTCATGACCATAGGTGAGGGTGGGAACGTAGATCGATCGGTAAATCGAGAGCTTTGCCCTCCGACTCAGCTCCCTCTTCACCACGACAGACCGATACAGCGACCGCATCACTGCTGACGCCGCACCGATCCGTCTGTCGATCTCACGCTCCATCCGTCCCTCACTCGTGAACAAGAACTCCTCCACTTGAGGTAAGGACTCCCCACCGACCTGGAGAGGGGAAACCACCTTTTTCCGGTGGAGAACCATGGCCTCGGATTTGGAGGTGCTGATCCTCATCCCGGCCGCTACACACTCGGCTGCAAACCGCCCCAGTGCGTGCTGAAGGTCCTGGTTTGTTGAAGCCAACAGAACAACATCATCTGCAAACAGCAGAGATGAGACTCTGAGGCTCCCAAACCGGACACCCTCCGGCCCCTGGCTGCGCCGAGAAATTCTGTCCATAAAAGTAATGAACAGAACCGGTGACAAAGGGCAGCCCTGGCGGAGACCAACACGCACCGGGAACAGGTCTGACTTACTGCCGGCAATGCGAACCAAGCTCCTGCTGCGGTCATACAGGGAACGGACAGCCCTTAGCAGAGGGCCCCGGACCCCATACTCCCGGAGCACCCCCCACAGGGCACCACGAGGGACGCGGTCGAACACTTTCTCCAAGTCCACAAAACACATGTGGACTGGTTGGGCGAACTCCCACGAACCCTCGAGCACCCGACGGAGGGTATAGAGCTGGTCCAGTGTGCCACGACCAGGACGAAAACCGCATTGTTCCTCCTGAATCCGAGGTTCAACTATCGGCCGGATCCTCCTCTCCAGCACCCTGGAGTAGACCTTACCGGGGAGGCTAAGGAGGGTGATTCCTCTGTAATTGGAACACACCCTCCGATCCCCCTTCTTAAAGAGAGGGACCACCACCCCGGTCTGCCAATCCAGGGGCACTGTCCCCGACCGCCACGCGATGTTGCAGAGACGTGTCAGCCAAGACAGTCCTACAACATCCAGAGACTTAAGGTACTCAGGGCGAATCTCATCCACCCCCGGAGCCTTGCCACCGAGGAGCTTTCTCACCACCTCGGTGACTTCAGCCCCGGTGATGGGCGAGCCCACCTCCAAGTCCCCAGCCTCTGCTTCCTCATCGGAAGACGTGACGGCGGGATTGAGGAGGTCCTCGAAGTACTCCTTCCACCGTCCGACGACATCCCCAGTCGAGGTCAGCAGCCCCCCACCCGCACTGTACACAGTGTTGGTGAAGCACTGCTTCCCCCTCCTGAGGCGCCGGATGGTTTGTCAGAATTTCTTCGAGGCCGACCGATAGTTTTCCTCCATGGCCTCCCCGAACTCCTCCCAGACACGAGTTTTTGCCTCTGCGACCGCACGAGCTGCAGCACGCTTGGCCTGCCGGTACCTCTCAGCTGCCTCAGGAGTCCCACAAGACAACAAGGCCAGGTAGGACTCCTTCTTCAGCTTGACGGCATCCCTTACTTCCGGGCGCCACCACCGGGTTCGGGGATTGCCGCCGCGACAGGCACCAGAGACCTTACGGCCACAACTACGAGCAGCCGCATCAACAATGGAGGAGGAGAACAGAGTCCACTCGGACTCCATGTCCCCCGCCTCCCCCGGAATCTGGGTGAAGCTCTTCCGGAGGTGGGAGTTGAAGACCCCACTGACAGAGGGATCCGCCAGTCGTTCCCAGCAGACCCTCACAACACGCTTGGGCCTGCCAGGTCTGACCGGCTTCCTCCCCTGCCAGCGGATCCAGCTCACCACCAGGTGGTGATCGGTTGACAGCTCCGCCCCTCTCTTCACCCGAGTGTCCGAGACACGCGGCCGGAGGTCAGATGACACGACTACAAAGTCGATCATCGACCTCCTGCCTAGGGTGTCCTGGTGCCACGTGCACTTATGGACACCCTTGTGCTCGAACATGGTGTTCGTTATGGACAAACCGTGACTAGCACAGAAGTCCAATAACAGAACACCACTCGGGTTCAGATCGGGGAGGCCGTTCCTCCCAATCACTCCCTCCCAGGTCTCACTGTCGTTACCCACGTGGGCGTTGAAGTCCCCCAGTAGAACAATGGAGTCCCCAGTCGGAGCACTATCTAGTACCCCTCCCAGGGACTCCAAGAAGGCCGGGTACTCTGCACCGATGTTGGGCCCGTAGGCCGAGACAACGGTGAGAGACCTGTCCCCGACCCGAAAGCGTAGGGACGCGACCCTCTCGTCCACCGGGGTGAACTCCAACACGTGACGGCTGAGCTGGGGGGATATGAGCAAACCCACCCCAGCCCGCCGCCTCTCCCCGCGGGCAACTCCAGAAAAATGGAGAGTCCAGCCTCTCTCCAGGAGTTGGGATCCGGAACCCAAGCTGTGCGTGGAGGTGAGCCCGACTATATCTAGTCGGTATCTCTCAACCTCCCGCACAAGCTCAGGCTCCTTCCCCCCCAGCGAGGTGACGTTCCATGTCCCGAACGCCAGAAGCTGTGCATGTGGACCAGGTCGTCGAGGCACCCGGCCTCGACTGCCACCCAGTCCTCTTAACACCCGACCCCTACGGATCCCTCTGCGGGTGGTGAGTCCACAGGAGGGGGGGCCCACGTCGTCCCTTCGGGCTGTGCCCGGCCGGGCCCCGTGGGCAGAGGCCCGGCCACCAGACGCTCGCGTTCGGGCCCCAACCCCAGGTCTGGCTCCAGGGTGGGGCCCCGGCTGCGCCATGCCGGGCGACGTCTCGGTCCTTGATTGGTGTACGTCCATAGAAGTCTTGTGAGCTGCTCTTCGTCTGACCCGTCACCTCGGACCTGTTTGCCATGGGAGACCCTACCAGGGGCATAAAGCCCCGGACAACATAGCTCCTCGGATCATTCGGGTACTCAAACAACCCCACCACGTTAAGGTGGCAGCTCATGGGGGTTGGAGTCAATTGCGATTAATTAATTCCAAAGGCCATAATTAACTCGATTAAAACATTTTCCGAGTCCCACCACTAGCATTTTGTGCTTGTTCGTGTGAATCGGTGTTAATTTTGACAACATATTTTAAATTAGTTTTAGTCTTAGTCTTTGACGAAAATAATTCAATTTTAGTCTAGTTTTAGTCGACTAAAATTAAGACAAATTTAGTCGACTTTGCGTTTATAATATTCATTATAATCCTCTGCTTCATGGAGCTTCTCCCACATGAACAAAGCTCAGAGCTGTTCCTTTGGCAGTGATGATATGAGGCTCTTTCAGACGGTCAATAGAAGTTTGGATGATGTTAGTCTCTCGATCCTTTTCATTTTTATTTAGTCTCATTTTAATCGACTAAAATATTTGGACAATTTAGTCATAGTTTTAGTCTCATGAAAAACTTTTAATTCAGTTTTAGTCCAACTACAGTCTGCAAAAATATCACTTTGACTAATATTTTAGTCGACAACACTGGCTTGAATGGGTGCACAGTGGATCATTCTCCAGTAGATGGAGCCACTGAACTTTTCAATATTTCCAAGCATCTAGCTGCCTCATCCATGAGCCCCCACACTGTTGCTCTTATATTTACAATTATTTGTTCAATTGCTTTGGCGTGGCATTATTGTCACATGTTTTAATCTTTGTTTTACCAACAGCAGCAAGAATATCGGGCTATCGAAATCCATAAGACATACCAGGTTATTTACTAAAAAAGGGTCATTACATGTCTTCTCGCACACTATGAAGGGGTTTATGTGTGCGGTGGCATCACGTCTATTTGCCCACCTTGCATATATTCCGTTTGTTTGTGTGTTGGTTGGTTTGCCTGCAGCATCTGCTTACTTTAATTTGAAAGCTGCTTCCGGTGCAGGCCCGCATTGGTCTCCCCAGCGTGTACATCGTGTATTACGGTCTAACTTTACAGTGTTTCAGTTGAGCAGCGATAGTGGGAGGTACAGCAGTGTGTCTGTGGGATTTGCGCTGCCAACCTGCCTGCCTCTCATCACCACATCACCACCGCCCACCGCAGCGCAAGTTAGGAAATCAGTCCCACTCTCTGCGCCCTGAGCCCAAACGGAGACGCAGAGCCCCGCCGCACCTTTCATATCCAGCACCCCGGCTGTATGTGGAGCTGTCCAAGTTAGCTGCTGCTTTTTGTACTGCGCTACACTCCCTGCTACTGTCCATCCGGAAAAAATGGCAACCCAGATTGACAAAGAAGCTTGCAGAATCGCTTACAATGAAGTCCGGGACGACAGTACAGAGACAAATTGGTAAGTAACCCATTATAAAAGAATACTGCATTTCATCTCTTACAACGCCCGTCTCCTTGCGCATTTATGCCTGGGCTCCACGTTTACAGCATAGGCTTCTAAGAAGCACTTGCGGTCTTATTCTCGATAGTCCAACATGATTTTGCGGAGAAGTTAATTTAGGGGGGTGTTGCCGCCCTGCTCTTTGTAGGGAATCACTGAGAGAGAGAAAGCGCACCCCTCTATTTGATTCAAAAGCAATTATTACCACATGCATCTTGCCAAATTGGAGAATAGTGTGATTGCAAGACCATAATAACCTTTTATTGCATTTAGACTAGCATTCTTTGTGCGCAGCGTGCGTGTTCCAGCCTAGAGGGATGGGTGTATGCAATGGAGGGCGACCTTACTCCAAGTGCAGCCTCTAACGCTCTGATATGAAGTGAAGCCTCGGAGCTGCTTGCTCCAGGCCCAGCGGGGCATTAGTAATTTCCTTTGTCCCGTATTCATACACAGTAGCGCTGGAAAGGCATTGGCAGAATCCGCCAACAGCTGGACCACTTTGCCTGGGCTTGGCCTTTTGTTCTATCTTGATATTTCTTTGTGAACCACAATCACTGTAAATGCATGTGTTGTGTTCCAGGGTCGTGTTTAAATATGAAGGCCCTATGATCGTGCCTGGAGGACAAGGAGTGGA
The DNA here is from genome assembly GCF_951799975.1 of Gobius niger. Classification (NCBI taxonomy): domain Eukaryota; kingdom Metazoa; phylum Chordata; class Actinopteri; order Gobiiformes; family Gobiidae; genus Gobius; species Gobius niger. The sequence continues at coordinate 19,663,158 of NC_136863.1, read as the reverse complement.
TTACCAGGACTTCAAGAATATGTGCTCAGGTACGTTACTACAACCTTGAAGTAAAACTTCAACTCCAGCTGTTGTTTCTTATTACATGCAGTGTGTGTGCATGTGTTTGTGCTGCTAGTATTGTGTGTGAACTGGTTAAACAGCCGGTATGCTGCGAAGCTTGACTTGTCAGGACCTTAATCTTTTAAGACTCTCTCACTCCCTCACTCATGGCCCTCCTGTTTGTTGTAGTGCAATACCGACTGCAACCAAAGCAGTGCATTGCATTACTCATGTATGACTTCTTAGCCCCGTCTTTACAAAAAGCTTGAATATTAATTCTAGTCACATTTAATAATGACAGACAGGTATGATCATATTATATGAGATGTTCTTCAAATCTTGAATTTTTCTCTCACAGCAGAGCTGCTGCTGACTGGGTTTGTTGGTGTTGTCCAAAGCTCATTTGTATTGCAGAGAAAGGCCTCCTGATATAATAACTCCCTGTGAGTGCTGTTGTACAGTTGTGGGCGTTTGGTCCCGTGGGGCTGGACCCTACTCAGATGTTGGGTGTGGTGCTCTGATGCAGCCTGCGTCCTCAGGGCACCACTCATATGCTTCTCCTGAGCTCACATTCCTCTGTTGAAATAAGCCATTTATCACAGTGTTACAACATCCACTGCAGCCCTCACTGTTGGTTCCTGTTTGAAGATGACACACTTAAGACATGAGCTCCTTTTTCCTTATTTAGCTGTCAGTTTGCAAACTATGGTGAAGTGGGTGGAGCTGCAAGACAGGCAAGCTGTGCCAGGGCAACTCCTTTTTCCGGCAGTATTATCATAGTCAAATCAACTAAATTCTACAATTTAAATTCCAAGCTTTTTTGAACACTCTGGACATACCTGAATTATACCTAAAGTGTAACTCAAAAATGACCACAGGATGTATCTTAATTTGAGTTATATACACGTTCTCTAGTTTAGAGCGCCAGAACATACTGACTGAGTGTGCATTATAGTTTATAGGGGGAGCAAGTAGAGATCCTCTACATCAAAGTACATTGATGATTGACTGATTTACTAAAATTTACAATCTAGCCTTTTGCACCCCTATAGAACTGATTCCGCATGTCTGCACAGAGAGAGAGAGTGCCTTGAAGCAAGTTAGCAACAGTTTAGTATTGTATGCTGCGTCATCTCTGCTGTCCTTGCCGAGTCAGCATGGCTTTAAGGAAGGCAAACCAAAAGAATGCACCACACAAGGAAGTGTGCCTTTGAGCGTTATCACAATATCCATGGTCCTTTATGTACTCACTTACTCAACCAGCCTTAAAGTTTAATTGTTGCAAATAATGTGTTTTTTACAGTTTTATTGCCACATGTTGTATAGTTATTTATAAAGTGACATCAGTGAATCTCGTCAAACTGAATTTAAAACTTTTTTTTCTCCTTGTTTCTGATTCTACCCAGTGTGTGCAAGAGTTTGTAAATCTGTTTTGCATGATTAAGCTGTTAAGTCTTGAAAAGCCTTTTTTCTTTCGAGTAGATGGGTTTTACTTTGTGCTAGTCTCACACTTAAAGTTCATTAGGTGTGGCCAACGTAGAATTTATACATTGGCTAAGTTAAGAGTTGTTCACATACAGCTTCTCCTCAAAGTGTTGGCTGAGTTGAGTAAAAATGTTCTTTCAAAGAATACGGAAATGTAAGAAGAGGAAGTGCTTCTATTTATTTTTGACATGTACTCTAAAATGTGCAAGGGTTTTGAATGCATTATTGTATCCACCTTCCTCAAAGCACTTGGGCTTTCACTATTGTTTGTAATTATTCTGAATTCGTGTTCTCTCACCACCACTCTCATCTCTGTTTTCCCTTTGTTTTCTTGATCCTATTTTTGTTGATATTATACTTAGTTCATTAAAGGAACTATTTCCAGATTAGTAGAGGCGTCTTAACAGGAAAACAATATCCAATCAAACACATTTTTAAGTATAAGTACACCTTAACTTTAAAGACATAAATAATGTAGCATAATAACTTTCGAAATAGACAGGTATGAATCCTTCCTGAACCGTAACTGACTGATGATGCTGTGTTACACAGTAGCACAGGGGTAAATCCAGTACTGTTAATTAGTGTTGTCACCCTGATCACAGAGCAAAGCGGCTGACAGGGCTGTCTTTATCAGCTTCTCAACAGATAAAACACTTTGTAGAAATAGAGGGCACTGACCTTTTAACCAGCTCCAAGACAAATCTGAGCTGTCAAATCTCTGAAATGTATTGATGGCATTGCATTGTTTGGTCATTGAATCAAATGTTAGAAGTTGTTTCACTTCTAACTGTCATTGTGCTGCACGCTTCATCCACCTGGGCTGCGTGAATGTGGTCTGTGAGCGAATTAATGGCGGTGGTCGGAGGCCAAAAGCACAGACTGCCTCTGTGGCTAGTAGCTTGCCACCACCGAGCATGGAGTGAATGAATAATGTGTAGCGGCGCGCTTTGAGAAATTTGTCAACTCAAGAGTGTAAAGTGTAATACAAGTGTAAGAAAAATATATCGGAATTTCAGGGCATAACCATTGTAATTGAATTCCCTCAACCTCTACACCAGAAACTTCTTTTCTTTAAAGATCTGTCCCTCAAATCATTCAACACAATGTAGTGTCCAAATGTTTTTTTTTGTTAACTCCAGCCTTTTGTAAAACTCCAGTAGTTCATTGGTATGGAAAGCACCAGGAAACCCCACTTGGTTTTGATGACACAATCCCAAGTGTTGTTTGTAGTATTAGCTCATACAACTAGTCACATCCGTACCCTCTTACGTCTCCACAGATGATGCACGCCTTTTCGCTTTCGTCAGACTTACAACGGGAGACGCCATGAGCAAACGAACCAAGTTCACGCTCATCACCTGGATCGGGGAAAACATTTCTGGACTGCAGCGGGCCAAGGTCAGCACGGACAAGACTTTGGTCAAAGACGTGGTGCAGGTGAGAAATGTTTTGTTTTGAACACACACCATCGTAGCCGAAGAGGGGAGGGCGGGGAGAGAGCAATGGCTGCTTTGGGGCACAGTTGTAGGTCATAATAGAAGGTTATTAATTCATTACCTAGGCCTTAATAGGGTTTATCCTCCATTTGTAGTGGTATTATGCAGTCATCTCAAACACTTATTCAACTATTTAGCAACAACACATCACACAAACTATGATTTCTGTGCATAAAATGGTTAAATAATGAATTTATTTGCATTTCACCTTACAAAATCTGCTCTTCCAAATTATAGTTTAGCACACAAGCCACCAGGTTGCTGTTGTTAAAGTGTTGAGACTGTTAATTCTTTGTGTAGTGAAATTTGTCATTGTGTTTTACAGAACTACGCCAAGGAGTTCCTGATTAGTGACCCTAAAGAGCTGGAGGAGGACTACATCCGTGAGGAGTTGAAGAAGGCAGGAGGTGCTAACTACGACGCTCAGGCCGAGTAGACGCTGCACCGTCAGATTGGTCTGGGGTCCAGGGACAGTGGGGGGGGAGTGTCAGTGCTGCTACCTCTGGGCGAGAGGGTCGGGCAGGGGGACAGCACGCCCCACCAATATTAGGCACTTTACTGGGAAGTAAAGAAAGATGAATGTTACCTGTTTTGTTACAAGAATACAGATGCTCCAAAACGACTTGTTATAGCCACATTTTACAGTTTAGGATCATTTGCAAAGTAGATGCACTGACCCTGAGGAATGATTAGATAAGCAACAGAAATGATAGGCCACGCAGAACTTCCCTGAAAATCAAGATTTTTAACGCCAAACTTTAGTGGCCCATTGTTAATAACCTGCAGTTTTCACTCTGAAGTACAACTACAGATTATACTGTGTAAAGATTGAGAAAGTCCAAAAGGCCAAAGCTGCTTATTCTCTCAGTCTCTACACTGGTTTGTGAGCCACTGATTGTCGCTCACATGAACAGGCAGAACATTAAGTTAAATAGCCTTTTTAACCAACGTGTCGATCTGAAAACATGAGCGTCTTTGGTTGTTGTGGACAGCGTTACACCAGCTTGAAGTTTACATACAGGGCATAAAACATTTTAATGTGAATTATTTAGTAATATAAATCACTGGTGTATCTTCTTCAAATTTGCACCAGCGAAAAGTACATCAAGGACAGAAGACAGCTTGCCCTTTGGCTAATTCTGGCCTATTACATAGTGGTACTGTTGGTCAATGCACTGTCCTTTTTAATACGTAAATAAAACTAAAACAGCAAATAATTAAACCTCGTTTGGTTTGCAGTTTGTCCCTGCCCTCGGCCCCCTCTTTGCCAGTTCTGGTATGCACATGGGTACATCATCTCAAATACTGTACATCCTCATCTCAGCTTCAATGGGAAAACTTGAAGTTCCACCAAGGCTTTGCACTGTTAGCTTCAATGATCTTCTGAGGGTGTGGAACATGTTTGTTGTCAAGTTTTTGAACAACACTTTTGAGAGGTGAATAAAGCTCTAAATTGTAGCATGTGTTTGACAACGCAACATGTACTTGGTCAAAGACACTGTGCCTCCAGGATTTTCAGACCTCTATCACTCCTGAGAGTTGTCTTGAATCATGATATGGCTGTGTGAAATTGTACCTGTAACCCTCGTCAGTTCACTTCTCTGACTAATGCAGGTCTTATGGTCCTGGAGTTTCATCTCAGTCTTAAAGGTATCCATGCATACTGTAATCTACTGTGTTTGCTGCCTTAGTCTCCCGTGGAGAGGGGCATGATGGGAGTTTGTGGACACTACACTGTGATTGGCTGCTCCTCTTCCACACAAAAGGGGCAGTTTTCTGGTTGTAGTATCTCTTTGCATTTGATCCAGACCCTGTCCCTCTACATGTACCTAAAAATGAACTTGGAGGATTTTTGTGTGTGTTTTTTTTTTATCTGTAAAATGTTTTGTTTTCGTTCAAAGCATTTCCTATCCATTGCATTTGGAAACACGCAGTTTATCTTTGATATTTGTGAAAGAGATTTGGAATTATTATGAATGACCTAAAGGACTGAAATGGGCACAAAATCAGTCATTTCAAATAAAATGTATGTCGTTTTTTTCCAAACATGAGTTCTGTCTTTTTGAAAGTTTAAAGTTTGAAAGTTGATGTGAACTTTACCTGGAGTGCAGTAATGGCTGGGAAACTATTGTTTATTCATTAGTTACAGAAATTCTAAGAAAAGAAAAGAAAAGCGAGGCCTATTCCGCGCTGTTTTTTCTATTGTTCCATCTGCATCCTTATGTATGTTCAGCAGGATACGTTTGCCAGCCCTTGTTCTCCACCCCAGTCAGGGCAGTGTGAGTGACTGGCATTCCTTGGGCCTCCTCAGCTCTGCAGTATTCAGCCTCCTCCAGGTCATGTGCTCGATGCAGTGACCAAGACAAAGCTACTGCGACAAATAAAACCAGAATTGTCTTTCCCCCAACCCAGTGTCCTCTTGCGTTTTCATAATGATGTCCATGAAAGAAAGGCATAAAAAGATGTTACTTAAACCAAAGGTTTGTCGATACATGGTGACTTTCTTGAAAAACCTGCTTCCTACCCCATCCAAAAGTACTTTCAATCAGGAAGTAGACTTGTATTGTCGTGGCTCACGAACTTGGTCATGTCTTTCTTTCACATTTCATTCAAATGTAAACATTGGACGATTGGCTGTGCTGGCAAAAGACGATGATTGGTTGAGAGTACATTTAAATGGTGCGACGTGTGAATGGGGGTGAGTCAGGGGCCCGTGTGCATTGGCACAGTGCTGCCATTGTAAGCGACAACAACAAGTGGAGGCCGGTCCATTCTCAGCCCAATGAGCTTCTGTTTATGCGGTCCAGTCACTGTGGTCACACTCAGACAGACTGCCAGTAGACTGTCTGCCAGATGGACCATATTCTCTTTTACTTCATTTTGTTTTTGTAGTGAAGTTGTATTGAAGTTCAATCACATCAAGAGAATGCAAGGAAAATATGTAGTGCTCATTTTCAGTAAGATTTGGATAAATAGTATGTATTTACATAGTTATATATTGCATCAACTAGATTTACACTATTCAATGCTTGATAAAAAACACACGTATCATTAGTATAACAAAAAAATCCCATAGCCTGAAATAAAAGTCAGAGGGAACGCATGTTGGCTGATTAGTGGGTGAGAGACTCTGTGTGAATGATTGTATGGGTGGCATTCGCAATAGCCAGTTGCTGTTGGCACAAAGTGGCTGACACTTCCCTCAGTCTGCCACAAGGCAAGATACTAAACAACAGATATTAATGAATTATAAACCTTCTTCTTCAGGACACATTTTGTCATCATGCTGTGTGGCAAAGGGAATGTTTACAGAGTTGTTGCTGACTAACTTCAGTAGAAATACGACAGGAGCTACTTCAGGAAGTAAAATAAGCGCTCACTTCCCCATTGAAGGAATGTGTCAGAGTTCAACTCTGAGATTAAGAATGTTTGAAGAAAGTCATTCTTCCCCCATATTCTCCTTCTGTCTGGTCATGCATTTAATATTAAGTCACATCTTTAATAAACAGGGCTATACAGTGAATGTGATAATGTGCATTTTTCACTCATATGTCTATATTACTCATAAGTCTATATTACTCTTATCTTGCAAATCTGCTTTCTTCATTTTAAGTGACTATGTCATCTCACTCACACAATAAATACAAAGGACAATTCATAATCAGAAGAACTATTCATTTCAAAAGGAAAATTAGTTACTGCCACTAAAGGCAGAAGCAGCAACATGGATTAAAATTGTTAGATAATACAAATCTATTAAGATGTGTTTACAGTGAGGTAGTATGTGCAAAGTGCAATTCAAAGCACATAGTTCAGTAGTTTACAAGATGGAATTAATAGGTGACTGTACAAAAGTATATTTTAGCACAGTGATTCTCAAATGGTGGGTGAGCACACATGTCTTTTTCCCAGGGAACATTTCTACCATTTTTATCGACTGAAATAGCGCGTGACTCTGTTAAAATGACAGGTGCCAAGTTCCTTTGACCATGATTTTAGTCTAATATGATTATTTAATCCTTAAATCCACAATAATCTGTAGGACAATACAGTATTTTTCAATAGATTCCACAAGCAAAGAGTTTTGTGGGTTGGAATAGATATTCTTATTTGGGTCATGGCTTGTCATCTTGGGGTAATGGTGGGTCCCAAGGCCATGTTTTAGTATATACACTCACATTGATATTCTGGTAGTTTATGGCTGGTCATTCTGAAACAAGTCCGGCTGTTCAAAAGGAATCCCTCATTTGCAACAACAGGATAGGCATGTTGCGTGTGCATCAGCCTCTTGTGGTCTCTATACCCCCTGTTCCACTGACACTTTAATTAAACTATAACTCTATGGATCAGTGACAACACTAAAATTACACCTCTTTTATTTCCTCCATCAGCCCATTGCACCATTTCTGCAGTGAAGGAGATGACACTCAAAGGTCAGGGGCTGCGCACACATGTTTGTTGTGAGAGCTTTTATTACATGTCCAAATCTGTAATACAGATGTCATACAATATATGTTAATTGGCTTTTGAGTTACGGTTAAATAGCTTTTTCAATTTCAAGAGGATATAAAAGTCAAATATTAACGATGTACAAAGATTCCAACAAAAAAGTAAGACACACATTCTTAAGTTAATAACTTTATTTAATAACTAACACTTATTAAATATTAACAACTGCACACATATAAGAAGAGATGACTATGAAAGAACCGGTACAGTAGACGTTAACAATTCTGAACTTTTACTTGTTTCCTGTAGTTTAGTGGTTATCAAGTTCAGCAACAGTGTGGTTTACTATTTTTTACAAAGATTTGTTTACAAATAACAAAAGCAAATTGTTTTCTATGTGAATAAATGGCTTCATGTATCAATATTTACCAAATAAACAATACAATTCCATAAAATATCATGCTGATATAGATGGTGTCTACCCTTCACAATTTGACTATGGGGAAAATCATTATAATAATTTAATAACTAAGACTTAGATTAAATATTAACAACTGCACACATATAAGAAGAGATGACTATGAAAGTACCTGTATAGTAGACGTTAACAATTCTGAACTTGTACTTCTATCTGTGTACACATCTTTGTACAAATAATTGTGCGCCAGTACAGTGATTAATGTAACATTTGTAGAGTAAGTCGCCTCATGTCTCAGAATATAAGAGGGGAGTCGTCTTCCCTGCAGCCACAAATACACAAAAGAAATGCTTATTTCATTCATCGTCTTTGATTTCACTGTCTCTCCAACAAGCCTCAGATGTAGATCATACTAAAAATCTATTTTGTATCAGATGGTCAAATTACAGAGGGAAACAAGCTGTATCATTCATAAGTTTAAATACCTGGGGGAGCTAAACCAATTTCATTAAATCATTTTGAAGTACAAGGTACACAAAATCTATTCTATACGTCAACATGAAGCTTTTACAGCTTAAAAATGTACTCAAGAGTACACACACACTTACAGTAATATTAGCCTACTCAAGTTGAAAAAGTAGTGCATGATGAAACTACTCTAAGAAGTAGTTACTTAAAAAACAATATAAAGTAAGAGAACCTCCCGCCTCTGCTAATGCGTGAGAGATTTGAAAGAGAATACATGAAATTGCGCATGGAAGTAGTAATCTATAATGGGCAGCCTTAAGGTCAAACATAAGGCCAAGTGTTTTCCTGTAAACCAAGCACAAACAGCACACCTGACTTCAAATTCAAATCTCCAAGGAAACACATGCAAAATGTGCAATGTTCCTCATTTTAATCTTCTGCTGATGCTTCACCAGTCGCACGTGTTCACTACAAATAGCTTCTCAAATAAAGAAGCTTTTTTCTTTTTTTTCTTTTAAATACTTCAGATGATAAAACTAAAAACGTGTGTGATTGAAAGTTTGCGTGACGCTCCTTCCAGAAAAGAAGATATTCAAATAGGACTTCCTGTGGTGACATTTTGCACACTGCGTGCCCATATATGGCTGAGATTTAGTGGAGGGAAACGAGAAGTCACGGCACTACTTCTCCTGTTTAAACCTGTTAAAGGTGAGTGACGTACGCCGAGGTCTTTTTTATTGGACCACGCACTTGTGGAGTAAAGGCTCTCACAGCAATGAAGATGTGCCTCAACCTGCTTGAGAAACATATACAGACCAAGATGTACTAATACTTCTTTATGCGTAAGCTCTGATGATCGCATAGTTGACGCAGTAGTGCTACAAACACAGACAAATATCACATTGAGAAAACCACAGTGGAAACCTATAACAAAACCAGTTGACTGTCAGGGAATGAGGCATAAAGGGAGGGAAAAAGAAAAGAAAGAAAGAAAAAAAAATCTGCTCTCAAATCACAGTAACATTGTATAATTCTGTCATTTAACATTAGTAAAACAAAACAAAAGACCATGGAGATGACGTCACACTAAACACGAAGGCTGTAAAACCTATTGTATTCAAAAGACTGGGAAATTTGTTTTGCAATCTAAAATCAGTCCAGTCTTTACAGGATTCAACTGCCTCATTAAATTCAGCAGCATTAAAGTCACATTTCAGACGTAATTTATAATGGTCGGTTTTCCCATCAGCAATAAAAGCATTTTTTTTTTAGAATAATAAACCAATCTGAACTACGCTATACGTTACAAATTGACTCTATGGCAGGTGGTCATTTCCCCCGTAATGCGCCACAGACATTGCTTTAACCACATTGCATAGATGGTACATTTACATGAACGTCATCTTCACACTCTGCAACTCGCAGTCTCCACAAGTGTCTAGTGGCACAACACACCCATCTCAGTCAACTCACCTAATCTATGCCCTTAAAAGGCGCTTTTCGACAGCCTGCTGTCTTTACATAGAGAAACTGGTCCTTTACTTTGCTCCAGTGCGCCCTCTGGTGGAGGGAAAGAATATCTCCATCACATTTATGTGTTTGTTTATTTTTTGTTTATTTATTTTTTATGTAGCCTATTTATTTATTTATTCATGAGTGCACTTTGAACTTGTTTATTTGCACAATTGTACTTTACAATAAAATAAAATAAACACTGGTGCTGGTCTCGGTCATAAAGCTCATTGTGTTCACTCACTTTTGTATATTAACAAACATGTGTCTTTTTCTTATTACCTTTAAGCATCATTTACCATAAGATATTTTACAATTTTTTTTTTTTTAAATTTAGCATCAGTGCAAAGTCATACACTTCACTACAATATGCTCATGTTCAAGCAAAATCATCTTACACATAGAGGAAACATGTTCATGTTCAAGTAAACAATCCATAATACAAAACAACAAAAACACAGGGGTCTGTTAATTCACAATAAGATTGTATTTTTCAAGAAAAGTGATGGATTTAATTTTCTTATTTACATTCATTTTCTCAAGCGAAGCCAAATAAGTTTTCAAATCAGATTCTTTCAAATGGAACCAGGAGGGCATTTTTCCCCACACCATTTCATTTTGTGGATATTGTTCCGGCTAAATCCCATTAAGACCGATGAGGCCAGCAAATCCAGGAGAAGTAGCCTATGTGACAGCTGACTGTGCACTTCGATACAAATCCGAAGAGTCAAATGTACAAAATAGCAGCTGCTTTATTAAGTTAAAATTCATGTCAAGTTCCAATAATTCATCATAAAAATCCAGTTCATTATTATTATAAAACCACACACAGTGAAGCGGTCAACAAACTGTGTGCTCTTCTGGATTGCCAACACCTGTGGGACTGAGGTGTGGCTCCCCATTTATAGAGCACCACCACAGCACCTCCTAGTGGTGACACATGGCTCCAACAGATATAATATTTTGCTAGTATTATAATAAATGTATTATAAATGTTTCATCTGAAGCAAAGGTGGTATTATCAAAGGTCAGTAAAATATGAATTTGTGTCAATGTAATTCTCTTACCAATTATTCTTGTGAGGTAGTTTTGTCCATCAGACCAAAAAGTGCAAACAAAAGGGCATTCCACAAATAAATGTTCAAGACTTTCACCATCACCTTGACAAAAGAAGCAACTGTCACTGACATCTTTTAAAAAACGACAAATATAATCTTTTACTGGGTAGTATCTATGTATAATTTTAAAGGGACACTGCATAACATTTTGGACTACACTGTTGCCATTAGTGTAAAACATGCTCCTATTGACCAGCTCAACACAGAAAAATACTATTACTGCAGGGAATAATCAAAGAATGGATGAGGACCTATTTGAATCTGACGTATTTGAATCTCAAATTCTACTGACTTTAGTCATATCTCCATGGAGACGAGCCGGAGACGTACCCACTCCCGATAAAGTTACAGTCATGTCTGAGGAGAGCTGAACCGCTCACAGCAAAAACACATGTTTGTACATTTATAAGGTCTTTTTCCAATGATGAAAGGATCTAGCATAAAATAAATGCTATTGTTTCAATTATATTTATAAGTAAAATTCTACGTGGTGTGCCTTTAAATAAGCCCTCTTTGACCTTGTTCTTGAGAATGTACTTGAAAGGTAACAGATATCCTTCAAATGCCGCTAGAATAGATAATATTAAATCCACGGATAAAACCCGCCCATTAGATTTGTTAACCAATCAGGAAAAGACTCTCGAGTGTTGTTATTGGCTGTCGCAGTCTCTTCCGGTGAAACCCGGATGTTTACATCGTAAGGTGTATATAATTCTATGGGTGAAAGATGAATGGAAAACGATAACATTGTGCCACACTGTGCTGACAAGGTTTGACCATTTCATTGATGCTATTGAGAACTCAGTGCATCATATGCAGTTTTTGCCACCTTTATACATTTTCTAGATTCCAGTGGAAGATATTGCTAACAGGCTAGTAATAACCAGTGAAATCCCATACCGTGTGGGCTTTGCTTATGTCTTGAACCAGGTAGAGCAGATTGGGTTGGGTCATGGGGAGGGTTGGGTCTCGCAGTGTTGAAGTGCGTTTTAGTGAGAGAGACCAGGCTAAACGGAGAGGCCATGGTCACAGAGGGTGATGGCACTTGCTGTTTTATGGATGCTAGATGGCAGCAGCCTGAAAGAGCCTGAAACATACCAACTTTCGTAAACTTTTGGTTGTCAACTGCGTGTGTGTGTGTCGGGCTTTCACACTGAAGAACTTGACTTTCATTTATCATCATTTCCCGGATGAATAGTAATAAAATCTAAAGACTAGGTAGGTATCTCAATCATGGACCATTTTGGCTTGAGGTGAAACAATCTAAAATGGCTGTGGGGAACACTGGGTCCAATGTTGTGTTGAGGGTTTTGTCACACATAAAACATTGATGTCCTTTCATCCTTGACACCTGATAAACCTTTTTTTTTTCTTTCTTAAAGACGATCTTGAAAAATAACTTTACTCAAATCAGAGATCGAAGACCTCTTAACTAAGACCTAAACTAAGCTCATTTTCTCCAGTTTGGCTTTACCCAAATCTAAAAACGAATCTAAACATTGTTAATATAGCAACAAAAACGAGGATGAAAACTCAACAAAAGAGCGACAAAAACGTAACAAAAAAAAAATCACAAAAATGAAAACACAATAAAAATGTGGAAAAAACGTGCCAGCAACGCGCCAAAAATAAGATCAGTTCTTAGCTTTTTCAAATGAGGCTGGCCTGGCCTACAGGCTGTCTACCCTTCAGAATTTGACTTGGGTCAAATCATTGCAATAATTACAATTGGTATATTCTGTCTCTATTGAATATTAAAGCCTTGTGATTTAGAGGTATCTACTCATTGTTCTGGAGAATGTGCATAGTTCTTGGCAAAATGTTGAAATGTTGGTAGTAAAGAAAAGAAATGTCTTATGTGACCCAACCCACCTCTCTCTCCACTAGTCTGTATTATTACTTCCTCAGATTAATAATTTGCCAACTCATGTTCTCCACAGAACAATGGGGAACACAGGAAGTGAGCTGATGAACCAGCGGCTGGACCGCTTTCGCCCCGAGGAGCGACCTGTCATCCAGGGGCTATTTGACCGACTCCTGGGCAGTGGCCCCTCAGGAGCCCCAGACAGAGCACAGACTGGGAACAGCCTAAGCCTGGGGATTCTGCAGGTATGGATGTCAATATAAGCATAAAAGAGGAGTTTAGTAAACGATTTTGTTTAAATGACTGTGATCAGTATGATTGAGTTACATGTGGTTTGAGTGATTGTCTTTGCCTGTTCCAGTCAGCTGTGGGGAGCGTGATCCCAGCCCCCATGGTTCAAAGAATCTACAGGTGTCTCTGTAGTGTAGACCCAGGGCAGGTCTCTGGTGGAGCTTCAGGCAAGTCCAGCTCAGTTTCTGCAGCGGGGGTGAGTCGGGACCAGATGGTGATTTTTCTGGCAGACACTCTGAGAGGCACAGCTGAAGAGCGTGCCCCCCTGGTCCTGGCAATGTCCCAAAACCAAGGCCCACCTGCAGCTTCTGTGTCATGTGATCAAGTTATCCAGGTAAGATCCGTCCCATATGTTTTGACCAACAGGACAGCACAGAGGAACAGTGTTCTGCGTACATGCACAGCAGCAGCTTTTGCCCACTAGGCTTTAAAGTAGCAAATTAATATTTAGGCAAAATATAAATGCTATACGTTTTAAAGTATGTTTGTATAGCTATTATTAAACGTGCGACCAAAGTCTTAGAATTCTTATTTCCTTTTTGTCAACAGTTCCTCCAGGATCTGATTGAAGCTGTAGTCCAGATCCTGGTCCACAGAGGCCGCCTACAGGGCTGGAATTCTGAGAGAATGGGAGATACACCTGCTGGTGTAAAACTACTATCAGAGCAAATGTGTTCTGAACTTAAGCCCTCAGGTAATATTGGGGTTGTTTACATATTTCTGTGCCAATTCCTGTGTTACTCATTTCCTTGTTGTCCTTCACAGATGAGGGCTGTGACCGGTCCTGTCTAGAGGACTGGATCTTTAGGGTGCCCAGTGTGTCTTTGTATCTGGAGATGGTTGTATCTGAGGGTTTTAATGTGTCTCTGGGAGGCCGATCTGCCCCCACACTGCTGCCCCCATGCACAGACACCAGTTGGAAGGAACAGCGCTGTCTGCTGGACCTACCCACCGTTATGTTCTTGGCTCCACAGGTATCAGAATTTAGTACAGAATTTAGTTTACACAAGTACAAACAATTGTAATTAATTTACAATCAACATTTTTTTCTCATTATTGCATACAATTGCCCACTGACAAAGGTCCTTTACAATAGTCAACAATTACAAATATTTCTTCAAATTTGATAAAAGTAAAGAACTTCCGTCACTATTCTGAATCTATGACAGCATTGTTAATAATAATTATAATAAGACACTCAAAAACGCTTCACAGAAATACAGTAATAAAATCGCACATTGTTGATGTTGCTGTTAAAATGCACTTCTAATAACGGCAGTATTGTCAAAACCGGCTGTCATTTGCATTTTGAGGGGAGGATGTGATGTTGGTGACGTTAATTTCATAAATTGATAAAATGGTATAAATATATGGGAAGCAAAGTCAACCTTTTACAATGTAATGGTTTTCTTGACATTTTTATGTGGAGATCATTGATAGTATATAGTATACTATGGTTGAGATATCTTGTATCCGGTCAGTTGGGCGCTAGGGGGAGCTCCGGTTCCATCTTTTGTCATTAAACCGCTGGCTTGTGAGAACAGCTGTGTTTTTTAACTTTACGTTTTGTCCCCTTTCAGGTAAATACAGTGAAAACCAGATATTTACATATACTGTATAAAAAGACATATATGCATTTTTTCCCCCTCAGTGTCTGACATGAAACGCGAATTGCCTTTTACTTTTTTAGGTCAATTAGAATGAAAAAAAATAAAATAAATCTATTTGATAAATGCCAGAAGAACAAGCAATTTTTTGGTTACTTTCTACAAAGTCAGAAGTTTACATATACTAAGATCACTATACCTTTAAACAATTTGGGAAAAAATATTTATTGAACAATAATTATTTATTGAACAATAATAATTTCTTGTACAATAATTCGATATAGTAATTATCATGACAGCCCTACTGCAGACTATTGTGAGAAGCTTGTGGAAGGATATCCAAAACGTTTGACCCAAAATATACAGTTTAAAGGCAATGCTACCAAATATTACAGAAATGTATGTAAAGTTTTGGCTTTGTAAAAAGTAATATAAAACCGTGTAGAAAATTCAATCTCTCATTCTTCTGGCATTTAACAAAAACCACTGGCTTGAGAGGTTGAGAACCGCGGTGTTTTTTAACTTTAAGTTTTGTCCCCTGTCAGGGACCGGTGGTTGTTACATCGGCAGCTGATGAATATAACTAAAAAACTTGTAATCTAACTTAGATCAAGTAATCAGTAACTAAGTTACTATTTAAAGAAGTAATCAGAAATCAGTAATCAGCAACACTGCTCCACACCCACCACCGTTCTGCGGATAATATTGGTCTGTAGGAGGAAAAAGCTTGGGGAGGGACCCCTGTTGTACATTACGTCGCCATTGGCCATGGGTCTGTCCATCCCATGTACAGCTCCCAGTCAACCCACTTACTGCGTTCACAGTGCATCAGCCCCAAGGTCTAGTCTATAGCCTGCATTTAGAAACACATGCTTGGGCACTACAGTATATCCTAAATAGGAAGATGCTGTTATTGATAAATAGCGTCATGGCAACTCTCTGTACTGCAGC
Organism: Gobius niger; assembly: GCF_951799975.1. Taxonomy (NCBI): domain Eukaryota; kingdom Metazoa; phylum Chordata; class Actinopteri; order Gobiiformes; family Gobiidae; genus Gobius; species Gobius niger. The sequence continues at coordinate 19,647,454 of NC_136863.1, read as the reverse complement.
GTTTTTGGTCATTTTTCTGTGAATTGCATTTGTAGTTTCTGTGTCCCACATTGTTTTACTAGATACTTTTGTATCTCTGTTGTGCTTTTGTGTGGCTCAGTGGATTTTTTACAGCAGAGAGTCCGTACTAGCATGAAGGACCCAGCTTTTCTTTTTAAAGTAAAGAAACAGCTAACTTATGAGCTAAAGACATTTGAGACCTACCAATTTCTTCTTCTCAAACACTGAAGAGGCACCAAGAGTCCCCCACACCTCCAGCACAGTGGAGGCATCTAAAGAGGCGCTACAGGAAACAAAAACAGGCCCAACGAGGAGGTATCCGGGCAAGACACATAGCAAAGCTACACAAGCCTTCTATCACTACGATTGTTCTGACTAATGTTCGTTCACTGGAGTTGAGACGGATTATATCCTTCTGATACGCTCTTCCCAGAAGATGGTGAAAGACTGTTGTGGAGCGGAGCGAGCTGCGCAGGAAGAAGAGGAAGGAGGAGGTGCAGGAGCTGACCAGTGCGGTACTTCTTTCACCTACCACCAAAAACATGCTGGTCAGGTTGACTCAGAATGGCGGCGCGCTCAGTCGCAGCACCTCAGGACTAATCCAACACCTGAACGCAATTTCATTGTGCAATTGTACAAAGACAAATGAAGCACTTACTGTCATAATGGGACTATCTCCAATCTACCATCACTCATCTGTGTAAAGACATTTTAATAAGCATTTTTAATGACGCCTCCACAGGGCTGCAGGTGTCTTTAGCTCATGAGCTAGCTGTTTGATTACTTTTTAAAAGCTGCTTTCTTCAGGACCATTATGGCCTCTTTGCAGTAAAAAAAATTAATCAAACCCCAAAAAACACCGCAAGGACACAAGTATCCAATAAAACAATGTGGAGCACAGAAACCACAAATGCAGTTCGCAGAAAAAGACAAAAAAAGCTAACTAAAATAATAATTTCTTGACATTTTTACAGCTACCAGATCGATACAGCGCCCCCTGGAGGCTAGTATTTTCCACAAAGCTGCACGGTGAAAGCTTTACCAGGATGGTTGCTGGCATGTTAAAGCGTGGGTCCACACTTTTACTGATCAAAGACACAAAGGGACATGTATTTGGAGGTTTTGCAGCCCAGGACTGGGAAATCAAGCCTCAATTTCAAGGTAAGAAACAAAAGTGGATACATTCATGAGTTCCTTCACAAAAATAGTGTTAATTTGTGTGAAGCCTTCCTCACCACCACAAAGCCCTAAATATGAATTTTGTAAGTGATGTAGTGTCCCATGTTTGAATATCCTTTCTGCTTGATAGGTTTTTTTTTTATGGTATAATGTTATTTGTGTAATTTTATGTGTTGCAGGTGACTCCAGATGCTTCCTGTTCACAGTCAGCCCTCGTCTCAGAGTCTATAATACTACAGGATATAACCAGCATTTTATGTACCTCAACCAGAACCAGCAGACCATGCCCAACGGCCTGGTAAGTTCTCACAATGTCACAATTGGGGAACTGAAGATTGTGTTGGTGGTGGTTCATTTATTTATTTTGTTTAGTGCCACTACTGCAACAATAGAGCTGTCGTGATTATGCTAATACTACTTTTCCTGTGCCGCAAAGCATAACACACAATATACAAAATTTAAAAAGCCTTTGGAAATGTACATGTTCTTCTTAAATGCCTTGAACTTCTCTGAAAAGTAACTCTACTCCTAGTGTTAAGATGTGCTTTGTTGTATAGTTGTCATTTTTTCTTACTGTTTTATCATTGCGTCTGGACCAGGGTATGGGAGGCCAGCATAACTACTTCGGCCTGTGGCTGGACTGTGATTTTGGGCGCGGTCACAGCCGTGCAAAGCCAAAGTGCACAACATACGGCAGCCCTCAGCTCTCCGCAGAGGAGGACTTCACTCTGGATACAGTGGAGGTGTGGGCCGTGGGCAAACTCCCGGAGCCTGAGGAGGTCCGTTGTCTCTCTTCAGTCAATATTGAGCTAAAATATGTTTAAGTGATTCTGTCTGTTTGCAATATCATGTACATTTCAAAAAATCTTTACCGGTTGTGAGGCATATAGAATAAGTATAAGAATAAGTGTCTGTATTTTCCAGACTATAAGTCGCACTTTTTTTTCATAGTTTGGCTGGGGGTGTGACGTATGCTCCGCTGCGACTTTTATATCAAAATATATAATTCCACAACAGCAGAAAGAAAGTGTGGAGTGAGCGAGAAACTTGTGAGGGACTGATGAAAAGCGGAGGTTACTCTTACACCAATGAAGAAAACAAAAAAGCTAATCCCAGGCTAAAAGCTGGATGGCCACAGCTAGAGAAACGAGTTCGGAAATGGGTGCATAAACAACGTGCTGCCGGGAGAGGCTTGTCAACAGAGCAGTTACGCCTCCAGGCCCAGGTAGTCGCCATGGCTGGTGCAACTTGTACTCCAGAGCGACTTACAATCCGGAAAATACGGTTAAAAATAGACTTTTTGCCTTGCTTTCAGTCAGAATTGTGCAATTTAAATAAGAGTTCTGTGGTATTTCTGGAAGAGCAAAAATAACCTTTCGGCATCAGACTCCAACATGATAATATAGAGGTGTATGAATACTGAACCTACACACTGTAAATGAACGTGTTTTGTTGACAGGATGAAGAGGGACCAAGCAAGAAGAGCATCCTCAATATCGATCCTGAAGTCCAAGCCATAATGGAGATGACGGGAAAGACTCTGCACAGCCAGGGACTCAGGGAGCCAGAGGAGGAGGAAGATTGATGAATTAAATTTATTCCAACAATTATCTGCACTGGAGGGAGAAACAACAATTCACAACAATTCTCTCCTGAACTCTTAGGACCGCAAAGACTGAAGCCTCCATTGTATAAAACATGTATAATGGGTGTCCTTGATCATGCAGTGTCTGAAATGTTATATATGCGAATAGTTGCATCTAAATAGCTGATCAGCTGATTTTATTTATTGAATGATGCACTTATCTTGTTATAATGTTACTCAATGGTTCTCAACTCCGTCTCTAGGGTCATTTCAAATAACGCCATATAAAAGACAAATCACATATTTCAAAGTCATTATGGCTCCAGACATTTTATGATGAATTTAAAAAGCTGTGAAGTCATTTATTTACAAATCCCAATTATTGTTTTAATGTTTATTGTATGAGTGTGCAACAGATTAATTAATGCATTAATACAAATATTCAATGTTTATTGTGTCGGCGTTAATTTGAAAAGAAAGTGTGTGCTCATTTGTTTACTTTATGTTTGTGGTGGAGATGAAAAGAAAAACCTGACATGAACTCAGGAAAGATTCTCAAAAGCTGCTTTGTCTGAACCGCTCTATCTCCTTTTTATGCAAACGCAGATGGATGCAGTCCCACATGCAAAACAGCTGGGGTATCCAAAAAAGTCCCCAATTATACACGACCTTTGGTATTGCAGCAAATTAACAGCAAATTATAGAAGTTGTGTATAACAATTCCAGCATGAGCATTTCTATTGTAAGGCCCACTGGTACCAGGGAACAACTGGTGCATACAGCTGCTGATTTCAGGGCTAAATCTACAGTTTGAAAAAAGTGTTATTGGAGCCAATGTCATTCAGACACCAGCATATTTTAGCTGTCCTGAAGGATAACTATATTGGACGTTTTCCAGTTTGAACTAAATACATGGACGTTTTCCAGTTTGAACTAAATACATGAGATAATATTCATTAAGGTCACTGTGAGCAGGCAACTTCCTTCTCTGTCTCACTTGCCCTGTGCACTTTGCATAGATACAGTCCTGCTTCCGGACTTTTTTCTTTTCAACTTGTGGTCTATAATGCAACTGAACTTTACTTCCTTGTGCGCAAAGATAGAGGAACTGACCGTTTGGGGCCTGGGCCCGCTGCAAATCCTCTGCTTTGACAGACTTCAATTTTCTTCTCAAGCAATGCAGTGACGGCAACAACTTAAGACGCAGAGGAAAGTCTAGCCGTAAGGAGTAAAGGTAAGATTTGCACATTAGAAATGGTGCGTAAAGTAGCCGATGCGATGGAGAAATCGACTCTACCGCTATTTGCTCTACTGCCGCTCTGTCGCAGCGGCGAGCAGCACATGCACTGACAGCTCTACAGGCAACTGCTGTGCACTTGCTGAGCATCCAGGAACTGAACTGTAGCCTATTTGTGAAACTTTGTACTGTCGTTTCTGTGATCAGAACTGTGTAATGTCTGAAAGCTCATAGCCTGACAATAAGTAGCCTAAGTCATTCTGTTTCATATCAATAAGCCTCACGTTTTCACTGATACTAAAGATTGCCTCAAAGTAAAAAAGAAAAACTAATAAATTATATATAATTTGTTTTTCATCACAAATGAATGCATGTCGTTATAGGCTACTTTCTGTGTTGCTTCTTAATTTAAAGAATTTAACTTTTTGCCTTGGCCATTGTAATTTGGAACAGAATTGTCTACTGACAAAACATCTGAGGTCTGTGATGTAGGCTATTGTTGAGACTATTGAGATTATTACTGGTTTGAACAGCATTGCTCATATGTTACACATTCTTTCGCCAGTGTTGATAATAAATAATCTAATAATTATGCTTCTCATAATGAACATAACCTAGTGTATCCACCTGTAGTTGGTCTTTTGACAAGAGTTTTGAGGTAACAATTCAAGAGGGACAGGTCTTTTCTATGGGCTCGAGTGTTGATAGAAAAGCAAGGAGAAGTTAATCATTTATCTTACAGAAACTCTTGGTTGTTGTGAGTCCACCACACTTTGCATTTTATGACACAAACACTTCCTCATGGTGTGTCCATACTGGATTGAATTCTTACTTTGTGGACATCATGGAGCGTAGCATTTGCAAGTAAAATATTGCATGTTTTCTTGTGCCACCTGCATACATTGGGATTTCTAACAGCTTCATAAGGAGTTATATTTGTAGGCCTAACGCAATGATGAAGAAATTGATGCACACATGAATGAACCAAAAAGTAAAGTCAATATTTAGAAATGCCCTGTGACCTATAATGAAAGATATGTTTATAGTGTGTATGGATCAAGACTGGGTTGGTCTCAATCAAAAAGGTGCTTCAAGACCCCCCAAAATTTCTGGAATTACTGTTAATGTGTAAAGTGTTTTTGTTCTTAGGCCTGATTGAAGATTCAGTGTATATGGCTTAAGGAAAGAATATCAACAATGCCTTGATCGGGGACTATAAAATGTATACAATTATCTATTGCAGATACATAATAGCCTAGTTCTCTTTTTGATGTTGGGAAACCCCTTTGCTTCTGCGTTAATCACTTTTTACAGTAAGGGACATCCCACCGAGGAGCAGCTCAAAAACACACCACACACTCAGGATCTTAAGGGGTTGACATGTTACCTCTGCGGCTTCCCAAAATAGTGAGCTTATAGCCGAACTGTATGAGTGCAGTTTACCTGTGGTGTAATTAAGATGCATAATGTTATTATTTAATTATGAACATGATCTCATTTTCTAATTGATGATGGTTGCATCCCAACCTCAGGGTCCCCCATGCATGCCCAGGAAAGAGGTCCAAGCCAGATTGATAGATCTACTGTAGAATGTGATGTGTGAAGTGATGTAATGTAATGCAGCCCATATGAATTGATTATTGTTGTGTGAAATTTCTATAAACAACTTCCTTAAAATGCATTAAGTTTGTCTAGTTGGAAAAGGGTATTGAAAATGTGTCCAGTATCCATTACAACAATTACTCAAAGGATATAATAACAGAAAGTGCTGTCATAAACATTTTAATTTTGCATGTCAATTGGGAACAATACCCTAAAAAAGTTTGATATTAATATTGTATTTTATTTATTTATTTATTTGAATTAGGACAGTGCACATTAATCAACACGTCAGCAAGCCTCAATGTAAATGTACCAGAATTAGCACAATAGCTTAATCACATCCATTGTCCTAAGGCAGGTGAAGAAACTCTAATGGACAGAAGAGAAATACAGACATAGTACATGGAACAGAAAAAAGTTACAGTTACAGAGGTCAGTTACAAGGACAGTCACAGGTGAGATAAACATGCCCAAGAAGTTACACTGATAAATAATCTACCCGTGAGCGCACGATTGTTTTTTAGGACCTTTTTTTAAAGGTGTGGTAATCGTCACAGTTCCTAACATGAGCAGGCTGTGAATTCCAGGAACGAGTGCCTCTGATAGATCACCATTTGACTGAAGTTAGTCCCGCATCGTTGCGCATTGCAGTCTCCTCTGGTCATAGCTCTGGTATTTACTCAAGTGTTGCTTATTTAAAAAAAAAAAAAAATCCATTAATGGTGGGGGGGAAGACTGTTTTAAAAGTCTAAAAATGCTGCAGGCATCCAAAAACTTCTGATGAAAATCTAAAATATTATACTTACTTATAATGTTACAGTAATGATAATGTAAAGGCTTTCCATCCAGAGTTTGTAATGTTTTCTTAAAGAGAGACTTGATTAGATTCATATTGGTCTCTGATGTTTGGGACCATGTGGTATAACAGTAAGTTATATGGCTGAAAATCATTGCATCCATATAAGCCGTATACGGTCTAAGTCTTGCCTGTCCCAGCAGCAGTAGCAGAGGCAGAAGCAGACATGGCGCGCTGGGGGCAGCAGGGGGAGATGACGGAATTTAAGAAGAGCCAGGTGAAGCGGGACCTGGAGATGGGCGTGGTGATGACTGTGTTCAGGCAGAAGGCAGAGCGGCTCACCGTGCAGGTCATCATGGAAACCCACCAAGTGGCATGGACCCGCACAGCCGACAGGAACGAGGGCGTCTGTGAGTTTAATGACAAAACTTTATATAACAAAAGAACAAAATTACAGATTGTTCTGTCTTTCAGTGGATCTCTGTGAGATCAGAGAAATCCGCCCAGGCAGGAACTCCAAAGACTTTGAGCGCTTCAAAGACGGCAAAGACAAGCACGATGAAAACACCTGCTTCACCATTTTCTACGGCTCACAGTTTGTCCTCAACACGCTCAGCCTCGGCGGTGAGAGGGAACACTTTAGGCATCACATTTCGATATTAAGGACATATTTAACGCTGTAGTTTGTGTTTTCAGCTGATTCTGTGGACGACGCTCAGAAGTGGCTCGTAGGGTTGGACCTGTTGTTGCAGGAAACAATGAGGGCACCCACTCCCGTTCTTATTGAAAGGTACATGCCGTCACCCAAACCTGATGGCCATATGTTCCACTATGAATAACTTTATAGTTTCACTATTTCTTTTACACCACGCTCCCCATATTGAATGCTGTTGCGCTTTCTTCTAGCTGGCTGAGGAAGCAAATGTACTCCATTAACCAAACTAAAACCAATAGGTAAAACCAAACCTTGAAATTGCTGATATGCCAAATCACTAATGCCTGAAAAACGAATGTTAAATATGTACTTAAAATGCCCTATTTTCTTCTCCAGCATGAGCTTGAAGGAGCTAAAGGCCTTGCTTCCTCTACTCAACTATAAGGCTCCTAGTTCCCGCGCTCTCAAAGACAAATTCCAGGTACTGCATTTCAATGTAACTACTGTATAGACTGCTATGAAAAGAATAGCACTAGGTCATTGTTGAGTTGGTCATTTTCTAACAAAAAGGTCAAATCAATTCTTCCTGTTTTGTAGGAAGTTGGAGCAAAGAGAGACCGTCTGGATTTTGAGAAGTTTCATAAATTGTATAATCTCATAATGTTTGAACAGAATGAAGTAAGTCCAGTCAAAGTGCATTTGTAGTTGCTGTATACAATAGGCAAAGCAATTAAAAGTTCATTACAATTTTTGTGTTTTAGATCCTAGAGGAATTCAAAACGGAATCTTGTGAATTCATTTTGGGGTGAGTATTTCTTTTTCCTTTTTATCATTCTTCTGTCCTCTGTGATGCAACCAGAACATGCAGTGAGCGATTTTAAAGTTGGTCTCGAGTGAATCTTTTGAGTTGGTGCTTGCACTGGTTGGCTCTGATTGGGCCATGTTGTCTGACGGTTCGTTTGATCTCCCACACAGGAACACAGATAAACCTGATGCCTCCGCTGTGCTGCTTCACGACTTTCAGCGGTTTCTCATCTTCAAACAAAAAGTGAGACAGTGGCACAAACCTCCCAAAGTGTTACCGTAGAACTTGTGTGACTTTAATCACATGGTAAAGTAGCTCCTTGTTCAAATGCCCACCTTTATGATACCACTAAATGCAATTGCCATGTAAGGATTAAACAACGAGGAGCCGTGCATTATATGGCTTCAACGCACACGCCAGTTAGCCAATCAGCATTCAGTATTCATGGTATAATGTATAGGTGAGTGAAATGTAAGGGATAATGCACGACGAGGTGTCTATTATCCGAAATAACTGGACGACGCGGTTAACAGCTTCCATGGAGTCCAGTTATTTCTGAGAGTGGACACCCCGGAGTGCATTATCCCACTTATACCATGGTCCCGCGAATGGAAACTGTTCACTGGGGCCTGTTTGCGTTTTTTTTTTAAAGTCCTGGGCAGGAGTTATTTCACTTTTTAATCAGTTTTACCTGAAGCTACTATGGAAACAGCTGCAGTGGTAAAAGTACTGAAGTGGTCCTGTTTAGATGCTTTTCTACCTGACCACTCTTTACGTCAAGGATCCATTCACCCATTTGCACAAGTGTCTTGCCCCATGACACAATGGCAGTATACATAGACAACTGTTATGATCTGGGGTTGCTCCAGTTGGTCAGGGTTAGGTTCAGTAACACTATGTGCCCAAAGGATGAGACCAGCTGACTACCTGAACATCCTGAATGACCAGGTTATTCCAACACTGGATTTCTTCTTCCCTGATGGCTAGGGCTGGGTACTTTTTTAAAGTGTAGGTGCTACTGGTATGGAAAAAATAATAGCATTAAAAGGAGATAACAAAAATATTTATCCTATGGGGCAGCACTAAAGGGAGTTACTTGGTTGCCACAGTGAATGCCGGCTGTTATCAAGGCTTAAGGTGGTCCAACCAAATATTAGACAGAGTATGTGGTATTTTTTGGTCTAGCAATGTAGATGGCTACCTGATATATTGTCTGTGTTTTAGGAAACTTGGGCCCAGGATCTGAACCAAGTCAGAGAACTGATGACCACATTCATTGATGACACCATGAGGAAAACCAATGACCCTGAGTTCACAGTCAGCGAGGTGCTCATTTATGGGCTTTGCTATCATTTCACAAAGGAGGAACCAAGGAACTGACACCAATGTTGTGTTGTTTTGGCAGTTCTTGAGTTTCCTGTTTTCGAACGAGAACTCCATATGGGATGAGAAGTACTCTGAGATTCGCCACTTGGACATGAACAACCCCCTGTCCCATTACTGGATCAGCTCCTCACACAACACGTCAGTACGGCACAAATTAAAGACAAGGAATTAGTTTAGGGCTCCAAATGCAACATTTGGAAAATATCTATTGAAATAATAAGCTAACCATGAAAAACACTATATTTCAGTTGTTTATCTACAGTATGTTTCTAATTACTTGCCCCACTGCGCTGTTATTACTGACTGTAAAGCTCTATAACAATTCAGTGCTTAGTATTTTGTATTTCTTGGTCCACAGTTACCTGACGGGTGATCAACTGCGAAGTGAGTCATCAACAGAAGCCTATGTCCGATGTTTGAGATGGGGCTGCCGCTGTGTAGAATGTGAGTAATGATAATGTACACAGACCTACATACTTTTACACAAATTCTCATCGATATTTATTCAGTGTTTTTTTCCAGAGTGAACACATACAGAACAAAGCAACATAGTAGTTCATTTTTAGCTTCATACACTTGTGCAGAACAACTCTCTGTCTCATGTCTGATACCCGAAAAAGAACTGTCTTTGTTGTTGATTAGTGGACTGCTGGGAGGGGCCTGGGGAGCCCATCATCTACCACGGCTGGACCAGAACCACCAAGATCAAGTTTGAGGATGTGGTTAAAGCCATCAACGAGCACGCGTTTGTCACGACGGAGTAAGGACGCTGCTCACTCTCACTTTTACAGTACTCATAGGACTTTCATACCTCGCTGAATGAGCAGAGAGAACTGGGGATAATACATACAATTTACGAAGAGCCAGGTGTGGAGCTAGAGGGGGTTGGTACTGGGATTAGACTGTGTAATTTCTGGCTTTGACACTGCCAAGAGAGTCTATAATTTCACCGCTTTGAGATCAATAAAGGTCCATCTTACCTTATATTTTTCTATTTGACATGTGTTGCTGCTTCTCCTTCCTGTGTCCCAGTTTCCCCCTGATCCTGTCCATAGAGGAGCACTGTCCCATAGAGCAGCAGCGGCAGATGGCCCGTATCTTTAGAGACGTGTTCGGGGACAAGCTGCTGACTGAACCTGTAGAGCAAAACGCTGAGCAGCTCCCGTCTCCAACTCAACTCAAGGGCAAGATCATACTCAAGGTACCACTTATCTCGCTATGAAATAATCAGTGCAGAGAGCGTTTGGCCGTGGCCCCACTAACTGTCCCTTTGAAATGTCAAGCACAAGAAACTTAACGTGGAAGGAGGAGGTATGTTTAAGGACGTTCGGAAAGGGGAGAAGTGCGGAGACCTGGAAATCTGGGACCCGGTAGACCAGGTACTATATTGTATTTTTTTTTTCTTTTATGTTTATTTGAGCTGTTGCATTACAGCAATGAAAGCTCCAAAGGAATCATCTGTAATTGTGTATGTAGTATGTGTTTTTTCCCCCCCCTTAGCTGAATATGATATACCCAGGACTTGCCTTATGTAGGGCTACCACAAAATGTCAGGAAGAACAATACTCGTTTCTCTGTTTTTCAAGCCATTTATAGCAGTTGTTTCTTGTGCTGTAGCGAAGAATTAAACATAATATTTATCATCTTATTATGCATCGAAATAGACAGTTCATTAATGTGTGATACACCCCGTATGTATTTGTGGCATTTAGAGCAGCCTAAGTTCACATTAGTGTGTTGTTATCTAACTTCCTGTTCACACTCGAGCTCTTTACTGTAATTTACTGCCCAAGCAGCCGACAGAAAAAATATCTCTCTGGGGACTGTGCAGAGCAGAAGTCCTTTTTTTTTTTTTTTTACGATCACAGATAATACAGTGTTCCATAAGCTAATAAACTTCTTTTTTGTTGTTTATTCTGTGACAGGTTTGCTAGGGAGTTGCATGTATGTCTTTTAGAGTTTTATTTTGTTCATCATGATAATTTCTTTTGCAGAGGTGGAACAAGCACTACTGTGTGATCTCTGATGATAAGCTTTATTATGCTGAAGAGTATGAGGAGGAGGACGAAGACTCCAGAGTGGTGAGCATTAATAACAACCCTAGTACAGTAAAGGACGCTGTATCGGCTCAGACAATATCTGTAACTTACAAAAGCAGTCAGTCAATCAATCAATTTAGATTTAAATTAAATCACCTCTAACTGATGTGAATACAATCTAAAACAGCAGTGCCACAGTCGAGATCCACTGTATTACGTGTATCTGCCTTGAGGTCTGTAAAGTTTAAATGTGCTAAAATGTACTTGTACACATTTTAATCTATTTTGTAATATTCTAACACTGGCTGTGTGTGTCTGTGTAGTCCCAGGACTTGCACACTTTCGAGCCCTGGTTCCACGGCGGTTTGAGGGATCGCAGGGGGATGGCGGAGCGCCTCATCCAGGATCACTGCGCTGAAACAGGAGCCCAAGAGGGAACTTTCTTAGTGAGAGAGAGCAACACCTTCCGCGCTGACTACACCCTCTCCTTCTGGTGATAATTACTTTTATTAAGATTAATGAAATAAACTGCACGTTTTCCACAAGCATGAATACTAAAAAGTACGGCATATCTACACAAAGCATTTTCTCTTTCTTCTTATTTATGTCTGGCATCTGAAATAATTGCAAAGGCTTACAATCAGGTCATTAAAAGTAATGTTCGTTGTGCTTATGTCCTGTATGGCAGGCGTGGTGGTAGGGTCCAGCACTGCCGTATCCGCTCTGGGACCGAGGATGGCTTCATGTACTTCTACCTGACCCCCAACCTGCACTTCCCTAGTGTCTACGCCCTGATCCAGCACTACAGAGACAACCCTCTGCGCTGCCAGGACTTCGAGCTCCGCCTCACTGACGCTGTGCCGCAACCCAACCCACATGAACAGCAAAAGTAATTTTGGCTTTAGTTTTTTTTTTTTTTTTTTTTGTATGAGCAGGGTGATATAATGTGATGCTGTCTGTGCAGATGGTTCTACAGTAACCTGAGCAGAGGAGAGGCAGAGGATTACCTGATGAGGATTCCCAGAGACGGCGCTTTTCTTATTCGACAACGGGAGGGTGATCCTGACTCCTATGCCATCACATTCAGGTACTCACTCAAAGTCAAGCTCATGGGCAACCCCAAAGTTGTAAAAATGTAACAAAAGTCGTTATAGTTATGTCTTCATTTGCCAGCAATAAAGAGAAATGAAGAAAGAATGAAAGATGCTGAAATTGGCTAAATTTGTACTTCTTTACAACGGAAACATTGTACAATTATACGTATATTCTAAATATACATACAGTGGGAGAAAAAAGTGAGTGAACCGTTTGGAATTTCTTACATTTCTGCCTAATTGGTCATAAAAAGTGGTCTGATCTTTATTCAAATCACAAGAATGAGTTAACAGTGTCTGCTTAAACTAATAACACCCAAACTTTGACATTTTATCATATTTCTATCGCCAGGCAAAATATCACAAGTTATATTTAGTCTGGGGATCACCAATTCACGATCGTCCATAGCTGTTTATTGGGCGCTACGAATGTCTATCATGCATCTGCACGAAGGCACAGCCAATCGTGTCATCGAATCAGATGACGTAATAAGTACCTGCTGTAAACTTTCGAGCTAAACTATTTAGAACACAGTCTAAAGCTTGATCAAAAGATGGAGTCGCTGCTGTCATGTTGAATCTGTAAATTATCTTTAAAAAAAAGAAAAAATCCGTAAACAAACTACAAGCTTCCGTATATCGAATAGCGCGTCATCATCTTACCGTCCCTCATCGTTCTGTGATCGGTCCCCAAATCCATGCGAAAATTTCGGCCATGGTCCCCAGGCTGTTGTGCACACAGCAGCATGGGTATACCCAGGCTAATTTCTATTGGCTATAACATGTAAATATTCACCGGAGAGTGTGGAATATGTGTGGAATCTCACTGAACTGCAGCAGTTTTGTATAGCGCAATGGTCCAAGATTCATCCTGATTGTTGTGCACGTCTAATCTGCAACTATAGGAAACATCTGGATGAAGTTATCACTGCCAAAGCAGGGTCAACCAGCTAATGAATCTAAGGGTACTAGTGATGGGTAGATGATACCTCAAAGTGTGTGTCACACACTTTTACTAATTGCATCACACTGTATCACGCAGTGTCGGTAGGCTTATAGGCGCCATCTGGTGGTGAAAGAGCATTGCAGCAATGAGCCTGAAAAAAGCGAACTCAACACTGTCGGAGCTGCTCATTGATTCTCATTCAGAAATGTGAACCAAATGTGAACCGATTATAGACGCTCTCCTTACAGAGCTACACGAACGGTATTGCAATTGCAACATGTACTAGCCTATACTGTATCTATGCTTTTGCGTTGCACTTCAATATGGACGTGAAAGAGAATTAAACAGATGGCTCTTGTGCTTTACTCGTTATATCTGTTGAACCATTTTGTTATCAGGGCAAAATTGTCTCGTGCCCAAAGTTTTGGGCGGCCCCCGGAGCAGGCGCTCGAGCCCGAGAGCACCCACGGGATCGGCATGTGGTTGCCCACATAAATCCCAAAAGACAAAATGAGCCAATTGTTGCTCTTGTTCAACGGGCGCGCCCTGCTACTCACTGCTGCTCGTTGCGTACGACACAAAATGACACAGTGACTGTGTCGGTTACGTGACTTTTCTCAAAGTGATTCAGTCGGTGACACAGCTCGGCTGAGGCATTGCTCTCAGCGCTGCTTTCAGCACATGATACGTGTGTCGGAGCCTCAGCTCCTTTAGCCCTTCACTAGGGTGTACTCACTTATACCACGCTGTCTGTGAATGTTAACATGTTATTGACAATAAAAGTATGATAAAATGTAGATGTTTGGGTGTTATTAGTTAAAGCAGACACTGTTTACTCATTCTTCTGATTTCAGACCACATTTTATGACCAATTTAGGCAGAAATGTAAGAAATTCCAAACGCTGTACTCACTTTTTCCTCCCACTGTATGTTGGACATACTGTAATGAAAAAGATGAAGACTGACTTTCTTGACAATTTTTGAAGCATGTGTAACACAATTGACTTTTTTTTCTTCTTTTTTTGCAGGGGTGATGGAAAAGTCAAGCACTGTCGAATCCAAAGGGAAGGCAGCATTTATCTGCTGGGAACCACCACAGAGTTTGAGAGCCTGGTGGAGCTAGTCAACTACTTTAGGAAGAAGCCATTGTACCGCAAGATTAAACTACGTTACCCAGTCACCCCTGAGCTGGTGGCCCGCTTTAGCACGGTGAGCCACTGCAGTATATGAAAATTAATGCTAATGTTCGAGTTTAAGCTCATGTTTGAATATGGTTCACAGGAGAAAGACTGTGCCTCTCTGTATGATGTCAAAACCTATGTCGAACCAAATGAGATTGAGCCGTCAATGGTGAGTGTTCACAATGTGATAATGCACTACTTGTTTGTTATCTTTTTGAACATAGGCTCTATATTTCTTTTTGCATTAGCCTCAGAGCACAGTTAGGGCTCTGTACAGTTACCAGGCCAAGAAGCCAGATGAGCTCAGTTTCAATAAAGGGGCACTCATACACAACGTCATCAAGGAGAACGATGGGTGGTGAGTCAAAACAAACACAAACTCCAGTTTTCTTTTCCACTTCTTTTAATCTCTAAAAAACTATGAAAACCTACCTTGCCTATTGCATCTCATCTGGGCTATGACTATGGCTTTCAAATAAGTACTTTTTATAACCCACAACTTTTGTCCAGGTGGATAGGTGACTACAGTGGAAAGCTACAGCTCTACTTTCCCTCCAACTATGTAGAGGAGGTGTCCAACAACACCAAAGCTGAGACCAAAACACTTGTAAACGAGACTTTGCTGAAATGCATAAAACACTTACCTCTTTTTCTGAGAAGACTTCAAATGTATATTTATTTGTATTTAGGACAACGAGGATAATCCACTAGGCGGCTTGTGCAAAGGGGTTGTTGACATATCCCAGTGTAATATTCAAAATTGTAAGTCTGTCTGTTTATCATTATTTTTTTCTGCTCTTCTTTGTGCATTTTTTCTAAGCATTGTAACTGTGTGCAGTGAAAAGTGGCAAAAACGGCAAAGCTCACGTGCTGACACTGCAGGACAAGAGTCAAGACAACCTGCAGTTCGATCTTTCAGCTGACTCGGTGGAGGAGCTGTTCGAGTGGTATCAAGTGGCCTGGGACATCACACAGAGAGAGATGAGCAAGCTGTTCACCAGGCAGCAAGAGGTTCGCTTCTACAAATGCAGCTATCTCTGACCAGTAACTGCACAGCCATTTCCAAGTAGCACCCCAAATACTTCCTCCCTTTCGCCAAAGTGTATAGTATAAAGAGAATATCAAGTTCCATGATGTAATCCTTTAATTGAGTGAATTAACGTCTTTGTTACTAACTCTTCAATTTTTTACATGTATGTGTTTGTTATGAACATTAGGACTGTGACGTTTTTTGTCCAATCACAGATAAGGCAGCAGGAGGTTGTTGAAAGGAAGGCAGAAGTTGCCATGGAGATGTCAGACCTGGTGGTGTACTGTCAGCCGCGCAGCAAAGAGAAGGACAGATTTGGTACAGACACAAACGCACAACACATTCATAAATCTGCAGTGAGAGGAACATAAAGTGTGTGAACTGACTAAATATTTCTCATGTGCTTAAGTTAGGAGCGGATGATGTGGCAAATGACAAATGTTTTAGCTTTACATTATCTGCTTATGAAAATGACCAGCATCCTGATTACTCTCCTACAACTTTATTCTCCACAGACTCGTACAGTTACAAAGAGGTGCGCTCGTTTGTCGAGAACAAAACTCCGGGAAAGAGTCGGACCAAGCAGATTCTACAGTACAACCGCAAAGCCCTTAGCCGCATCTACCCGAAAAGCCAGCGGGTGGAGTCCTCCAACTTTGATCCCTACCCTCTGTGGGCTGTTGGCAGTCACATGGTGGCTCTCAACTACCAGACTTCAGGTAGCGTAATGCCAGTAGTTTTGCTGTATTGCTGTTTAGGCATTGTGTCTGTTTTAACATATGTTCCTCTGCAGATAAATACACTCAGATGAACAGAGCTCTCTTCAGTGTGAATGGACGGACTGGTTATGTGCTGCAGCCGGAGATCATGCGCTGTGACAGCTACGACCCCCATCAGGAGAAGTGCAATGTCAAGTACTACATTACAGTCAGGGTAAGTACTTTGTTCATGTGCATTGGAAGAAAAAGAATCTGCAAATATTCCGGTAACACTTTATAATAACTACTTAACAATGAATAAGTGAAGCATGTGAAGAAATATTCATTATTAGGCATTAAGTGTAGTAGTTATTAAGTAGTTATTAAGCTCTTACCTCCCCGCCTTAACCAAGTGCATTTTCTCTCACTTCTGGACCGGAGATTACATCCTATAGGCTTTTGTTGCTTTGTCACTCTTTAGTCGTGTTTTTGTTAATTTATTGTTGTGTTTTTGTCACATTTTGGAAGTGTCTTCTTTTGTTGTTCTCAACGCTTTTTTCATCACTTTTTTGTTGTGTTTTCGTTACTTTTTTATCTTATTTTTGTCACTTTTTCTTGTCAAAATAAACAGTAAACAGTAGTGTGTTTTTGTCGCTTTTTCATCGTGTTATTGTTGCTTTTCCAGCATATTTTTGTCACTCTTTTGCCACTTTTTTTACTTTTAGATTAGGGTAATGCCAAACCGGAGAAAATGTGCTCAGTTCATGTGGGGGCTACAGCAGTGCTAAGTAACTTGTTTACCTTAATAAATCCTTTTCGTAGTCCCTCTGGGGGTAATACAAGTGTTGGGATGATTGGGGATCTTTCGTCTCTCCTGGTGGCCAGAAAACCACCAGAAAACCACCAGAAAACCACCAGAAAACCACAATTGCAACTTTGCTCTCTCTAGGTTGGAGGCCCCAATACACACTAATAGATTCACAAAGAAGAAGCTAACTGGCTAACGGACAAAGCTAGTATTTACAGCCAAGTTTGAGTGAAAAAAAATCTCCCTTGTGTAATGGGATGTACATATCCCTCTCTCCCTTTGTCTTCTCTATCAGTGGAGTATTAATCAGACAATTACTGAGTAAAAAAACGCAACATGCTTGGATACCTGCAGTGGCGCTTATGGCCTCTAGGGACATGAGTTACTTAGTACTGCTTTAAGAGGTTAATTCATGATTTATTACGCTAAATAAGGTGTAGTTATTAATAAGTGCTACAAGTGCTCCTTATGTTTTCCTTTGCAGGTTATTGCTGCGAGACACCTACCAAAGCCCGGGCGCAGCATTGCCAGTCCTTTTGTGGAGATCGAGCTGTGTGGACACAATGAGGACAGATTCAAGACTGCAGTGTACCGTGAGGAAAACTACTCATCACAATAAATTATACCAAACAGCAGCAAGTTTCTTACCCCATGCAGTGCACTGAATGCCAAATCTAGAAATACATGCGATGCAACAGTGTTTTTGAGGCGACACCGCAGACTCAACCCCGCGGTTTGTGAAGCCATAAAACATTAACTGGTTGCATTTTATTGTACGGTAGATTCAGGGCAAATAAAACAAAAGGAGAGCACTTATTTATCATTCAGCCTCATACAAAATGCCTGTGTGCATTAGGTGACAATGGGTTGAACCCGGTGTGGAAAGCCTCTGGAGAGTCTGCAGTGTTTTCTGTGTACGAGCCAGAACTCACCTTCCTACGCTTTGTGGTCAATGAGGAGGATATGTTCTCAGACCCCAACTTCCTCGCCCAGGCCACCTTCCCTGTCAAAGGCATTCGCTCAGGTGAGGAGTTATAATTCTTTCAGGCGATACAACATGGGTAAAATGTGTCCTTATACCTTTAGTTCAGTGGTTTTGTAATTCTCATAGAATATTGACTTCTGCAGGTTACCGCTCTGTCCCTCTGAAGAATGGCTTTAGTGAAAATGTGGAGTTGGCCTCTCTTTTGGTCCACATTCAGATTGAGCAGGCTGCAGTAAGTGCACACACAGGCAAC
The DNA here is from genome assembly GCF_951799975.1 of Gobius niger. Classification (NCBI taxonomy): domain Eukaryota; kingdom Metazoa; phylum Chordata; class Actinopteri; order Gobiiformes; family Gobiidae; genus Gobius; species Gobius niger. The sequence continues at coordinate 19,629,175 of NC_136863.1, read as the reverse complement.
ACACTATGCATAATATGAATCTACTTTACATTGTTTAATACTGTATACAGGTGAAAATGTTTTAAATGTATAAAATATCCATGTGAACTGTGTACATCATGAACATGCTTTTTCTCAGTACTTACTTTCGCTGACTTCGCTACTTTCTGAGTTGTAACTTGTTGATGGCACTGTTTTGGTCAGAACACCCAGGAGGAGCTGTACCAGTCCTCCAGTCAGCTGAGGAAGAAACAGGCCGAGTTCAGTGAACCGTTTCTGTACGACACACACTCCAACCTGCACTCAGCTCCCGCCGCCACGCTCACCCACCAGCTCAGCCGGGAGCCCAGCGACAGGCGACAAAGGCAAGATGCCCCCTGCTCTCGTTTCAACTAAAACTATGATTACATTTCCCATATAGTTCCGTGTATCATTGTTGTGTGCAGACTGTTTTAGTCACTACTCAGGCTCCTTTGCAGTTTTGGTCTTGCACAATTAGAGATAGTTTTATTCATGTCCTTACTTCTTCGTGATGGACCTTGTTTAGAAACCATGTCAGCGGCACGGTAGCACAGCGGTTAGTGCTTGTGCTTCACAGCTAGAAGGTCCGGGTTGGATTCCCACCAGGGACGGGGCCTTTCTGTGTGGAGTCTGCATGTTCTCCCCATATCTGCGTAGGCGGCGTCTTGCAAAATGGATATTGCATCACCTAATATTGTGATCATTTGGCGATATATTGTGCAGCCCTATTTTAGGCCTGACTAAGCTTTAGTTTAGCATTTTATATTTTCTTAAAGGATTATACGGAGTTAAAAAATGTTCACCACAACTGCCTCTAAAATCCTGCACTGTCACTCAAAAAGGTGTTAATTCGTGTCCGAAGTACCGGCATGCACGAGCTTTATATAGAACCTGCAGTTACGCTTAAGACCTGAGGTGGCAGTAGTGAGTATAAAAATTACTAACATATATCTAGTCCATTTAAATTGTACTTTTTTGGGAAGGTTTTGAGACCCACACTGCACTAGAAACGTCTATTCACTCATACAACTGTCTGTGCTTTAGGTCCAAGGAAAAGAAAATAAACAACAGCAAGTTTTATTCCTGAGAGCATCCACCAAAGTGAAAAAGATACTCTTCCAACAAGCTGCTCCCAAAACCAGAGATGTAACGTCAAGGCACCCAACTATTAAAACAATGTGTGAAAACTGATGAAACTGTATGCTTGTAGTAAATTGTACTGTACATATTTTATTATATACTTTGAACATAAATAAAGCTGAAAAATAAATGTGTGTTTAATCCTTTTGGATGTTGTTAACACAGGTCAATGCATGTATGTGGGAAGGAGAAGTTAGGAAGGAAGATATTGTTCTTCTTGTGCAGTCTCAAACCACGGCTGAAGAGTGTTGGTACGCCCCGGAAAGCTGTCATTGTTTTTTTGTGTGTAAACAGAGTATGTTTTATCTATCCTGCCAAACTTGTAGAAAAATAAATGCGGCATGTCACACAAAAGTGAAACGTATTCACAGACAATTTATTTCAGATTGAAATTATTTCACAAGAAGTTGTTATTTTTGTGTTGAAGATCTTTTGTATTTTTTTTTATAACAACAGCCACAGAGCAGCAGCAATAATAATAACAATATTGTTGATAACCCAGCAGGAGAAGCAGATCAACGCAGAGACTGAAAAAGGAGAGAGAGGGAAAAAAAAAAAAAACCTTTATGGGCGCTCTCTTGCCAGCTGCCAAAAAGAGACTAGGGATTATGGGTAAATCACTTATCAGTCATTTCAGTTCATTCAGAACCGTTAAGACTTTGGGACAGTTGGGAGAGAATACAAACTTTTTACGGCTTTTGAAGAAGTAAAAAAATATGAGGAAAAGTGTAAACTGAAGCAAAGCACAGTGAGCTCCACAGGTTTACAAATGGGAAATCCTGCAAATATTTTATACAAAACCCTCTCCCGAGACGCTCAAGAGTTTTAGACAAGTGGCACCTTTCATCAGTGTGTGGCAGGAATCGGGGTAACTCCCATATCTCATGATAAAATCTGAACAAAGTCAGTACAAAATGATTGGCTTAAAAACATCTTTGAGGGCCAGCTTCACAACAACAAATCAAGAGTGCAGACAGCATACAGTCATTACGTGTGAACCTCGGGAGATAGTGATAAGACCCTTTATCAGATTTACAAAATAGAATTACAACAGAAAATACATGATGCAGTAACATGCAAAGGAAAACAAAATAAACACAGAAAACAAACATTTAAAATGACAAATGATAATATGTTGAGAGATTACAGTGCCCTTTGCATGAAAAAGTACAACAGCGTACGTATCAGGAAAAAAATCTAGATGCTATATGAATCAAGGTATTAAAATCAGTGAAGATTAGCCATATATTTAGGAGGTGTTATTTTGACTATCATAGAATAGTCTTGGTGCTCTCATCTGATAATTAATGCTCTCGCCTCAAAGCAAGAAGGTCCATGTGGGGGCCCTTTCGGTGTGGAGTTTCTGCTTGTGTCGAGACAGATTTCCTTTAGGTACTCCTGAAGAAAACCCACATCAACCTAAAATATGCACATCCTTCAGACAGGGCCTATAGCTCAAGATCAGGAGATGGGTCCCATGGAGCAGCACTGCAGCTGCCCACAGCTCCTGGCAGGTTGCCTCTTCTGGATTGAAGGATGGAACAAATACAGACGCCCAAATTCCCAACAGGGAGAATAAAGTACACCTTAGTAATATTTAAAATAAAATTAATATATGGCAGTGCTACAAAGCACCACCATCAAACTTGCCAATTGAAGAATAAAAAGGAATGTAGTCCAGCCACAGGCTAGTGGTTCCCAAAGAGGGGGTCAGGACCCCCTGGGGGGTCACATGATAATTGAGACAATATTCATTCTGACAATTTTATGTTATTTAGCTTGAAAACTGCATATTTTAATGAAATCAAGCCAAATATAAAAATACAGTATCCAAACTAACATAATTAAACTAGATTTTAAATGTTTTGCACCTTAAATTATTATACTATTATTATTACATTTTACAGGATGGGGTCCCGAGTTGTTTGTGGGGTCACGCCCTGAAAAGTTTGGGAACCCTTGAGTTGGTGCATGCTTTATGCCAGTACAAGGCCTGCATTATTAGGAGGGGCGAGTCAGGAATGGCATCTGGGAGAAAAGGTATGCTGTCTTATTGATCATGCAGATGATTAAATATGACTACTCATTTCCAAATTCATGTGAAATAAAATGGAGACGTTACTCAAACTTGAACTTTGTTCAAATATTATCTATATTTTCTCTGTGACCTCATACGCTATTATAGGAACAATACCACACAATGTTAGAGAAAGGCATCAGCAGCCTGCAGATAAAGACAGGCTGCGAGAGAGAGAGAGAGAGAGAGAGGGGAGGGGATGACTATATACACTGTATATACATCACACAGGATATGAAAGAGCACAGAGCCACAGCTGGCAGCAGCCAAACACAAACATCATGGCACCAATAAATAGAATGTCATCACGGACGGCATTGTGCTCTGCTGCTTCTGCCTTCAACCAAAAAACAATAAATACAAAGGTGATAGATGCAGTCAGAGCTTATAGTCCATTCAAAAACCCAGTCAGTCAGTCAGGGCAGTTTAAACACGTATCGACTGATATGGGAATGTCGGCAAATGCATTAGTCCTTTTTAACCTGTGGTAAAGTATATGTACAAAATCCATCAGTCGAAGGCCGGTCATTGACTTTGGGGTCTATGGGATTGAGAGGTGTCTCACTGCCGCATTGTCAATGTGGGTCTTTCAAAGTTCCACTATTCATATTACAACCAATTGGCCCCAAAAAAACAACAATAAAATGTGAACAAAGATGTTTTGGCAAGTGTCATTTTCAGTCTTTTTTCCTCAATGAGCTGTTTGTCTGTTTTTCTGCCAAATATAACAGAGGATATGAAAATATACAAATTCTCGGCTGGTGATGGGTCAGTACACACATCCAGTCACGGTATGAAGCAAACATATCCTTCCTGCTTTTTTTTAATTTTTTTTATAAATTGACAAAACAAGAACAAAATAACTGGGCATGCATTTCCCAAGTCCGAGTGGAGAACGCTTTGTATAAATTAAAACAGGGGCGGTCCCAGACAACCCCGCTACTGCTACACAACCTATTAAATAGTAATGGTAAATGGTCTCAATTTATATAGAGCTTTTCCACCTACATTAGGCACTCAAAGCGCTTTTCCATCAAGGAACCACACCCATTCACACTCTCATTCATACACCAGTGTACATAGACACAGGGTCGGTGAAGTGTCTTGCCCAGGGACACAACAACAGTGTGCATCTGTGGGAGCTGGGATTCGAACCACAGACCTTCAGGTTTACCATCTGAGCCACTGTCGCCCACTGTAGATGGGATTACACTATGTACACACACAAAAATACGAACAAACAAGCTGTGCCGCCATCTTTGCCATTTTTTTTTCCCAATCCCAAAGACCTCAGTGCATCCAACAGAGTTCTTTTTTGAATATTGAAGCACAGAAAGTTTTCGAAAAAATATAAAGTTCATTCAAGTTGAAAGAACCGCTTTTTGTGTAGATCTTGTGTGTGAGTAGGCACAGTCTTAGTCTCAGTCATAGTTTTCCCAAATGAAAGACAAAAAATATCGAGATTTGAATCTGGAAAGTGAAAACCAAAGAGCTACTGAAGAACTGGAATTTGCTGTATCCAGACTTCACCGTACAAAGGCAAAAAAGTTGTCATCCTAAAATTTGGATGACTTTCATGGGACAGACGGGTACAGGTGTCGGGACATCCATCGAACAGATATGTCAAAAGATGAAGCTGATGAACAGCGAGGGCTCCAGCTGATTCCAGGACATTGAGGAAAGCCGGTTCCACGCGGTTATCAAAATATGTAGATATGTTGGTGTGCACGTTTTTGTTTGTGTGTAGATTTGATAAAGTGAGTTGGTTTTGAGCAAAGGACATCACCAGGCCTCTGTGTACCGGACATCAACATCTTTCAGGTTGGGCAGTTTAGCCTGCAATGCATAAAAGTAACGTATTAGTTAGAACATGTTGTATATTCAATGAATCTCCTGACACATTTGCTTCTGTGTAAATGTGTCTCTAAAACCTATACTCTGTTTACAATCAAGACAGTTGTAAAATCTGCTATTGTGGTAAATTATGTATAGGCTAATTTGATGTGTATTTGTGTATATTACTGTTTTGTCAACAGTATATAATCCCACTAGACTAGACAATCAAAAGTATGGTTCCAGTGGACCAATATTAACACTGAATGATTAGCGGAGAACTGTGGGTTGGTTGAGTTGGTCTTTTAAACTAAAGAGTTTAATCCGGCCCGTGGCTCTTTTTTCTTTCTGTAATTACTTTGCCTGAACAGCTGTAGAGCGAGAGAGAGAGCCTTGTGTTCTTTGAGAAGCAATAAGGTCTGGGTGGTTCAGACCTTATTGAGTCCCCACGTGTTCTTGTTTAGTTCTGTATTGGCCAGGTTTACATGTGGTTCAGTCCTGCTTCAGACCAGGCATTAAATCCTGGTTTTCATGGTAGCAATGGTGGTAATTGTATTGGTGTATGTTTTGTTATGAAAAGCCAAAAGTAAATGTAGATAAAGTATTGCTACTTTGTAGACTTTTTTAGAACGTTCATTTTGATCGGGTCGGGATTCGACGGCTAAGCAAATGCATGCATTAGTAGGACCAGGCTCAGCTAACGGCATTTCTACGATTTCTATAGTCCTACTGGCAAGTTCAAAAACCCAATATGGCCCCATACCCGGCTATGTACCTGACCTAAACCCATTTCCACAACACGTTACCACCTGCTAGGTCCAAAAATGCAAGGTACTTGCCTTGAGGTCTTCATATGTGTCGGCTGTAAGTTTGGTGCTGTTCATGTTCAGACTGCACAGACTCTTCATCGCTGAGACACAAATGCATAATGCTGTAGTTATTTGGGATAAACTGCAATATGGAAAAGTAAAGTAGTTCTCAACTGGTGGATCGGGATCCATGACTTTAAGTGGGTCGCATATCTATAAATGTTTTAACACATTGAGTGCCGCACTGTAGAGTGCCAACAATCCAGACCATTTTTCATGATATTTGTAGTACCACAGCATATTCCATGTTATAGCTATGGAAACATGCTCGTTTGAAAGACGAGAATCTAAGCTCTCTGTAGGTGAAAACAGTTTAATTCAGTGCCTCGGTTCCTGAGAAATGCAAAGCTAAACAGAGGCTAGTTTGATTAAAATCATTGCTCTCTCCTTTCTGATTAATTCTTCTCTCGAACTCTCTCCTCCTCTGTCCTCTCTCGACGGACACTAACGTTATGGACAGAGGCAAATGCCTAAATATATTTGTTTCAAGTCAATTTTCAACAACAACATTGTTGACACGTATTGAAACACTGCGTGTTGCCGCAGATTGATCGCCTTTTATCGCATGTGCATTTAAACAGTCGTCAGTCGTCTCAGTCGTCCTTGGACCGATTTTGACCATTTAAAAACTCAGAGAAACGTTGAAATCCCAACTGTTTCGATTAGTACATGAGAAGCTCTGCTTCGTCACGAAAAGAAAAAAACTTCTGTTCATCACAGAGCTACCAAAATCACACAAGGTGTATTAGAGTGTCTAGTTTCGTACTAAAACAAAACAAAACAAAACACAAAAACGAGTTTTTCTGTTTTTGGCACTCAATGTGTTAAAGTGTCGGTCTTATGATTGATCCTTGAATCAATAGAACTGCTGTATTTGATATAACAAGGTCAAACAGAAAATGTTTACAAAATAAGTTGAAATTAACATTTGTATTTGAGATGGGGCTTGTCTTGATGTTGCCCTAGTTGAGAACCACAAAAAACTTGAATAATAAGTGATCCTTACAGCTGAGTGACAGTAGACCAGCATCAGTGACTGGGGTTTCACACAGGTTCAACACTTGGAGACAGGCCAAGTGCTCCGACAACAACCGCAGCCCTGCATCTCCAAACTGGAATGAAAAAACATATATATACGGAATTATACAATTATGATTATTATGATCATTATCAAATGAGTCTTCATCATCAGTACGTTTTGAATTTAGATTCCACAAAACACATTGTCACTATTAAAGGCAGTTAAAAGCTGTGACTGTTTCGTACCTGAGTGGACCACAGGTTGAGTTGTTTGAGTGAGGGCAGCTTGATGAGCTGCTCGGCACAGGCACTGGTGACATTGGTGAAGGCCAGACTCAAGTTCTCCAAGTTCCCAAAGGACCCTGAGCTCAACAGGCGAGCCAAGTCGGCATCCTGATACATAACGCAAGTTTAAAAGAGTTGAACGGTGGGATCAATAGTATGTATTTATGCATGTATGTATGTGTGGTAATATGTCTTTACCGTGGACTTGGAGGGCAGAGTCAGGCGGGTGGGGCCTCCTTTTCTTTGCTGTGAAAACAGGAAAAAACAGAGTGTGAGTAGAAGACCTTGCAATACCCTTTACAGACAGTAAGGGGTGCAAGTGAGGCGTATGCTGCATTAATATGGTACGATAAAGATGGAGAATTTCTCCTTCTCCCTGTATAGCCTGGCCTGATAGCCACTCCTATTTTCTGTTCTAAAGCAGATGTGTCTGGGTCTCTGCCCGCAGCCAATTCCATATCCAAAACGTTTTGTTATGGATCCAAATAAATCACAGCTGCAAATAATTTGTAATACAACACTCAAATGCAAAAGGCTCTCAAATCTTGCATCATTCAGAACAAACTTTATAACTTCAATTGTTATTAAAATAGTTTAGATGTTCACCTGTTATTATGGCTGAAGATGGCGCCATTTATAAGTCCTCTGCATGATTTTTTGTAGTTGATTTTCTATTATGGATTAATTAATCCACCATTCGCGCTCATCAGAACTCAGAGGGAATCTCCAGTCCCGTACTATGCGTCGTTGAAAAATAATAATAAAAGCGTGTATCTGGCTCGCCAGGGAGTATGATGTAATACAACACTACTAGTAGCAATAAAAGACAAATTAAAGCAATGTTCAAATGTTATACAATGTTAGAAATATATTTTTGGGAACTTTTCTTGCAAGTCTTCAGCTAAAGATCAGGCACAAATACAGTACCAATTTAAACTTTACACACAAGCCTTCTGATTTCTAATCCAATGTTGTTTTTTCTTTCTCGTCTGGACACAAAGTGAACAAAATGACCAAAGGATGCATCTGAAGAGTTCACCACTAGGTACTAGGTACTAGGTGCTTCACGAACTTTACTTCACCTTACGTCTACAAGAAGCACTTCTAAGAAGCAAGTAACAAAATAAAGATACTGTAATACTGTACAGTATACATTGAAAGAATGGGTCACTCACCAGCTCTTTGAGCTCCCTCTGTCGGTCACAGAGCTGCTCGTACATGCGCAGCCCCACCTGAGTGCTCTCCAGAGTGGAGATGATCTGCAGCTGTGTGTCCTTGTTCTCTATGATGTTGTACTCCAGCATCAGGCACAGGATCTGCATCATATGTTTCAAAAATTAACACAAGTTTTTCACTGGAAAAGGAACACATTTAACACACGACTTGTTCTATGTGGGTTTGGTGCAAAGTAGGGCTGAAAGATATATTGTTATTGGATCAATATTGAGATATGAACATTTAAGATATTAATATAAAAAAAGCAAGATATAAACCATGTAGATTTTCATCAATAAAACTGCACTCTTTTGCATCATGTTTTTAATTTTCTGAAAAATGCTTAGTTCTATTGTATCGCATCGATATTGAGATATCTGAGAACTTTTTTTGTCTCTTTTAAAGATGTTCTATATTGTTTATTGAGTTTGACGGTCAGTGATTAAGAACCGGTCCCAGGCCTACCTCCACCATGGTCTGGTTCCCTCTGAGAGCGAGCAGCATACAGGGGCCCAGCTTGTTCTCTGCCAGAGACAGAAGGAACTTCTTGGTCTTGTAGCAAGAGCCCATGAGGATATGGACCTGAGAGAGGGGACATATTGTACACTTTCAGTAAAGCTGGGGCTGGGAAGTTTGCATTGTTCCGACTAGAGCTGGAGTGGTCCAAATTCCATGTGTTCATACAGTTCATACACATACATTATAAACATTACAATTTTTTATATATTTTAAGTCCTTAAACAGGTGCTTTTTTTTATTATCATATTTTTTTTTAAATAATCAGATGAGCCAGCAGCTGTATGCTGGAGGCATGACATTGCCTGCCCCTCCATAAACCTTAAGTACATACCATACTGGCAAACAGCTCTCCATCATCATCACAGGCCACGCCCCCTGGACTGTAGAGCTGGAACCAGCCATCTTTACCTGAGCGGACACTCAGCAGGCACGAGTGAACCTACAGACACACATTCTCAGTCTATTTCACTGATAACAGAAGCACATTTTTTAATTTGTAAATGTGTCCGAAAGTACAACAAAGATAACAAGTATAACAAATCTATTAGTGTAGTGACACTGACCTCTTGTCGAGGGTCTTCTGCAAACCTTTGGATCACATACTTCAGCTCCCTGTTCAAACACACATTAGTTTTGATACCGTAGAAGTAAACACTGAAAAGTAATAAACAATGATTATAGGGGTCTTACTTTGTGAATTTGCCGTGTGCAAGAGCCCTGGAGAAAAAAAACACAAAAATTATTTTACATTGTATTACAAATTTCAGAAACACTCCATAACAAATATATGTACCGGTACGTATTTTTATTTCATTGGATTGTAATTTTTTTTTTTTTGACTGACCCTAATATTTTTTGTAATATTCTTATTACTTAACATGACATGCAGAATTGTCACATCATTTGAGCCAAGTTGTTTATGAATTACGTGTTTCATGAAGCATGTCAGGGACTCGCTTTGTCCCAGAGTTGACTGACGACACAGGAAAAGCAGAATTAGCCTCAACAGTTTCAGAGGGACAGCTCATTATGACGAATGAAAAGTCGAGTCGTTAAATTTAATTTGTTCGATTTGTTTGTTACAGAAGAAACTTTAATGATCCCTGAGCGGACAATGCCATTCTGTTACTTAAAAACAACACCTGCCAGAGCTTCAAAGTAATCATTTGGCTATAGCACAAGCAATCTATTATTGATTAATAAAGGACAAAGTGTTTCCACTAGCTTGCATTACGGATAAACCCAGAGTAACTTAAAACCAACTTTACCAGAAAGAAAAAGCTTAATGAACAGTGTTTGTCATTGTTCTCGAAGCTCATTTTGTGTAATGCTAAATGATCAACCTTCCTGTGGCCCTTTCGGAGAATCTAACCCATAATATATTTGTTTAAAAAATATATGAATTGCTTGTGTTTCCTTAACCTGAAATATTGCATTCTTTAGATAATTCTGCTCATTATGCATCAGCATTGTAATATGTGCGTGTGTTCGCGGTTGTGTGGAATGACTCATTGAGCTTCTGGGGAGTATTATTGTGTTTCATAATGCCCGAAGGCAGTGGCCCGGCAACAGTGGCACAGGTGAGCACCAGGTGAGCACTGGGGATGAAGAGGACAACAAGCAACCAGTCACCGCTAACGAAGCCTGACGCGCACCAGACAGGTAATTAGAAACAGAGCTGCCGTCTGCTTGTAGCCAATTACAATGGTTTCTCTGGAGAGACTGAGCTGCCCCTACAGAGCTCCTCCCGTGGGACGAGGTGCAGTTCCTTGTTTACGTCAGCAGGGCGCTCCACCGGGCTCACACCTCCCCAGATAAAACTGAGAAACTGGGGAGCGGGCGGGCACATGCTAAACTTTAAAGATTGCAATTACAGCCAATAATATGTCACTTTCACGTTGATTTTCCTCATCAGTATTTGATAGTGATTGGATTCAAAAACTTGACATATATATTACTTTTTATGTCTGAAATTCCTTTCTATTGGCCAACTCATGTTTTTGAATATTGTCACTGCTTTTGGACGCCTTTATAAGAAGTAATTGGACATTAGTTCATATGTTTTGAAAGAGGAGACAATGAACTTTAAGACAGTTTTTGTTTCATGTGGATTCTTCCAGTAATGTTTGAGATATTAACCAAAAACGAAGACAAAAAATATCTGCAATTAGCCAGTTACCACAGTTACCGTTGTTACCGTCATAGGATTTTTAGTTGCCCTCCACCTCAACAGACTCTGTGCATAACTTCAAATCATAACAATGCTGCCCAAGAAGTGACTTCCTGTTTCGATCTAGCCTGCCAAAATAAAAGCACACAACTCATCTCATTGATTAGTTCAGCAGGTACTTGCAACATTACAATATAATAATCAAATCCACACATTTTAAGTGTTTTGTCTGTTAATAGTTAGGCAGAAAGAAAGTTGAACAAATTAAATGCTGAACTAATGAATAAGATGGTGCTTTTATTTTGGTGAGCTAGATCGAAACAGGAAGTCACTTCTTGGGCGGCGTTACAATTTTAATCTATGGGCTCTTTGGAATGTTGTGATGTCAAGTGATAACTGAGGATCATTAATCAGTGAATTAGTCGCATCACAGTAGGCTACACAATTTAACGTGATAATGCAAGCGCAGGCACAAGTATTGTATTTAAATCGCTGCAACTCATTAAATTTGTCAAATGAATGGACGATTGTACTGTAAGAAAACGAATAACAATAAACCAGTGTGTTTCTGGTGCTCATCCAGAACTCACACGACAGGGCCTCAAACATACAAAAACAAGTGGTAAATCACTCCACTGAAGGAGAAGTGAGGTGCTTGATATTTCCTTTTCCAAATAATATAGATCAAACAGACTAGATGGTTCAGGTAGAAACAAGTAGACATAACTGTATTCCTGCAGCTGAACCTAGTCTAAAATAAGGATAACCAGATCAATGCAGATATATAGTATTATAACTAAATTAATTCAGGGCTAAATCAGGACACGAAGATGCTGACGTTACCAGTTAGAAAGCACTGGATCAAGGCACTGTATCAATATTTGCGGACTTGTCTTACTCTTTAGGAAAGGGGATGGGCTGCAGTAGACTTGCCAGAGCAGGTCTCCAGTCATCGTAGTCCGATCTGAAAGACACATACAGAACGTACGTCAAGAACAAGAAGATTGTAAAAGAGGGTGTGTCCTGGACAAAGAACGCACGATTGCAGGTGAAACTAAAGCAGACTGAGGTCAGCAGAGGCACTAGCACAAGAATCGCATTACTGTGAATTAAGTAACAACGGCTTTTACAAACTCTACACATGTCCTGGGGCTTTTTTAGGCCAGGGCGATGGTTGACTAGACTGCCACAGAACTGCTGCTCCAGTTTCACATCCTTTCATTTAGGTCTTTTAACCTATTTAGCCTTATCCACACACTTCTCCTGGTGCAATGACGTCGTCTATCGTCAGAGCAAGACTAAAATCAAGATACATGAGCTACAAAACGGCATGACACATAACAGTGGCATTTATTCAAATATTTTATGCAAATGGCATAACTCAGTGAACTAATATCCATGTATAGACAGTGAGGAAAACATGCGTCCAGTCTGAAAGGACAGAGCAGCCACACAAGTTAAAGGGCCTATATCATGCAAAATTGACTTTTTGGAGCTTTTAGCCATGTTGTTATGCTATTTCCTTATCAAAAATACCCCCAGAGTGTTTTTTGGCTTCATTCACGCAGTTCTCAGCAATCCACTTGAATCCTGCTCTCTGAGCAGCTGCTCCGTCCTCTGCTGGAAACGACTGAGTTGTGACAGGAAGAGCACAACGTCTGTAATGTAATGCCTTACGGCCTGATTTAAATTTATAAAACAGCTTAAAAAAATAAAAAAAAAGGAAGCACTTCCAGGTCAGGGCAGAAAACAAACGCAAAACAAACGCACCTCCTTGAGCGTCTGAACAGATGTCATGTTTGCACTGAAGGATGTGAAGATGGAGCTCTTTCTAAACTATTCTGGACACGCCTGTTCATTTTTCTTACCTAACGATAATGTCGCGGAGAAAAGCGCGTTTGGCTGCGAGAGATGTAGGACTTTATTCAACCTTCCTAAAGAAGAGGCCACTCGCCAGAAGTTGGAATTTCTTTCCGGGATTCAGCAACGATCAGCCAAAAATTGCTGTGACTGTCTCTTGATGGATGTTTGGTGAATCTTCTCAAAGTGGATTAACTTTTATAACCAACGCGAGTCCCCAATGTGATGGAGAGGCCGGGACAGAGCGGTGGTGAGTCAAAACACGTGTTAGCCATGTATGAAGCTGTGTTGCAGATGTCAACTCCTTATAACTGCATCGAGAAGTAACTTCACTTATTGCAGTGATATTTATATTTATTTTACTGCTAATATTGCATGGGCAGATCAACTCGGAGAGAGGGGGCGGAGCTAACTGAATCGAAGCGTCTCGTCTTCCGGGTTTGCAAAATACCCCCGGAAAATACTTCACAAAAATTAGTAGAAGAAGATCTTTATTTATATACTCACAAAGCGCTTTACATGAGACAATTGTACATTCACTCCATACTCGGTGGTGGTAAACTACGTTTGTAGCTTCAGTTTCCCCTGGGGGAGACTGACAGAGGCCCTTCGGCGACTACACACGTCTGCGCCAACGGACCCTCTGACCACCACCATACATTCACTCACACACATCATTCATCCTGGCCTATTGTGCATGTTTTTAGTGGTAGGGGAAACCGGAGTACCCAGAGGAAACCTATACAGACACGGGGAGAACATGCAAACTCCACACAGAAAGGCCCGTCCAGGTGGGAATCGAACCCGGACCTTCTAGCTGTGAAGCGAGAGCACTAACCGCTGCGCTACCATGCCGCCACGGTACTCCATAGTGGTAGAGGTACAATATATCATATAAATGCCTACACTTTACTTTGGGATGGCTAAAATAGCATGATACAGATCCTTTAAACGCTCATTTGATAGCTTAAATATACTTTATTATTTTGTTTGAGCCAGGACAAAGTAACTCTCAAATGGACTAAAAGGACACATTTACATACTGATCAGGTTTGAACGTCAAGACACAAGCATTATGAGCAAAATCTGCCATCTTTGTTGCAAGCTGCTATTATCGTCCATATGTTTACCTTTTAAAGCAGTGAATCTTAAAGGAATAGGCCACCGTTTTTACATACTAAAATATGTTCTTACCTCACTTTAGACGTGTTAATATATCCCCGTCTGGTCTTTGTCCGTGCGCTCTGTCACGCAAACGGAGCACATACGCAGCCTCTCCCACATGTCATATAGCTCCGAAAAAGCTCACGATAGAAGCTACCAAGCTCTTCCACGTGTTCCCTATTTAAATAAAGTTACGTGAAGTGTTTTCATGCGAAGTATATTTACACAGAAATGTAACATGTCGATTTTATAAGCAAATAAAAAGGGGGACTATATTGTGAGGCGTAATGATACGAGGAGCACAGCGTCCGCGTAGTAACTCCTAAAGACTTCCCCCGCTCACTTCCGTCAATAAACTTTAGGAGTTACTGCGCGGACGTTTTACTCCTCGTATCATTACGCCTCACAATATAGTCCCCCTTTTTATTTGCTTATAAAATCGACATGCTACATTTCTGTGTAAATATACTTCGCAGATAAACACTTCACGTAACTTTATTTAAATAGGGAACACGTGGAAGAGCTTGGTAGCTTCTATCGTGAGCTTTTTCGGAGCTATGTGACATGTGGGAGAGGCTGCGTATGTGCTCCGTTTGCGTGACAGAGCGCACGGACAAAGACCAGACGGGGATATATTAACACGTCTAAAGTGAGGTAAGAACATATTTTAGTATGTAAAAACGGTGGCCTATTCCTTTAAGGTCCATCTGAACTCCTCAAATATGTAGCTCCTATGTCCTGATCCTCGCTCAACACTTATGATATGATAAGGTCAACTGTTAGATCACTATGCAGCTACGAACCAAATTTCAGAGCAGTTTGCCCAATCTGACCGTCCTTACCCGGCAGCGGAAACAACAGGAAGTGGCATCACCACCACAGCTGGTTCATAAAAAACTACATCACCCATATAGTATTAGGACTACAAAAAACACTCCAACTACAACCACTGACTTTAACGACTCAAACATGAACCACAATAACGATTATGAAGCCACACAGAAAACAGACGATGACAAAAAGCAGTTTCAGATTTAACTTCCACAGCTACAGCTTCATCACAGAAATAAAAATGCTTTGGTCACATATTCCACCTAATCTTGTCCTTTGGTTCATCCTCTGAGAAAGATGCCGCATTAACACACAGTGAGGTCTGCTCAGCCCAATTCGGACGCTTCTTATCATGGCGGACCCTGACGCACATCCGGTTTGGCTTTAGACCTCTTACCAATTTACTGTTTTCGGATGCAACCTTTAATCCGGCAAGAGTGCAAGTCTGAGCGTGAACTTACAGCATTTTGAGGATGAGAGCGAAGCATCCCAGAACGCGGTCAGCCTGGGCGGGCAGTTGGATGGACATGGTGTTGACGGCCGGGCTGACCAGTAGGCAGTCGATCAGGTTGGGCTCACTGTCGCCCCCCGATGGCCCCGTCTTCCTCTTGGCGTTGGTGTTGTTGTTGTTTCGCTCCAGCTCCACCAGGATCTCGCTGGAGTTGACCACAGAGGGAGGAGGGGAGAGGGGTAGCGTGGTGGCAGGTGGAGGTGTCGGGGAGATGGGTATGGCTGGGACGGGGCTGGGCGTGCCGTTCTGACCCGTCTGTGGAGGGCTGCCCGACATAGGGGGCGGTGTGGGGGGCTCGGCCCGCAGCAGGCGCAGGGGCATTGGGGGCTTCCTCTCGTTTTGCTGCTGACACCCATTACGGATCTCCTTCAGGCTGGGAGAGTTGTCCCGACTGTCCAACCAACACAAGGGCACAAAGGGAAACATACTTAGTTGTTGCTGTCTATTAAAACATCATCAGATGCAGCCATGGTTTGCTCTGATAAAAAATTACATTGTGACATATTCATGCATCACAGTCATAGTCATAGTGGCATTTTTCCCTGGGTTCTTGTTTTTGGCAGGTCACCAAACCTAAACATTCTTTTTTTCCTGGAGAAAATGACACACTTGAAATGTTTTTACATGGAAAATCTATTTTGTTTGCCCATTGCTTCAGCACAAACGTCTTAAAATAGCACAACAGGGACACAATGATGCGTTCAGGGGCCAGAGATGAGGCCACCGCAGCAACCACCGTCAGTGTCGAGAAGTTTTGGAAAATTCACAGAACATGTGTTTCTCTAGAGTGCAACAAGACCAAGAAGTGAGTCTAATGAGTTCTGCTCTAATGCCACATACTGTCGTTAATCGATAGTAACATAACAGATCATAGGGCATTAATGACAACACCTTTTTTTTTTTTTTTTTCCTCTGTACAAGTTCAACAAGTTCACAGACTCCTATTGGGGCAGTCCATTTGGGAATACTTTGAACGAGAGATAAAAATAGTGCAAAACAATACAGATTTACCGCAAGTAGGTAATAACTTTTTAACCTAAGCATGAATTAATCTAAATATCTTAGCTCTTTCAGCGTACCGGATTACTTCAAAAAGTGCACATGCAAAGCTGATGATCAGTATCTGAGTGGTGACTCCAGAGATTACCGGCTCACCACATGACCCGCATTTCAAACCTGACTCACATTAAATGCTACATGCTTTTATTCCACTGACCTGTTGATGAACTCCTCGTAACAGGAGTAGATCGCAGCCAGACACACGGCCACCAGATTGGGCAGGACTCGAGGGTGAGGACACTGCCCCGTAGGCCCGTGCATACTGAAACATAAGCGGAATACAGTTTACAAACCTGCCCAAGATCCAACCGCACACTTCAGTAACACAGCAGTCTGTCACCTGTGGACGAACTTTTTCACCACCTCCATCCCAGCGTTGAGCTCGTTCAGTGCTAGAATATACTCCTGAGTGAAGAGGCGGAGACGGGGACACTTCCCAAAATCCTGTTCAGACAAGAGGTTAAAGTCAGAGCATAGTAGGGGTTTTGATTCAGCTATGCTTATGCTACTTATGACAAGAACTAAATCCTTATTGTAAGACACCTCCCCCCCACAGTTTTAAAGGTCCTATACCATGCAAAATCAACATTTTGGAGCTTTTAACCCTGTTGTAATGCTATTTCCTTATCAAAACCCCCCCAGAGTGCCCGACCAGTTTGCGCTGCCATATAGATTTTAGTGGCACTGCCCCTGCAGAGTAAACAAATGCACCCTCAAACAAAGTCATTTTTGCGCCGGAGGTGTGAAGATGTGGCTCCTCTGGACACCGCCTGTTCTCATTTTTCTTACCTAACAATCAGAAAAATGCGGCAAAAATGCACGCTTGGCTACGAGGGGTGTGGGAATTTATCAGCGAGATTCCCACAAGAAAACTACCCGATGGAGAGGCCAGAGCAGTAAGTAAATCAAAACTTCAACTATTGCTGCGATATTTATATTCCTACAACTGGTAGTGTTGCATGAGCGGAGAGAGGGGCGGAGTTAACTAAATCCAAGCGTCTTGTCTTCCGGGTTGGTAAAATACCCCCAGAAGAATTACAATATATCATACAAATGTCAATAGTTTAGTTTCGAAAGGGTAAAATAGCATGATATAGTCCCTTTAAAATCATGCAGCAAACATCAAAATGAAACAAATATTTGTACATTAATCTCACCATGTTATGCTTGAGGATTCTCTGGACCACAGGAGTGAACACTTCTATCACCACCATTGAACGCGGCCGCTCTCGACAGTGCTGCAACACGTTAGACACAACAGCTTTTAGATACATTGTTGCATTTTGCAGCATTTGAGAAACTCCGCTTCAGCATATTTGGCATATTTGGTGCCATCAGAGGACAAGTTGTTTTGTACTCTCAAAAATCAGGGCTGAATTACTATGATATGTTTTCCATACATTATTTTGGAGTTCTAGCCCATGAGTGAAAAAAGAATAACGCATAATTTAATTTAACAGTGAAATGTGGACTGACCTTGCAGAAGAACTCACAGAGGTCGGGAGGTGGGTGGTTGTTCTCCAGGAGAGGTGCAATGGCCTAGGGTAACAAGACGAGACAACTTCATAGGGCGACAGTGGCTCAGGCAGTACAGTAGGCGGTGAGCTATGATCAGGGGTTTGGTGGTTCAAATCACTGTTTTGAGGCATGACAGCTGTGTGATTTGGGATATGACTAATACTTTGATAGGCAGTGACTAAATACGCTCTCATGTTTAGGTTTCCGCTGTCTTTATTGGATAGGACAGTATAGTGTGCCAGGGGGTGAAAAGCGGGTAAGTTGTCAGAGCTGGGACTACATTCTGAAAGAGTCCCTCATGTACATGTGCTGCAGCCTAATCCACTAAGCTCTCATCTGGCTCTGACATTATGATAAGTTGTACTTTATTATCAACTTTAGATACTACTTTATGTGAACATACCACATGATATCACACAGTTGTTATGCACCACTGTGCATGGGCAGATTGAATGATTTACTTACAACAATGATATTTTCATGGTCCTGAGTGCTGAGATTAGAGTTCTGTGGATAAAGGAAAAATAATAGGCTGATTAGTGTTGACCTCCAACACAACTATGAGCAGGGTACACTGTGAACAATGGGGATATTTTTAAAAAAAAGTGGATAATCGTTCTACTATGCAATCATTTTAGTCTGTTGTTTATATGAGGGGCAGTGACTTACCTCGGCCAGCAGGGTGGAGATGATGTGCAGTGGCGCTTGGTGAATGGACTCGTCCTGGAGAGGAGAGGTAAGAGCCATGTCCACCAGCGCCCGGATCTCCTTCAGAACCACATCCCAGCGGCTCGGGTTGGTCAAAACCTTGCGATACTTGTAAATCTTTTTCTGCATCAAACGCAAAGTAAATTAGTAACTAAAACACAAAAAAACACACCCCGTTTGAGCTGAGATTTAAATTACAGATTTGCTTCCTCCTCACATATTTAAAAACCAATAAGTAATGAAACAAGATTATGCTTATTCCTTGAAATCGGTGACATAAGCTTACCTTCCACTGTAGCGAGTGAAACCACTGGTCCCTTAAGTAGCTGTTTGCAGCCTGTGGGAACAAATAACAGCCAAACCCGGTTAGTTCCAGGATGGGGGGAGTAAAAAACATTAAATACTGGGTGGAATTGTGATATGACACTATAACGATCTTCCAGTGTTGGACTGTGTGTTTTTGTTGTGGTGTTTTCTTTTATAATGCAGCTCTTTGCTCGAACACAGTCAAAACAGTGTCGTTTACTTTGTCCCCGTACACGCGTCCTATTGGTCAGCCTCCATCCTCCACAGATTCATCACAATAGTGCAATCGACTAAATGTTCTTAAAGTGTCATAAAATAATCTCGACCTACGCTGTAAGAAAATAATGATACAATTAAGCCTAGTATGTACGCAAGTAAAAATTCTATTTGCTATGGACAATAATGTGTGAGTTAACGTCCAAAATGTGCTGTATATGCTCTGTGTGAGGCAACCTCATCAAACCTCACTTTACGGAAGCATTGTCTCTGACGTCAAACAATCACAAATACTTTTCTGCCTGTTTCTCTGGTGCACATAATTTAAAGCAGCACGCAGACACGCAGTTAGGAAGTGGTCTGGCCTAAACCTCAGCTTCTCCTGTGATCACACAATGTTACGGTAAAACAAGCTTCAGCTCTGCATTTTTATGGGACAATGCGGCAGCCAATTTCAATACCAGGAACATCAGTGACATACGGATATTGAGACGAAAAGCATGCAGCGAAAATGTGAAGGATTGCGCAACATAAAGCATAAAATGTTTTCCAGTGCATTTCTGGGAATGGATGATTTTTATTTTGTTTACGATCGACGGAGAATTGGGAATAGTTAGGGATAACAACACTTTGAAGAGTTTTGGAGCACAGACATATAAAATAAAATAAAAAATAGGCTAAAGCTGAACTAATGCCAAACACAGAGCGCACAGGGATGTGGTGAGGGCCCATGTGTACAAGAGAAACAGGGCAGTTCCAGCGCACTCAGGAGGGACACCGTGTCCCGCTCGGGCTCGTCCTGTCCTCATGACGTGGACACACTTTTCTAACACACTTTTTAACTCCCGTGCTCAGATGATAATGAATCTCAACGAAACCATGTAATCGTTTTTTTTTTTTTTTTTAGCTTTTTCTTGAAAAGATGAGTTGCTGGATTGTGTGAGTCACTACAGTTTGACGTGTGCTCACCTGTAGTAGCACTGTGCCTCCGGGGAAGCTGAGCTGGACACAGTATTTAGGAGCGTTGTCCCAGGCCAGCAGCTGCAGGTCCTCTATGGAGCTGTAGGACAGGGACGTCTCCATGTAACCGGTGGGCTGAGGGCACAAATTAGAGCATGAATTCACGATATGCATTTTAAATAACCTATCATTCAAAAAGACAGGGAAATAGTGACAGACTGTTACGGTTAATATCTAAAATTTGATTTTAGGGTCAATCTTATCCCTGTGTTAACCATTTGACTGCAATTAACATAGCAGTATGATGGATTACTAATAATTGTTGTGTTATGAATATTATTACACAACAAACGTGTTACACAACGTACAGAAGTTGCTGTTGACAAAGCAAAAATCCCTAAAACACAAGTTTATCACAAGTCACAATGAGCAGCTTAGTGTCAGGTTGGTTACTGTCTGCAAGTCAAATGTCATTGTGAACACTGACAGTGTTAAATAAAAATAACCCTGGGAACATAAGGTGGATAGATAGATGTCATATGATGTAGGTTTGGTAAAGAATGCAACAGTTTCATAATGTAGTCTACAGAGACACCGAAATGCATTACAGTGCAGATATTTTAGTGATGTAAGAGCATTGATGTCTGGGATATCTTCACTATTTATCTCGCTTATTCTTGGTTGTTTTGTAACCCACAATCAACATGCAAGATAAGCCTTCATTGATCTCACAATGGAGGAATTCACTTGTTACATCCAGCTCTCAAGAAAAAACACTCAAATAGACAGGAAATGTGCGACCAATTAGATAGTAAATAGAGGTGTCTTATATACAATGACAACAACAACATTTAGAGGGCGAAAAGTATAAACAATAACTAATAAAATAAGCAGATTATAAAATAATGTCAGCATTGGCAGTGCAAGGTTTACAGTCATAGTGCAAGTGGTTGATAAAGCGCCGCAGATAAAATGACTGGTACATGTGCATATGAGTGCAGCCTGTGTTTAGGGTCTATATAAACTCTATAACAAAGAAACAATATACATTTCCACCACAAACAGCCTTCAAATCATTGTGACAGGTGAACAGACAGTTGATGCAGAAATGTTAGTTCATCAGCATAACAAACTGGATTACTGTTAAAGGCTGAAATTACAGTATATGCACTTCATTTATCTACTAGTTTCAGCATGTAACAATATTTTAAAAATGATGAAGAATATGATTGTTATTGCAGGAGGATCTTAACTGTCACATCCTGGGTTCACACGAGGTTATCAGAAGACAAATATAGAGTCATTGCACTGTTGCTCACACTATTGTTGACTAAATGCAACACTGGCAGTATTAAGACAACAGCTGAGACATTCCCCATTGGGCTAGTACTGCAGCCACTTCACATGTAAAGCTTAAGCCAAATGTCAACAAGCAGTGACAAATACAAAGAAATAAGAAGTTAGCAGCCGTGCTGTAAAAAGGATGATTCAGAATGAGAGAGAGGTGTTGCAACTACGCCTTCTCCAGCAAAACCACATTAACACAATGTACAACAATTGCTTCAATTTACAAGACTTTCTATGGGCACTTGTGTCACGTTTGTCTAAGACAAAAATTCAAAGACAAAGGATGGCACAGTGAGTGTGTCCAGGTTTGACTTCTGGACCAATCGGGGCATTTCTGCATCGAGTTTGCACGTGAACATGTACAGGACCCCCTGAAAAACGAACTCCGAATCTCACTAGGACATAAAAAAAACACTCAAATGAAGAAGAAATGTTTACATTTTATATTATATTAGTCCTTCCCCATGCTTTCATTTCATTTATTCATTCAATACGGACATAGCAATTGGACAAACCAGATGCAGTGTTTAAAGTGTAGCACATGTGCTAATTTTCAACACCTGTCCATAGGGGGCTTTAGGTTACAACAAATAAAACACATTATTTAACAAGACAAGGCATATTTTACACATGGGAACAACCCGATTTGAGCCACTGTTTGAGCTCTCTGGTAAAGACGTTATTAGTCTGCAGTTTCTGTCCAGATTTTCTGAACTTTGAGAGCACACAATCCCCACTAACTTTAAAAAGAAAGCCTTTAAAAAGTCAGTTTCATTATACTACAATAGTAGTGCTACTACTATTGTAGCCGTCCTGGGACTGACGCATTCATACAAGTCATGGTGGGTGTTTTCAAAAGTCACTGGCAGTATCTTGGGTCAGATCGCCAACCTCCGGTTATAAGATGACCACTCTACCCACAAAGCCACTATTGCTCCTATTGCGGCATTAAACACAATGGATCTGATTGAGAAATTTGGGTAAATTAAAAAACTAAATATGACATTTTTTTGGAGGCAATATCTATGGTTTGACATGTATACATTATGTATGTATTATACCGATGATATAGTTTTGGAACTTTCACTTGTTGCACTGTAACAAAACTTTACAAAAGAGTAATAACAATGACAATTGAATTTGTTTATCACTAATAACAATTTACAAAAACAAACTGAAATAATTAACAATTCAACATGACAATGTATTACTGGATTATTGGTACTGTATCATAACTACACTTCAAGATATTTGTTGTGTGTAAAGCTAGAGGAGGCGTGTGTTTGGACTGGAGCGAGGCCGAGCATGATGGAGACAAACATACGGCCCGGGCTGGTGTGATGAGCAGCGCCGTTGTCATGGAAACCCCTCCTCCAGCGCGTCTCCGTGTGTTTGCTGCAGCAGGAGGCTGAAGGAGCTTGTCTCGGTCTCCTCATCGCTGCGTCGCCATAGAAACAGGGCAGCCGAGATGTACGTGATGTTTTGTTGTGAGTGCGCCGCTTTTTGTTTCCAGGGAGCAAACGAAAACCAAAGGGCGAAAGGAAAAAATGGTAGAATCACACAGCTATGCACAATCTGACTATTAGTGCCCACGGGTGATGTATAACAAATTAATATTACACGTGTGGGTACGAGCACATATAATAAATAAGAATACATGCAGCTGTGAAGTCCAACTGTCATC
Source organism: Gobius niger (assembly GCF_951799975.1). NCBI lineage: Eukaryota > Metazoa > Chordata > Actinopteri > Gobiiformes > Gobiidae > Gobius > Gobius niger. Next base: position 19,605,883 of record NC_136863.1, on the reverse strand, counting down.
AACTGCCATTATGTCACCGTCGTTATTTCTTAAGCAAAGGCACATGGGCGGATGGTGGTGCAGGGGTTAGCGCTTGTGTTTCACAGCTAGAAGGTCTCAGGTTCGATCCCTGGACGAGGCCTTTCTGTGTGGAGTTTGCATGTTCTCCCTGTGCCTGCGTAGGTTTCCTTCCAGTCCACCCCTACCACTAAAAACATGTATAACAGGCTAGGATGAATGAGAGTGCGCTTGATGTTGCGAGTGGAGGGTGATGGATGGAAACTAGCCCATGGCTACAATCCGGTGCGGCATATTCACCAACATGCACTGTCCCGACTAGGGGTGGGCCATATCGTATCGCATATCATTATCGCAATATAATTTTTTATATTGTTGTCATTTTTTATAGCGTTGTGGACACAATATAATTTACGTTGCGCTCAGCTGCATCAGAGCAGCATAAACACTGAGTGTAGAACATGGGGACAGGTGCTTTAAAGTAAAATGAAATTAAGGATGTAACTGTTTGAGATCATAATTGGCAGGAAATTAGTATGCCATTAAAAAAATATATATCACTGAATTAATCTTCAAAATAGGCATATGGCTGGGATTTTGAAGACCGATCAAATACACCAAAACCCCAAAAATATGTACCGTTCAATGCTACTAGAACAAAATAAAATCATATGGCATCATATTTTTTGGATTTTTTTGTAGCCCATGCGTATACAATCACTAGTTATGTCAAAGGAATATTTAAACCTAGTACTGTATGAATTAACAGCCTGCTTAAAAACTAAGAAGGCTCCTTTTTCATGACTATCCAACAATGCATCTGCAAAGTGGATAAATAATGGCGACAGTAACAAGTGTGTACAAGTTTGATGTCATGCATTGGTATTAAGTGATGTAAGTATATAAGATCTAACTGGTGATAAATAGTGGCCCTAAAAATCCCTTTGCAAATAACAATATTACAATTCAACCAATGTAAGAAAGGAAAGGAAGGACATTTGTTTAATGCCTTTCACAAACATGGGGCAATTTACATTCATTCCATGTTCGGGGGTGGTAAGCTACCTTAGAAGCCACAGCTGCCCTATCGGATGGACTGACTCACTCACACTTACATACACACCATTAGCCTGATGTACACGGCTCCATATTTTGATCAAGCTTTAGTTCTCGATCTGTACACTGTCTGTGCATCTGTACACGGGTTCTAAATAGTTTAGCTCGAAAGTTTACAGTGGGTACATCATACGTCATCTGATACGATTGGCTATGGCAACGTGCAGACGCATGATAGACATTCGTAACGCCCAATAAACGGCTATGGACGATCGTAAACCACACCTCTCCTTCGAGAAAATAAATTGGTGGTCCCCAGACTAAATACAACTTGTGTTATTTTGTCTGGCGATAGCCAGGCTAGGAGAACATGCAAACTCCACACAGAAAGTGGATCGAATTTGTAAAGCACGAGCACTAACCGCTGCGCCAGAGGCCACCCAATGCAAGTCTTGAACAAAGTAAACTATAAGAATAATAATGGTCTACAACAGTAACATGCAGCTGTAGATCAGAATTCGTTGCTCAAGCAAGATTATGTGATTCTGGTCTGATTTGACCCCTATAAATAAGTACCCTGGCAGGTTTAGAAAACCATAAGCAACCTGCAGTGTCCTTTCAGTCCACCCATTATTTTGGTATGAGTCTCCCTAAGGAAAACCGTTTGGCCCCAGTGGCCCATAGTCTTGAACCCGTACTGGGGATAATGAGCAAAGCAGAGTCCTTTCAAGTGACTCTTTTGAGGACTGTGCAGATCCGAGCGGCTTGTCCTCAAAGCCGTCTTACATAGACGTAAATGTAGGTTTGAGCATGTTTGACTGACATGAACGGGACCTCAGCTACAACACTCACAGGAATGCCTAAACAGAACTGGAAAGTGCTCCCAAAATACAATTTCCATTTTTATATTTTCAGATGTTTTTTAAAGGATAATTGTCCCGTAGGATGTATTGGATTGGACTCACAGTGAGGAGCGGGGAGAGACCTGCAGCAAATTGTGCGAGTCGGAACCCACGACACACGGACTGGAGCAGTATTCACTGTTCTTTCAAAAGCAAACTTAAGACACATTTATTTGTTCAAGCTTTTAATTAGCTACTTTTGGGCTGCTATGATTTCTGTGTTGTTTTGACCCCTTTTTATATTGTATGTAACTTCTGCTTTTACTGTGTTGTGAAGCACTTCGTGGCCTTTGCCAGTGAAAGGTGCTATATAAATAAAGATTACTTACTTACTTACTTACTTTAGTGTACGCGACAGCAGCTTAGCCACTACCAGCTAGGCCATTAGCATTAATTAAGCATTAACATTAAGCATTAAGCATTAACTAAGCATCAATTGTATGTCGGTATAGAGCCATCAAAGTAGGGGTGAGGCTGGATCAATAGTGTTGCCTCATTTATTGTTCTCGCATTATCCATATTGCAATAAGACTCAATATATATCACAAAAACACTCATGTCTTCCATCTGAGTTTTTTTTTTTGCAAACACAGACAAAAACAAAAACCTGTCCACCTGTTCATGTTTTGTTGTCAAATAGAACTGTTACATTTATATCAGAAAAAAATGATGCTGTATTCTCGGAAATTCATCACCAGTGTTTGGTAATAAATCAGTCAAATGGGCTTCACTTTTGTACAGCAATTGTTTGACAAATGGAGAACTAAATGCTGACAAGCCATGGGAACTTCCTTTGAACACATCCTATTTAACATCCCCTATTGATTTCAAGTTTTTGCTATTCATGGACACTCGCATGAATCAGTCCATATGAACAATGGTGTTGTTGCAATACGTTAAAGCGCAGGCCAGGGCCTAATTCACAGTGTGAACTAGTATCTCAGAACTGCTGCTCAAAGATTCCCATTCAGGGAACCAGTATGCAAAGACAATACACATACTGGACTCAGGACAGACAGCTGCAAAATGGTCATTCGAGAATCCAGCTCAACATGCATCACGAATGCCACATTTGAATATTACAACTTTATGTTTCTAATTGCACATCCATATGTGATTCAAACACAATTCAGTAAGCAATTACTGATTTATAAAGAGGTTTTCGATTTCTTCTTACATAAACCTTATGTACAGTACAGGTGAATGAACATTAGGGGTGGAAGCAGAGTCATGTGTGTTTTTGCTGTTGACCGACCAAAGTTCATCTGTTCTCCACAAAAATAATCGATACAGACCAGCACCCAGACCTCCAACAGCCAGGCAAAATGGTGCCAACATGGCTAACCTCTGACAATTTATTTCAATTAAAACGTTAGACAATTGTTAGACAACCCCATTGGGGTGGACAAGAAGGCAAAAATCCAATCCACTTTATTCATTTAAACAACACCAACGTGTCCAATGTGCACATGTCACAATTTTTACTGTTTTCATTTGCTCACAATTAGTCATACTTTTTTAAATAAACCATCTCCTTCAAAAAGCTTGTACGTCACCGTTAAATCTGCCCATCACTCACTCAGAGCATGAAAGAGGCTGATCATAGAGGGAAGGATGGGTAGGGAAAAGATGGCATATGTTTAGCACAGAACTACATTCAATAGAAAAGGCTTTAGTCTTCACAGAGGCACAATTACATTTTAAATTGTCATAGTGCCCAGCCTTACTGTAGCATCAACTCTCTAATTCGACAGGCCCCATCCAAATATGACATCTTAAGATATGTAAACATTAATATGTACAGTACAAAGTCAACTGTAAAACCGTAAAGTGTGCCAGCAAACAGGAACTACAGGCTCATATTCAGCCATCAGGTATTTTTATGACGGTCACTGTGCTCACAACACACCCCCAACGCATGACATACTCTGAACTTGAGCAATAGAATAACGTAGCAGCACTTACAAAGTTGAATTTTCAATGTTACACAATAATAGAGACTAATTTGTATGAACAAAGTGAGTTCCAAAATTAGGAGAGACAGAACATGTGCATAGATACATCATACTTTGAGCGTTGGCAAAGTAGTAGTTTGAGTTGTGGTAGTGGTCACTGAAATGTTAGGTAGACCGTAGCACAATAATTCAATCTACCTGGCTGCCTGGCAATAAGACACGAAAAGTCTTAACAAAACACAGCAGTAGTTGATACTAGTTAGTAGGACATTACCGGAAAACATAATTTTAGACTCTCTCTCTCTCTCTATGCAGTTGTGGCTTGCAAGTTTTTTATTCAGCATTTTACTGTACAACATTAACGTTGCAGTGAACTTTAAGACAATCGGGCGTTTGTCTGTGTTGTTCCTCCACTGTCAATGTGTCATCATACAACTAGACATAGTGAATGTGTAGTGAGTGAGTGGCTGGTGGTGGTCGGAGGGGCTGATGGCACAAATTGGCAGCCTCACTTCCGTCAGTCTACCCGTGGGGGAGCTGTGGCGACATATGTCGCTTACCATCACCAAGTATGGTGTGAATGAATAATGAACAAAACTGTAAGCGACTGAGCGTCTGGAAAAGCGCAACATTATCATTAACTTTTGGTATAGGGATGGGACATGGGAGCAGTACAATGAGTACTTATACAGTGTCATTTGCAGTGCGTTATGATCTGTGCTGAATCAAATAGAGAGATCTTAAAGACTTTATTTACCGGTAATCGTGTGCCAAATGTCAATAGTGAATACCCACCACCATAAAGCCAGTCCTGGGACAGGTGCTGGAGTGATGTCACTCTTCAATGTCCTCTCACAGAATAATAGTGTTCTTTTACTTGTGTCTATTGTGTGTGACATAGGCCTTTCTCACACCCACAACTTATTGTTAAGTGCTGGATTGAGATACAAGATACTTGATCCCTTCACAAAAGTATAATAGGGTTTTTAAAGTTGGGTTTAATCCACACCACCCGTCTCTTCAAGACAATGTTTATAAATTCTATTTGAATCAAATCAAATGCAGTGTTCAAATGGCTCCTTGTCCCAGAGGAAAATACAAAACACTAGTTCAGGGGGTCAGCAACCTTTTCAGAGCCGAAGGCTACTTTAGGAAATAGTTACAAATCCACATATTACACATCTCACACATGCATTAACGTACACGGGCATCAGTTCGGGACGGGTCCTTGTTTATTCAAATTCAAAGTCAATTCAAAGAACCTGACTAACAGCAATATTTTTCTTAGATGGTACTGTGTGACAAAAACTTAAGAACCAATACATTGCAACTAGGACCAGGACCATCCGATATCGGGCCGATATTTGGACTTCCTGTTTTTTTGCACTGGAAAGAGCTCAGTCAGAGCTTTAAAATGAGTCCCACCACAACTTCGGAGGCATCAGGGGAACTGAGAAACACCGCGTCACACGTGGTGTGTCATAAAATACACTTATTTTATAAACAGATAAAGAATTAACCTTTTTTGTTTTGGAATCTGCTGATTTTTGTTTTTCAAAAAAGCTCCCTCTGAAGTCCTGAATAAATCAGCCCTATGCCCCTCATACAGCGCCCCCTGCTGTCACAGTTCAACACTGACACGTTTAGAAGTATCAAGACTTATCGGTAAACCGTCAATTAGATATATTTCTATGATTGAAACCGTAACTATAATGTTACACTGTAGACTATTTGAGAGATAAAACAAAAATTACTTCAAATTAAATTATTTAAAATATCAGCCTATTGGCTATCAGCCATGCCAACCCCCTTCAAATCGGTATCAGACACCAAAAATCCCTATCGATCGGGCCCTAATTGCAACATATTTTTAACGATGGTCTGAACAAAACAAAAAAACAAGAAGGGCAACAATAAAAATCAACCAAAAATGTATGTGATATACAGTACACACACGTGCGAGACAGGGTCAGGTAAAAATAGCCAAGATCATTATACACAATATGAAAAATAAAATGCTCATCACTGTAAAAATGATATTCAACAATATTCATCATACTTCGTTTTTTTTTTTTATATTGAAATAAGACTTAAATTGTGTCTGAATCTTTTGAGACTTGTGTGATCTGATCTTGTAAGCTTTAGAGCATAATGTGTCAAATCTTTTTTTTCATAAAGCATAAGGCTTGTGCAATATCAAAGATGTGAATGCTATAACAAAGAGGAGTGAGCCACATCCCCCACCAGTCTTCTCTCTCCACAGAAGGCGTATCTCTACTTCATATTAAAGAACTTGGATGACTGCACAAAATTATCACCAGCAAATGAGTAGGTTTGATGAACATGCTGTATAATTGTATTACAAATAGCCTATCACACGTTGTTCTTTGTGTAGGAGATGACCTAGCCATTTTGTCCAATCAGATAAAGTGATGTCAAAGCAGACTGTTATCATATCAACACAGTGATATGACTAACTGTTAAAGCTCTTTAACTATACGCATTGACACTTACTGCACGTAAGTCAACATCATAACACGGTGTGAGTGAAGACAGTGGATGTAGCGAGGCCCTGCACTCACCGTGGCCGAGCTGAGGCTGCTGTCCGTCAGGGTGAGATGGTGCGGCTCCCAGCGGCGCAGGAACTTGGAGGTGAGGATCTTGCTGAGGAAGGTGCGCGGATGTTTGAGCACGCACACCTGGATGTCGCCCTCGTGGAGCAGCTTGTAGCGCATCCCCCCTCCTCCGCAGTGGTGCAGGCTCCTCTTGCACGGCCCCGCAGCCACTTTACTGTTGTTATTGCCCTCGGTCGTGTCCCCCAGCAGCGGCTTGTTCTCCTCGCACTGGTAAAACTGGTTATTGTGCAGCTCGCCCCCTCCGCCACCGCCGCCTCCGTTGCTCAGATCCATAGCGCCACTTACGACCCAGCAGTTTATTTCCAAATGTCGCCGAGCCAAGACAGGCCTACATGTAGCCTATACAAACACTGGGGTTGAAGGGACCTACCTTCGGCCCTGCGCGCTGTCTGTAACCGCTGTGGCGACTGGAGCGCACGGTATCCACAAAAAAACGCGTCAATAATCCTCCATTTTCCCCCACGACCGTGTCCCCCGCCTCCTCAGAGCAGCTATTTAATATGTTAGGGCCATGGCCTTATCCAATGCGTACACCCTTCAGCCAAATAGTGTAATCCGCGACAAAAGGAAGGGAGACACGATGGGAAAAGACGTGAAATGTCCCACAGTGGAGTGTCCCTGTTCAACGCGGCTCTGTTCGTATTCAATCCAAGCCCATCGGCGGCGTTTCCCTTTTCTTGCCCTGATCCTGCGCTGTGTACAGCAGCCAGCTCTGTACGGCTGCGGCGCGCCGGTTGGTCCCCGCTCGTTCATGTGATACCGGACTGACGTCAATGGGGAGGCGAGCGGATGAGCCGTGTGTCTGCGTTCCGCTGTCTGTGCGCCCGCCCCATGGCCCTCCTCCCCGCGCTCCCTCACCCATCCTCACCCCCAGAGCAGGAAACATGGAGGAGCGCCTTCCGTGGAAATGATGCAGCTGTGCACATCCCGCAAAGACAGCCTCAAAATCACCGGGAGAAAATCTCTAGGTTTTGATGGTGGGGAAAAACACACAGGCAAGATTTTATTTTAATATTTAGTTTTATAGTTTTAGATTATTTTTTTTATCCCGGCATGCTCAATGTGTCAGTCCCAAGCTCAGAGAAGAATTCTGACAAAAACAAATGTTGGTGAAATCAGCGCACACAGCCGTTCCCAACTTTTCAGGCCACGCCCCCCAAAAATCACTCAACCAAAAACTCAAATTTGGACCCCCTTCTGTAAAATGTAATTAGCATTTATAATAATTTAAGGTGCAAAATGTTTTTTTTAAATCCGGTTTGATGATGTCAACCCCTGGAACTGACACATGATTGTGGTGGGGTTGTTTGAGTGCTCGAATCGGGGCTATGTTGTTTGGGGCATTATGCCCGCCATGGCAAACAGGCACTAGGTGACAGGCCAGATTAAAAGCTGGACCCCTATGGATAGTAAAAAATGAAGGACCGTAAGGCGCCCGGCATGGCGCAGTCGGGGCCCTCCCCAGGAGCCAGGCCTGGGGCTGGAGCTCGTCCTCGTACACTTCTGGCTGATGGGACATGTCACTTCGCTGTGGGGGAAGGAGCTTGAGCTTGTGCGGGAGGTCGAGAGGTACCGGGCTACATACAGTCGGGCTCGCCTCTACGCACAGCTTGGGCTCCGGAACCCAACTCCTGGAGAGAGGCCAGACGCTCCACTTCTCTGGCTCACGGAGAGGCAGTGGGCTGGTTTAAGCTACACCCCACTTGTTGGAGTTCACCCTGGTGAACAATGGGGTTGTGTCCCTTTTCTTTCAGGATGATTGGGAGGAATGGCCTTTTTTGTTTTGTTATTGGACTTCTGTGCTAGCTACCGTTTGTCCGTAACAAACACCATGTTTGAGCACAAGGGTGTCCATAAGTGCACGTGGAACCAGGACACCCTAGACCAGAGGTCGATCATCAACCTTTGTAGTGGTATCATCAGACCTCTGGCCGTGTGTCTCAGACACTCGGGGCAGAGCTGTCAACTGACCACCACCTGGTGGTGAGTTGGATCCGCTGGCAGGGGAGGAAGTTGGTCAGCAGATCCCTCTGTCAGCAGGCCCTTTAACTCCCACCTCCGGATGTGCTTCTCCTAGATCCCAAGGGAGGTTGGAGACATGGAGTCCAAGCGGCCGCTCGTAGCTGTGGCTGTAAGGTCTCTGGTGCCTGTTACGGCAGCAATCCCCAAACCCAGTGGTGGCGGCCACAAGTAGGAGGGATGCCGTCAAGCTGAATGAGGTCTACCTGGCCTTGTTGGCTCCGGAGGCAGTTGACAGGTACCAGCAGGCCAAGCGTGCCGCAGCTCGTGCAGTTGCAGAGGCAAAAACTCGGGTCTGGGAGGAGTTCGGAGAGGCCATGGAGGAGGACTATGCTATCGGTCGGCCTCAAATAAATTTTGGAAGACCATCCGGCGCCTCAGGAGGGGGGAGCAGTGCTTCACCAACACTGTACAGTGTGGGTGGGAGCTGCTGACCTCGACTGGGGATGTTGACGGGCAGTGGAAAGAGCACTTCAAGGATCTCCTCAATCCCACGTCACGTCTTCCGATGAGGAAGCAGAGACTGAGGACTCGTCCATGAGATGAGATACATCCTGACTACTTTAAGTCTCTGAATGTTGTGGGACTGTCTTGGCTGACACGTCTCTGCAACATCACTTGGCGGTCGGGGACAGTGCTACTGGATTGGTAGACAGGGATGGTGGTCCCTCTGTTTAAGAAGGGGGGCAGGAGGATGTGTCCCAAGATTCCCAGCAGACTCATGGCAATAGTTGCTCAAAGAGCCCAGAGCAGTGACATCACATGACTTTCCAAATATCACAATTTCAGTTTATAAGTCATTTAGCTTTGGACAATTTTGAGCCATCCACTTCTTGTAAACATACAAACAAAACTTGAACATTGTCTGCCTGACTTCAAAGGCAGATACATTTGCAGGTCGTCTGAAAAGCAGTGAAAATAAATGTTATATTTTCTAAAAATTTACACAAGAGGCAACATATACACTGAGAACAATAAGGGGCCCAAAATGGAGCCCTGCAGCACCCCAGAGCTGAGTGGGGCAGCTCCAGAAGCGTAAGGACCAAGGTGGATGGCAAAAGATACATTTTCAAAGTAACATCCTCTTTGATGCCAATGTGATTTTTGAGGCATGAAAGCAAAATTTCATGGTTTACAATGTCAAATGCTGCCGTTAAGTCTAAAAGCACCAAAACAGTGGAGCAGCCTGAATAAACAGTTAAAAGAAGATCATCAAAAAAAAGTGCAGTCTTGGTGCTGTGGGGTCATTTAAAACCAGATTGATTTTTTTCTAAAATACTATTTTTTGATAAGAAAGGTAATTTAGAAATGGGTCTGTAGTTTGTTAGGACTTTGGACTGAGTCCAGGTTTTGCTTCTTAAACAGAGGCTGAACAACAGCATGCTTTAAGGCACTTGGAACACAATCTGATGTCAGCGAGGAATTTACGATCATCCCGACCATGCCCAAAGCATCTTTGAGCAATTTAGGAGGAAGGCAATCAAGTGGACAATTAGAGGTTCTAAATTTATGCGCAACATCGGACAGTTCGCTGAAGGACACAGGTTCAAAATGCTCAAAAGCCACAGAACACACAGAATTAACAGGGATCAACCACTTTGAAAGTAGAGGTTGTGTCCCGAATAGCAGACATCTTACCAACAAAAAATTGTACAACATTTTCACACAAAGAGGGAGCTAAGTCGGAGGGGTCAAAGCTCTCGATTTACCGGTCGATCTATGTTCCTACATTGGTCATGAGATCTGGATAATGACCGAAAGGACAATATGGCAGATATCGCAGCTGAAATGAGTTTCCTTCGCAGGGTGGCTGGGCGCACCATTATTTTGATATTTTGCTTAATTTCACTAAAATAAACAAGCCCCCCCCCCCCAAACGTTGTTGCTTTTACCTACATTTTTCAATTTCTAGAATGTTTTCAAGAATGTTTTCAGATGAACAAACATGGAAAAACATGGAAAAGCGGTTGAGATTCTTGTCCAAAGCTATTTTGAGTCTTCATATGGGATGATTCAAGTTAGAAATTACCTGAATATGTCACTGTATAGCTGTATCTCTCTTGGGCCCACTGCCATAGCACCTTTTTCCATGACATGGTCTGCAGCCATGCACCAAGAGAGTCACTTCTGAGGCAAGACACAGCCTGCAGATTTTCTTAGAACACTCATCTAGTCAGCAGGAAAAGGCACAAATGGGGGAAGCGCTGTTATGCAGTAACTTCACACATACGTATGAGCAAATGCAAGGAGGTAATTTGGAGAAAAATGCTGCAATAGCACCTATATAATTAGAATTAGAATGTACATATGATGGTCATTTCTGGTGTTTTTAATATGAATATTTCCAGGGGAAAAAAACTCTGAAAAGGATTAATGTTTAACTTTTTCCCAGTATGCTGCTCTATATAACAAATGTTTTGAAGTAGACCGTTTTAACATAACTAGAGTTCAGACAACTGAGAGCCAACACAGACTATTCCTCTTAAGTTGCTTCTCGTTTTGTTTAAAAATTGAATCGGTAAAGTGTGAACTTGATATGTGTGGTTAAAGTCTATGGTCAAAACAGCAGGCCGGGTATGCTCTCTGCTGTGATGGGCACAGTGTGAGGCTCTGTAAACATGTGCTGGACTCAGTGAGCAGCCACACTCACCTAACTGTGCTAACGTAGCATGATGAGTGTAGTTCCTTCAGAATAACTCTGCTCACATGTCCAGTCTACAGACCACAGCTGACCACTGTCACATGACTCCGGCATAGGAAGGCCGCACTCAAGCTAGTACAAACTGCAATCACAAAAAACCTTAGCATTAGTCAATTTAAAAGGTATATACAATTTTTATTTTTTCATTATATTTAAAAGAAGAGAATATGTTCGGTTCAGGACGTCAGAAGTTTATAATATAGCATTATCAGTCAGCCAATTAAAAAAATGTATTTAAGTAATTCAGGGGCAGGGTTTCACTTCTCACAAGTTCACCCTACTCCCCTTTGAACATGTGCCAAATTTGTTTTATACTTTTGTATGTACCTGTGATTTTAAAAGTTGCTGCACATGATTCAAAATAAACAAAATGGAAAAACCTCTTAACCTCTGCTTTAACCAAACACATTTTTCTTCAGCTTTACCCAAATCTAAAGCTTCCTGACCTGAAAGCTCAGTCTATAAGCCAGGGTAACACCTCATTTGGACTATCAAACTCATCTCAGCTCCTTGTTGCATTTTCATCACATTTTTTGTGGCGTTTTTGTCACATTCTCATTGCTTTTTTGTAGCGTTTTGGCTGCATTTCATTTTTTGTGTGATAAAGCTACAAAAATGTGATGAAAGCACGACAAATGAAGCGTTACACCGGACTATAGGCTGTCAGCTCCAGTCATGAAGGTTTTAGATTTGGGAAAAGCTGGGGAAAATGTGCTCAGTTAAGGCGGGGGTTAAGCGGTTAAGAACATAATTTCTAATAGCTTCTGACCCAAACGTTTACAAATACCATGCCAACACATCAGCAGCAGATGTGAGCAGTCAGACAAGTTTATTGAATACAACATATTTAGTTCAACAGACTATGTCCAATTTGTGGAGGGTCTACCCCCACTCACTGAGCTCTCAGCGGTCACAGGACACAGATTAGCTCCATTCTGCAACTGTCACGAGAGCAGGTCACCGACTGTATCCCCGCTGCCTGGACCTATTTAACAGGCCTAGTGCATGTTTAGACAAGATGTCTGGAAAACACTGGGAGTCATCTGTGTCTCATACATAAGAAGCTTCACACTATTGTGTAAAACTATGGGAAAAGATTAACTCAAATTAATCGGAATTTTGTGTCTAATGATGAGGCAATATTGTTTATCCTAAATACACTTTCGTTTTTGTTTTTCCATCCTTTTCCGATTCTTTCATGATTTATCCAACTCTAAGTTACAGTAGAGATTGTTTTCAAATGGCTGGAAAACAGTCAAGACCTGATGCTCATGTACCTCTATTCAGTCATGCTGATTGGAGTTTATAGTTATAGACCAGTAATTAGTGTGTCTATATAGCCAAGAATAAACCTAATCCTGATGTTTAACACTGTTTGGTGTGGAAAGTTGTGGCTATAGAAGTGATGTATAACATAGGTAACAGTTAACTTTATTCAGTGTAGTCTAGGGTTAAGTCTAAACCAGCCTCTCAGAAGCCAATCCAAACACTACCGATTTAAAATGAATCAGACAATATATCCCAATAGGTGCTTTATTGCTCATGACGTGAGTTGATGACACATGAATGACGTTTACAAGAGTTGCTCATGTTGGAGTTACTAAAGCAGTGAACCATTTCACTCCAGTCTTTCACAACTCAGCAGTGGAAACAATGCACACACAGGGAAACCGATAGTAAAATATATGATTACATTAACAGAATGTTCAGATGAGAAGCTTGGTCTGTCAAGCCACACAAACCTTTTGGATAAAAACCGTCACAGAGCACGTCATTACACCTAATTGTAATAGAGCATCAACAAACCAATATTTCTGCTTGAATATCTAGAGAAATCCAACTATAATGTTCCCAAAACCCTTGTCCAGCATCACCTTGTTTCATAAATGGATCATCTTTATGGTCACCTTAAGTTTTGTACACAAATGAAACATGAACAATGAGTCATTAGTGAAGCCTTTCAGAGTCTTGTTAATTAAACCCATACTGAGAGGTACAATCATTATTATGGATGCAAGGAGAAAAGTGTAGTGAACTAAACAAACAGGATCAGGATCTGCCATTACTTGCACTTACATGTGATTAATAATTTGAGCTGTCAGCAAAGCTTGAGAGTGGCTTGCCCCTAGCAGTAACACTAGTATCTGACATCGATGATGAAACAACTCAGTGCTGCTTTCGGAGAATGATAGGGTGTGAACCTGACGACGGACAGCAGCAGCTGCGCAGTGGAACAAATGGGGGTCAATGGCTGCCAAAAGTGTTCTGACTGGAAAGCAGGGTCATAGGTTACAGGCAGCCAAACATCCCTCAGAAGTGACACACATGGGGGTCTATTTCTGAACTCCCAGACAGCTCAGTAAATGATAAAAGCCATTATCAAGTGCTTGCTGGTGTCCACTGATCACACAGCGCGTGGGAAAGTAAGGTGCACAGGAGATGCTACATTAATAAGGCTGTACATTCTTCGGCTTGTTGTGAATTTAAAGAGATTGTAATCTCTTCTGTGCAAATTATGCAAGTGTCAAATAAAAATAAAAAGCCGTGACACAAAAAGGCAGCATAGCTCACCAGTCATTGTGTGTAGCCATTGAGTTTTAGGAGGCAGTGGTTTGCAGTCTTACAAACACACAGTTAGCAATGATGAGTTGTTTTGTATTTAGGCAAGTGATTTTGCAAGGCAATTTTATTGTTGCATGAATACTGACAAGAGGCACACTGACCATATCAAATATCCCTGATCCATTTGCAAAAGGATCAGGGATATTTGATATGGATCGTGATCCACGGTACGTTTTGCATATCACACCCAGTACACAGGCTAACTGCTTTGTGCAAAAAATCGAGTGACAGCAAACTGTGCCATTATAAACATTACTCTGCTTTGCCTGTGCTGTGCCATCACCACGTAATCCATTGCTAAGCTGCATAATGTGGTCATGGCACAGCCAGAGGCTAATGAGGATAGTCAGTTATTTCTTAGTACTAGAATGGCTAGAACAAATATTACAAAAACAGCTATTGACAATAATAGTGCTATATCATGCTATAATAGACCGAAACATGGTATTGGCATGGTGGGTTTAAAATTCCATTGCAACAGAAGTCGAACAGTGCCTGCACTGTGCTCATGATTTGGCATTGGTGATAGCATACATAGCACTGTCCGAAGATGCTTCTCTTTCAGCCAGCTTGTAATGACAGGAGCTGTTAGCCAAGGGGTTGTGTCATCACATTAAAAATACTGTTAAAATAAATGGTCTTAAAACCCTATGTCTTGTCAATGAGATCCATTTGAAAACTGACAGCAGTAATTCTGTTTCAAGTATGAAGAGTAAACAGTAAAAAAAAAGAAATAAAAAAAGATCACCAGATGAAAAAAATGCTGAAAAATTCTGAGTGCTCAAACCCCACCACCATAAATGACAGAGCATATTCAAATACACATTAAAATTTGTTAAACTAGGTTTAAAATGTTCTTTGGCCAAACCCAAACCTGCCCAGTTCCTCAGTCAGCGGCCCACTCTGATGCGGAACATGCCCTGATTCAGCTGCAGCCGGAACAGTTTACAGTTTGCAAAGCGCAGAGCGGTGCATGTGGTTTTGGACAGGTCAGTGGGCAACATGGGTTTGGTCCGGTGCCAGGTCCCAGTGCTGCGTCGAAACTCACGGATGTAGTCAAAACTATTACCTGTACACAAATGCGTAAGTTTAGTTAATAGTTAATGCAAAGGTTTAAAACTGGGCTTCTGGAATGTGAATTCTAGAGCTCACCAGTGTCCAGATCTCCAACCACGTAGATGTTGGGCCCGACAGGAACAGCTCCGTACACGAATGAAGAGCTGGTTTGGATGCACAGGCTCTGGTCATCCAGCAACATCCATCTGAAACACAAGGTCAACACCCGGTTAAGGAAACGACTTACACGTGGAGAATTGTTAATTTGCTGTGGTCATGTGGCGTTTCAAAATGTTTTCATATGTCTGAAAATGTTATCATGAGCAACACCAACAAGAAATCGGTCAGGTTAAAATAGAAATAAATGACAGAAGAGGAGCACAGTTAAATAGAAGCACTGGATACAATGAGTTAAGATTTTTGCAACTGTAAAGCAGCACCTCCTCAGCTCGTCATGGTAAAATTCGGATTTGCAGGTCATCATCTGTCGCTGCTCTGCGTTCTCGTTCTCTTTACTCCTGACGCCTCCAAACACGTACAGCTCCTGTCCAATGCCACACGCCACCGACCCAAACCTGGCAACAGAGAGGAAAAAAAAACACTTAAGTTTAGAGAACAAAACAAGTTTCAGTTAAGTGACAGAACATGAGATAGAAAGCAAATTTTATGATGTGACTGGACTCATTTGAATCATGTAAATGCAACATATTTTTGTACGACACATTTCCGTGTACTATTCTGCAACAATTCTATGCTTGATTCTTCTATTTCTTACTTGTTTTTGTTATGTATTTATTTATTTTGTTTTGTTCTCTGTTGTTATACTGTATTTCTCCATGCTCCTCACCGAGGATGTTTTGTTTCTCTTCTCCTCTGCCCTTGTAACATATATAATTTCAACAATAAAAAAAGGAACACTAAAAACTCCAACTTTATCTGAATCAATAAAACCGGGTTTACACTGAATTTGAATAATATAGGTCACCATTTTTCCAGACAAAATTTATATATTTTTATACCTAAAGTTATCCTTCATTGTGTATGGAAAAACAGTTTGATATTCAATCTCTGACAAGCATGTCTAAAGAAACTCCAGAGTAAATGTAACATGTGCGATCAGATGTTTAAAAAGAGCCTTGCAGTCGGCTTTACTTTGGTTGACTGATGCATTTAAATCAATACAATTTCATTTAAATGCATCAATCAACCAAAATAAACAAACCATTCACTCATTCACTCACTATAATGGGATAAAGAGGCTAAAGTCCCGATGGATCTGGAAGTAGAGTGATCACTTAGCAATCCCAATGTCGACACGTTTTATTCAGGTTTATCATAAAAAGTGTAGTTCCTTTTATAGGGGGAGAGACACTTTGAGATGGTTGATGGAAACAAAGCTTGTAGAAGAGAAACAAACTAAAATAAAAGTGAATGAATCATCAAAGAAGTAATTGCAGTACGTCCGTCATTGAGGAAGTAAACAGCGTGAGTTGCCGCAGTAACTGACTCAGGGTTGTGGTTAACTCCCACTTTGTGAAACTGAAAACTCTTGAGTTGACCTCTTCTCAGACCCTACAGACCCTCAATTTGGACTAAACCTGCTTTGGGAACAGAACCATGGCAGTTCTAATTTTAACCATAGCCTCTTTACAATTAGTTCCTGGGATAAGATTCAGCAACAACAGGATTTTAAATAGAGAAAATGCAGAAATGGCAATGTCAAAGAAAACAATAAATAATGTGCAGAGATTGTGCTGCTATAAGAACTGCATAAGCTTACCAACTACTATATAAAGCTATTATCTAGAAAGCTTCTTTTACAGTGCAGTCCAAAATGGTAAATCTGGAAAAGGGTTATTTTGAAATGATTCTCTTCCCGTCTCCCTCCAGGCTGGGCTCACTGTCACTAAAGAAGACGTCCGTGCGACTAAAGTATGCGTGTGAGGAGACAGAAACTAGACTAGTTCCTGTGGTGAAATCTATCACGCTTAAAAGAGGCCTGAAGCAACAATGTGAAGTCCACAAAGCAAACTGAAAATACCTTCTCTCCTTCAGGGGACACAGGCCCGTCCACTGCTGGGTCTTTGGGTCAAAGCACTCCACAGAATCAAACAGTTTGCCATAGGAGCCCCCTCCCATGGCGTAGATCTTCTTATTCATTGCAGCATAACAGCCGATCTGAAGGACCACGTACACAAACGATCAGTACAACAAAAACCTCAATCTCAAAAGTCTTAGTTCTTCTTAATGTTGTCTTAAGACCACTTTATGGACCCCTAAAAGACGGAGCAGACGGTACCTTCCGGACCATAGTCATGTCGGTCTGTGTTCTCCACGTGTTGAAGTGAGGGTCAAACACTTCCACAGAGACCAGCTCCACCACCTCATTCTCTCCTCCCAGAACATAAACGAGGCCGTCCAGCTCCACAATCCCAAAGTTCTGCCGGGCCTGACACATGAGCCAAGATTACTGACATTTCACAGCAACTTTGACTTAAATTTGTAAAATGACTCTGGGACTTCTTCTTTTTATTACTTTTTGTAGGTTTACTCAAACAAACCTAATCTGCAGAGTATTGTTTTGCTTTAGTCCTAATCAGTTTGATAAAAAAAATCTAGCCCCTGTGAAAAATAGGACAGGGGCTAGTCATGCCATTAGCGTTTAAGTAGCAGTAGTGACATCTAGTGGTAAGACATGACACGGACAAGCACCCGTCTTTCTAACACAGAATCTTCAATACATAAAATAAAAAAATTAGATCATGAAAATCTGACACAGGACAACAGTTACATCACCTAGACCCACAAAGAATCACTATAGAAATATATGGCAATACCTGCAGCATTGACGGTATGGGAGTCCAGCTGTTGGTATCAGGGTCATATTTCTCTGCACTGTCCAGTATGATGTTGTGTTCGTCTGTCCCACCCATCACAAAAAGAAAGCCCTCTGAAAACACCCCAAATTATTAGTTTCAAATGACTGATAAATGTGTCAATAGTGACATAACCCTGGGTACTGACCCGTAGTCACCATCCCGTGTCCCAGTCGGGGCGAGCTCATAGGCTGTAGCTCTATCCAGGACTGTCTGTTAGTATCGTAGAGAGGGCACATGCAGCGGGCCACAGCAGTCGGCTTCCTGGTTCTAAACAGGGCATTTACAGGGCAGTATAGTTATTGATGACAAACGTAAGCTGAAGTGTGTTAGGTTGCATGGAAAAGTTACTTACTTCCGATCTTCTCCTCCCGCAACAACGATGCACTCAGAATAGCCCCGAGGTTTAAATGATGCCAGCAATGCCTCGCCTTGCAGCTGCCCAGCCCCCATTACAGACTGACAGTGGTCTCGAACCACCTCCCTCATCAGAGGCTCACCCAGGGCCTGGAGACAGACCAGACCACCAAACACATTGGGCCTCATTCATGAACTTCTTATAATCCGTACTATGGAGGCATTGTCAGAAAACGGCACCAGATTCATTCTTAAGAAGGGAAAATCACTTGTATCTGTGTTCTGATGTTGGTGTACGCCAACTAGGAAGCGCCTGCGTGTTAGGACTAATTAGCAAATGTCACCGCCTATCTTTCACCATAAGTGCCGTGTGCAACAGGTAGTGTTCAAATCCAAACTAATAACAAAGAAACCCCCCAAAGAAAAAAAGAAGTAATTCAGCCCGCACTCAAAAGCATCCACCCAAATCTTTGGGCACGCAAATTTGCCCTCATTACAAAATGATGTAAAAGATAACATGTACATCACAATGTATTTTCCTTCTTTTCTCACAAGCGAGCGCGGGTCAGCCCCTTATACTCGGGGCAGCGGTGTGACGTTCTGCCCGCGTAGCTCAACGCACTGCACTGACTTATCAAATAACGTCAATGCAGTACGCATTTAGTGTTAGTCATAAGGGGCGGCATTTATACATTTTTGCAGTAATACATTTGTACCTTACTTGCCATTAATAAAACAACAAATAATATTACTTCTGAATAAACAGGGTATATGTAATTTATTACAATTATATTGACATGTTTCCTAGAATACATTAATACGACATTTAATATGTACAATATATAACTTTTGGGTTCCATCAGGAGCGTGATCGTGAACTGAACTACAGATTTCTTTGTGCGCAAGAGTTCTCCTGACTTTGCTGAACATTTTCAGCAAAGTTTTTGTGAATGCCAAAAATGTTCCTAATTAGGCGCTAAGAACAAATTTGTGCATAAGAAAGTGTCGTGACTGAGGCGCATTGAGTCTATGAGTTCAAGTTGAGTCATTTCACTATATTTGGCACCACAATATAGTAGTTTGCCATACCTGTTCTCTGAGGTAGCTTAGGTCGAGGCCCTGCAGCCACACAGATGACATCACCTCCCTCATGAACACCTGCATTTCACATAATAGTTTATGAAGCGATTTTCTGAACATTTGTCGTTAGTAGTGCATTAATGCAATGACCAAAAGGCCCGACTCACCCTGCGATCCTCAGGGTCATGAGCAAACCACCGCACCGCCGCCTCCAGCACATACTTCTCATTGCCCACATTCAATTTCTCCATAGAGAAGATCTCACAGAGCCGGTCATGAGGCAGCTCCCTGAACTCCTCTGTGATAGCCACGTCTCTAAAGTGTGTCTGCAAAAACTCTGTGGCGGCGTAATGGACATGGTGGAGGCAGTAATGAAGGGAGAACAGACGGATACCAATGCAATTCTCAGCAGCAATGCAGCTCTCCAAGAACTGGCAGCACAACAACTTCAGGTCAGTCATGAGCAGCAGGTCTGAAGCCTGCACCATGTCCTGGACCATCTCCTCACTCAGGGTGATCTGGAAACAAGCAAATACAGCCTTAAGCTTGTGATCTTCCAAGCAGCGGACAAAACAATTAAGAATGTTTTGTAACCTAATAATTAAGACGATATATATATATAATACATTTTAACTTTGCATATGTCACTCTAAACCAAATCCACTGAAACTTCGCTCTTACTTCACCACTGAAAATGTAGTCCAGGATCTGTTTCATGGTTTCCATAGAGATGCCCTGCAGTTCAATTCTGTACATAGACCCATCTTCCTTTGGAGGATTGTAGTTCAACTTGGTCCTAGCAAGAAGAGCAAAACACAAGTAGGACAAGGATGGCAGAGAGACCATGCCACGCCCATTTTGCACCCACACTACAAATACTGTATAAACCAACCACACAGATTGTAGTCTCTGACCTTATGTAGGGGCTAGCCGCTGCCAGAATATTCTTTTGAATGGGAAGCTCCTCTCCATCCACCACAAGGAGGGCATCGTGGAAACTATGTTCTTGCCAGAAGGAACGCAGTGCCCTAAGAAGTTTCTGGGAATGCTGTGGATCTGACACTTTTGAACCCATGTCGGGCATGTCTGGAACTGTGCCTGGGGTAAAAATCTGCATGGGAAAAATTTCACACTTAGGATTTCACAGACAGGATTGTAGTATTAATGAAAAACAAATGGCAGCTAAATACAAAAACATAAAGCATATACACAATGTATGAGTAAAGACATGGGTACTTTCAAAGTTTCAATGCGCATTTATGAATTTGGAGCAGAACCACAACAACAACAACACATTAAGGATTTCATAGAAGAGTGGGGCGTTTAAAGACCAGCATATTCAGTACTGGTTACAGCCAAGTTTACAACTACAGTCATTCCAACTTAGCCAGCCAAACTACTTGAAACAACCACTGATGTTTTGATGCAACGCACGCAAAGGAGTTACTAGTAAGTAGGCAGTAGCTAGCCTTTGCTAAACATGTATTCATTTATAGCAAAGGCTGGCTACTGCCAACACTGAGCAGCAATGCATGGCACCGAATGTCAGCGTTCCCATTTCTTTTAAGCTTTGGATCTGGTATTCTTATAATCAGCCTTACCGTGAAGAAATTGACCTGTTTTGGTCACACGCAGTGCGGCGCTAGCATGACATGAATCTCTCCAGGCAAGAATGTTGGAAGAGGGCGTGAAGAACAGGTATTGTGTTGCATTTATGGTTTACAGAAATGTGGGATGTAAACTTAGGAGGAAAAAATGAGACAAGAACCTCAAAATAATATTTTGGGGGGTATGTACTATTATGAAAGAAAGTAAATAACACAGTCTTCGAAGTCTGTGTCAATAGGAAATAACGCGGTGGAAGATAATAATAACATTTTCACAAGCGAAATGTTAAACCGGAAATTAGCATTTCACAGCTGCACCAAAATAGTTATCTTCAAAATAAAATTATATTTACAACATGAATGGAATCTTTAAGTTAAAGCATTTATTATTAAGCATTTTAACCGTCTTGTGTGAGGCTTTCATTACTTTGTGCTCCGAGGCACTAGTTTTTCGTATTTCCTTTAGTTTTGCAGGTGTGCAAACACAATGTTAGCTTTTATTATGAAACCAAAATCAGATTCCCGTTTCAAATTTTGCTTCTGCTCTTCTGCGATTATGGACATGGTCATAGATATAAATTACGGAATTAAATGAACTTTGAAGCCTGCGTAAAAAAAAAATTGTCACAACAAAAACAACAAAACTTTAATCTGTTTTTTTTGCGTTTTAAGTGGAACTGGGCGGAAGTACTTCTGATTTTGACGGATTAAAACAGGGAACGGACCATTTGAAAAACCAAACATCGAGCGGATGAAATGCCAGTCCGGAGAGGATTAACACCGTGGATTGAGAAATTGATCGAGAGCTATGACGGAGATGAAGGTATCCGCACTGCAGGGCTCCAGGCACACGTGGTTGGGGTTGGTCGCATGTCGCAGTCACAAGCTCTGGACTCGGACGGTCCCACCGGGCTGCTCTATCTTTCTGATGAGCATGTCCAGATTAAAGCTGTCCTCACCACTACAGCCTGGGAGGGACTGCAGGACGACGAGGACCTGGAGTGCTTCAGTAGTCTAGTGGACCACAGCGTGTGCATTACGGACTACAGGTTGCTCTTCCACTGCTCCTCGGAGCAGAGCCGGAGTTGTTTTTATCTATCAGTGGGCAAGCTGGGGACGAGGGCAGTAGTGGGGATCAAAAATATCACGCCTTGCTGCACAAGTCTGCCCTCTGTCCGGAACAAGATCTGTCAGACATGGCGCGTTATGTTGGGTCAGCAGGATACCCAGAAGAGTCAGAGTGGGTTCAACCTCACAGAACTGCTGGGGGAATGGCAGCAGGACTGTTTGCAGACTGAACTGGAGCACGTTCAAAAACTCCTTACCCAACATCTCTCCACCTCCACAATGAACCCCTCTGCCACCCTGCCTGATACTTGCACTGTCACCAGATGGGGCATGGACATGGTCCGTTATAAGGGGAGCAAGAGCTTTGCTGTACCAGTACAATCTCTACTGATCCCAGACACTCTGAGGCCTTTAAATGCACAACCTCAGACCGGCTCAGAGAATGTGGGGCCTTCAGAGATGGAGATATCAGAAACATCCCCTGAGTCCACAGACCCGCTCGTGTCTTTATCAGAAGGCACCACCAAACCACAGAGTGCCAGTGAGGACACGGTCAGTGTTCTGGGGGATGGACCTGTTGTACCGAGTAGTTCTGGCACAAGTCCTGTGTCTAACCCATGGGACATGTGTCCTCCTCCCAGCAACACTTCATCCACTAAGTCCAGCCCACAAGCATCGCCAGTACTAAACAGCCCTATCTTCACTGAATCATCAGCAAACCTCTGCCCAGTGGACACCAGCACACAGATAAACGCTCTCTCAAAAGAGACTCAGAGAGAGGTGAGTTGAAATCTCCAAATAATGTAACATCTCACAGTATCATGCAGAAATATATTTTTTAAAATCAAGATTTTGAAGTAAACAGATGTTTTATTAACAGTCCATGTTTGTTGCAAGAAAAAATTACATTTAACACCATTCAAAGATTACATTGTACATTTTATTTCTATAAACAACAAGCAAATGTGAAAATTTGAAATGAAAAAAAAAAAAGAACATTTACAAGTCTGTTTTTTTTTCTCAATGTCTAGTAGTGATTGACGTGATGACTATTTCTTTATTTTGTCCCCTTCCTCTATCCTGTCTATCTAGCCCCTAACAGAGCCCAGCTTGTTCCCACCTTACCAGAGACCTCCCGCCTTAGCACCACCCTCCTCTTCAATCTCCTCAAGAGAATCTACAAATGCACTGTCCTGCATGTCTGAAGCTGCGGACCCCAACTCCTCGACCTTTACACAGAAAACAGAAAACAAGCAGCTCGGCCAAATGTGTAGAGGATCTTTGAGGAAGAGAGGTGCTTCTCCCCCTGAAGATGTGATGGAGACTTTGGAGAAGGATGCGGAGGAACGGGTCGGCAGTAGCCCTCCCTCGTGGATGTTTGACTCCCTCATTGGCTCCACATCTGAGCAGAGCATCTCTCAGTCCCAAGTTCCTCCTGGTGGGCAGCTCTCAGTGGTTCGCCCCTGTGTCCACGGTGACGGAAAACCATTCGCCTACAGCTACCAGGTCAACGGTCAGGAACTGCAGCACTTCAGCCGTTTCACTGTGAGGCAGGATCTGCTGCAGTGGGCAGTCCAGTATCTGCTGAGGCCTGAGCACAGCAACCAGAGCAGTGCGGGCGCCACTGCTCCTCAGGCTGAAGACGGTCACATCATCACTTCTTAGTGCATCTGTAGTTTTCAGATTTGTTATATTGATGATTTTATTGCTTTTAATACACAGCCCTTTCTGTTCATTTACAGTGGTAAACTTATCAAGTAAAGTAAAGCAAAAAATGATATATTACTCAGTTGCCTCAATTACTCATATTTTAGTATGAAGTATCAGGGTGTACAATGTATCATCACATTCACAATAGTCCCTCTTCCTGATTAGAGCACAATATAATATTACATTACAACAGCATCAGCAGAGTTTATTTTCAGACGGAGGGATTTGGATGTTTCAATGTAGAACGGTTCATGCCTTACGATGCTTTGGTGACTAAAAATGTTCATGTTTTGCTTAGTTTTCAGATCAGTATGATGAAGATTTTAACTTAATGGAAGAACGTTTTATTGTCTTGTACATGCATGTTAAAATATTTCTATGACATTTACTTTTTTTTTAAAGTTTGTATTAAAATACTGATGGTTCAAAGCAATCTTTACAATGCATTGCAGCTCGACAGATCTTTTTTAATCAGTTCATTTGTGTTCAGACAGTACATATTTTCCTTTATAACAGTGTTCACCCGCGGAAGGACAGGAGTTTATAATATTTTTTTCTTTAGCCGCAAGGGGTCCTCAAAGACGATGCTCGCTCTGAAGCATAGACTGCATCTCAAGTGTGAAGTTGAAAAGGATATTATTTGTGTGTCATTCCAAATAAAGCGACATTATCTCCAGAGAAAGTTAACCTTCAAATCCAATAAAGAGAATTATAGAAGCTCATCAATAAAAATGCACAACTAGGCTATACTTTACAATTTATACCAAACAACATTTTATTTAGTAATATTTTAAGAGATAAACTGTCGCTTTGTCTTCATTGTACATAGTTTATTTTGTCCACTTTATAAAGTTCTTTGTAACATTGGCATCATATTATAAATGATCCAATTCAATTAGAACTTCCCCGAATAGCAGATTCATCTTCATGTGCGCACAGTCTCATTCCTACGGTCCAGCAAAGTGAGCAAACAGGCTAAAAGTCTCCAAGGCACGGCCTGTAACACATCCACGTCAGTGTAGCTGAGCGGACGTGGGAAAGGTCAGGGGCAGGTAGGAGAGAGGGAATCCCACCTGGTACAGGGACTGTCTCGACCCCACGACCACCGCCGAGCTGAGCGTGCACGTGTCCGCTGCTCCCTGGACACGGGTCCGTGCGTTCACATCTCTCTTGAGGATACTTTCGATGCTGAAGCACTTGGACTTGTCCGTACTCGGGACGTCCCGCTGCGTTGTCTGTGTGCTGTCTGTGTGCGACGCTTCGTGAGATCGTGCTCCTTGAGCTGCGGGACCTTTGAGTCTCAGCGCAGGTTTGTGCGCACCGCTTTTGGCTTTCCTTTTGCGGCGGCGGTAGTTGCCATGCTCAAACATGTCTGTACACGACTCGTCTAGGGTCCAGTAGCTTCCCTTACCAGGACGGCCCTTCTCCCGCGGGACTTTGATGAAGCAGTCGTTGAGGCTCAGGTTGTGGCGGATGGAGTTCTGCCAGCCCTGCTTGTTGTCGTGGTAGAAGGGGAAGCGCTCCATGATGAACTGGTAGATGCTGCTGAGCGTGGCGCGCTGCTGGGGCGCGCTCTTGATGGCCATGGCAATCAGTGCGATGTAGCTGTAAGGGGGTTTCTGAGGAGGTTCCCGGGGTGAGGTCATGAGGCCCAGTGCGTCTCCTGTACTGTACAGGCACAGCAGCGGGGGCCCGGGAAGCGCCAGCGCAGAGGGCCCGCGGAACAGTGCCATGGCTTTCCTCGCTCTGAGTGCGCACGGGATCTTAATAATTGTTGTAAGCTTGTGTTGTTGACTTAACGCGGGGAAATAAATGGTCCATCATAAACAGCTGTGTTCCCAGCCCACCCACATTCATTACACTTTCATTCCCCTTCGTGGCCAATGAGAGCTGCTGTTTACAGAATTAGCTCTTGATAAGTCGCCCACCCAGCGAGAATCAAGCTGTGTTTATTTGGAAACATTTCCGGGCACCCAATACATAAACGCACTGATGTGCTGTTTGAAATCTTACGTCCAGCCCTGACGCTCTCTCACAGAGCACACACCCAAACGCACACATTCAAAACAAGCAAACACGCTGCAGTCGTCTCGGGGGCTGGCGTGGCCTCCCTCAAATCAAAACAAAGCGTAGAAAAAGGAAAAGGAAACAAACGGGTTCTTTTGACTGGTGGTGTCATAACTGCATATAAAAAGACACAACGTAGTCTATGGCATGTGAAGATTTTAGTCTGTCTAGGCTAATAAAAGATTGTAGATAAAAATACTGCCCATAGCAGTCACACCAGGCCCTTCAGATCTCCTTGGGACATTAGAACAGAGGCAAAAAACATATAGCCCCCCCTGCCCCCAAACATACAGCAATGATGATATAATTGGGACTTCTTTTCCCAATTATATCATCATTTATTTGTCATGTTCAAAAGACTAATACCAGTGAAAAAATAAGCAAAGGGCCATAGCTTTAACTTAAGTTTTCGGCTGTACTTTATTTCACACAAATATTGGTGAAATGGAATTGATCCATTGCGCTGAGTATGAAACTATCATTTATTAAAGATTCAGACATTTATTCCCAGAGAAATCATCGGCTGCAGGACTAATAACAGGTGGTCAGGGAGTTGATCAAAGCCAAAGACCTCATTCCGTTGAAAAGTACCTTGTTAAAATGTGACGTTGAAATGAATGCTTTATTTTGTGTTTTAAAAACCGGGTTTGCCGAAACGGACTTCAAATGTCAGTCTTATACGCTCTCACTGTATTTCCTTACAAGGACAACGCGCAGACAGTATTATTTGTAGACGTGGGCTTGATGCTTTATGTTATGTATTTTCCTGTTTATAGGTCAGAGGAGGATTATAACAACTTTACAAGTGCACACAGCTGGGCCCTGCTTACATTTGGACTTTGGGCCTTTTTGTGGATAAACTGTCCTCTGTTTCTCTTTCTCAGACAGTGATTCATTGGGAAATAAAAGTATGCCAACACACAAGAGAGATCTAAACAGTAAAGTACATCAAAGGTCACTGTAAGATTCCTAAAGTATTACATTTGCAAAAACTACTTTGGAAAAACAAACAAACAAACAAACAAACAAACACTTAAACAAGACAAAAAATGTGTTTATATAGTATCACAAAAATGAATTACGTGATTCAAATATCTTAGTCTGATTCTTTTTGGTTAAACATGTGCTGCACTGTGTTTATAATGTACTACATCTTCAAGAACACGATTCTCCCGTCAGTTTCTAATGATATAAAAGTAGAAGCTACATGCTACGGTATGTATGAAGATAAAGCTTGAGTTTTGCTTTATATTTGAGCAGTATAAAACCTCTCTCATTCTAGAATATATGAGAGACATCAGGGGAGCACCTGGTTGGTTTGGATTTCAAACTCATCTTTTTGACATATGGGCACAGTACTTGTTTAGGAAATACAATTTTCTAATACAGCTTACAGCTCTCTTTCCCCTGACTTCCCGTTCTATTATGATGCTTAAAACAAACCCCCCTAAACTTTTAAAGTCTTGTTTTTTGGTGCAGCTAGGTGTGTTTTCCTACAGCCCACTTATGAGTACTTGGAGTGTGTATTTTGCACATTGTTTAGCTGAAGGAGAACACGTGAATGGTAACATGGTAAATGGTCCATATTTACATAGGGCTTTTCCCCCAACAGGCACTCAATATAAATGGGCTGATGATGATTACTAATGACCTGTGTGAAATCAGTGACAGCATGACCTTACGTACAAATTTAAAGATAGGCTCATAGTCTTCTTCTGCCAGATTACTGCAGCTATGAGACAGCACTCTGCAAATGAGGAATGTTTGTTGAAGTAAATTAACCGGACCACATCTGAGCTGAGAAACATTTCCTGCCGACTTCGTAAACAAGATGGAAAACGCAAGGCAACACAGATTCTCTTTGGCATTGTACAAATACATACATCATTACGAGACTTTTACCATTTCCAGTCACATATTCTTTAGCACAGAAATATGGCTTGCTCTGCCCTGTGCGCCACTGCATGATGTGGAAGACACAGAGCATCCGGTTCTGTTACCTGGGCAAGTCAGATTTTCACTATACCACAGTATGTGAATAAGGAACGCAGAACATCTCTTCTGTCGACAAAGTGGGACATTTGGTCTTCTTTTTGCATGTCTGCTGTTTCAATGAGGACCCTCCTGTGTGTTTAAGTGCCAGCTCTCGGTGCTGACTCATGCTCTGTTGTGGACATCACTCACACAGCGCACACAAATGGACTGGTTTACTCTACAATACTCTTTGAACTGCATTAAAGGTTTTGGAAGCTGGACATCCCTCTCAGTAAAACGCTTTCAAGGCAAATTCACATATGGGGCTTGAAACAGCTGGCTCTGAACACAATGACACAGTTGATCATACTGGTATTAGTGAAAAATAATCAATACAAATCACAATACTTGCAATACTGGTAGAGCAATAGCATCAATTCAATCAATGTTTTAACTCTGCATGGGAAAATAATGCTTTTGGAAGTGAGTATACTTTATAGGAGCATTGTGCTGTACTTTTGCATCTTCGTTGTCAGTCACCTTGAGTCTCTCTCTCTAAAACCAAAAAATCAGGTTAGAAATCTAGGAGTAATCATGGACTCAGACCTGAACTTAAACAGCCACATCAAAGCAATAACATCAGCAGCTTTTTACCATCTGAAAAACATTGCTAAGATCAGAGGAATAGTGTCAAAACCACACTTAGAGAGACTTATCCATGCATTTGTCTCCAGCAGATTAGACTACTGTAACGGCCTACTCACTGGCCTCTCTAAACGAGCTATCAGACAGCTACAGTACATCCAGAACGCTGCTGCTCGAGTCCTGACAAGAACCAGGAAATACGACCATATTAGTCCAGTGCTCCAGTCTCTGCACTGGCTTCCTGTCACTCAGAGAATAGACTTTAAAACAGCTCTGCTTGTGTACAAGTCATTTCATGGTTTAGCTCCAAAGTACATCTCTGACATGTTAGAGCCGTATGAACCATCTCGGGCCCTGAGAACCTCAGGGAGGGGCCTCCTGGTGGTTCCCAGAGTCAATAATAAACACGGTGAGGCTGCGTTTCAGTTTCATGCAGCTAAAATCTGGAACAGTCTTCACGAGGATGTGAGACAGGCCTCAACTCTGACAATGTTCAAATCCAGGCTGAAAACAGTTCTGTTTGCCCGTGTATATAACTGAAAGTATTTTATCTGCACTCTCGTCTTTTACTGTAATTGATTAATTTTATATTGATGTCCAGAGGAGAAGGAGCGACAAAAACAGAGGTTAGGTAACTTACTTTTGAACGAGCAAGAAAAATAGTGCTCAAGACAGAGCGAAATAGTGCTCAAGACAGAGCGAAATAGTGCTCAAGACAGAGCGAGTCAAAACAAGACTTAAAAATGGTGCTCAAGACAGAGCGAGTCACAACAAGAATTAAAAATAGAGCTCAAGACAGAGCGAAATAGTGCTCAAGACAGAGCGAGTCCAAACACGACTTAAAAATAGTGCTCAAGACAGAGCGAAATAGTGCTCAAGACAGAGCGAGTCAAAACAAGACTTAAAAATAGTGCTCAAGACAGAGCGAAATAGTGCTCAAGACAGAGCAAGTCAAAACAAGACTTAAAAATAGTGCTCAAGACAGAGCGAAATAGTGCTCAAGACAGAGCGAGTCAAAACAAGACTTAAAAATAGTGCTCAAGACAGAGCGAATCAAAACAAGACTTAAAAATGCATATAACTGAAAGTATTTTATCTACACTCTTGCCTCTTACTGTAATTGATTAATTCTATGTTGATGTTTTATTGATTGTATTTGTTTTCTTATATTTATGCAACTGTGAAGCACTTTGAATTGCCTTGTGTATGAATTGTGCTCTACAAATAAACTTGCCTTGCCTTGCCTTCTGCTCACGCTTCACTGTGATGCTTTTAAGTCCACCTGCTACACAAGTTCAAAATATGCCCGGATGTCATCACACTGACCAAAAGCACATTTAAACAACTCTCCTCATGTTTCATACCAGTTCAGAATTGACACGGTTGGTCCAGAGTCTCTCACTGAGTCCTGCCAGCGCTGCACTGCCTGCCTGCTTCAAACACGCTCCTAATCCAAGTGTTTGTTATATTTTTTCACTCCCTACATAAACGGGCTGCACTTGTCAAAATACACACTCAGCACTGGGCCAGGCTGGAGCGGTGATGAAGATGGATGGGCCTCTTTCGGGATACATAAGCTACTAATTAACCAAGCGTTACTGGCACTATCCTCCACTTTTCCACACACACGTACACACACACACACATTACGAAGGCTTAACAAGTCACCCGTGCAAGAGGTGAAGTGGCACTTAGAGAGGTTGCTTGTGTTTTTTTGTAGAAATGTGAGAGAAAGCAAATCACGTGGTTGATTTTGGAGTTGTTGTTTGGTAGTTGGTCTGCAGAATCAGATCAGAGGTTCACAACCTTTTGTTCCTGATGAGCTCCTTTTTAAAAAGAGAAACATCAGAGATTGACAGAACATACCCAAGGGTGAGGAGCCAAGGTGGTATAAAGAAAAGAAAGGTGGTGCAGATTCATCTTACAAACAAGTCAGTTATCCAATTTGATTCATCACGGTTTAAATGAGGCCTTTGAGGTGATTCTTTGAAAGGGAGAATTTCCTCAAAGAGATTTTTTTTTTTCAAAGAAGAGACCCCTTTGGTAGATGGAAGGAGATCTATCTCGAAATGTATATTTTCAACAACAAAAAAATACATAAATAAAAATGTATCTATAGTCATTAACTGTGCAAATGTTTTTCAATGCAAGTGTCAGTATTTAAAGGTATACCCGCTGATACCACCAGTTTATGTTGCATTCTACCACATGTTTAGATACACTTCATAAAAAGACACATTTGCATTTTTTTTTCTCACTGTCAGACATGAAACCTGAATTAACTTTTATTTTTCTAAGGTCAATTAGAATTTAAAAAAATATTTCTATTTGTCAAATTCCAGAAGAATGAGAGTTGTAATTTTCAACACAATTTTTTATGACCTTATACAAAGTCAGAAGTTTTCATACACTAAGATTACTATACCTTTAAACAATTTGGGAAAGACCAGACGATGCCATGACCTTGGAAGCACAAGTCTGGTTCATCCTTGGATGCAATTTCAAGACGCCTGAAGGTGCCAGGGTCATTGGTTCAAACAATAATACACAAGTATAAAAAAGATGGAAATGTCCAGCCATCATATAGATCAGAAAGAAGGCGGGTGGCAGCATCATGCTGTGGGGTTGTTTTGCTGCAAGAGGGACAGGTGCATTTCACAAAATAGATGGCATCATGAAGAAAGAATATGAAATACTGGAGTAACAATGACCCAAAGCAAACTGCCAAACTGGTTACAAAGTGGCTTATGGACAACAAAGTCAATGTTTTGAAGTGGTCATCACAAAGTCCTGATCTCAATCAAATGTATATAAAAAGGTTTTGTAAAAATGTAACAAAAAATGCGTAGAACATTCTATCTCTCATTCTACTGGAATTTAGCAAATAGAAATATTAAGCAAAATTCTATTTGTAAACATATTATGGTTCTCACTACATTGTGTTGTTGTGTTTTTGGCCCTTCTTTCACATTGCTCCACCTCTCAGCACAGCATAATGTGACAAATCAGAATGTTAGAAATGCTTTAGGAAAGTTAAGAATACATTTGAACCACCTAACAATTAAAAATGTACGTGCTCCGCTTTTCTTTGTTTGTAGACAAAACAAATATCTGCCATTATGTTTTTAAGGAGTATAGCAACAAAACACGATATGAGTAGGCCCACACCAGTGCGATATTGACAAAATAAACGATGGCTTAAGGAACAGACAGCGCTCGCATGATGTTGGAACAATGTAGTGGCTTAAAACGTTTGAAGTGTATATATCACAGACTCAGCAAATACACAAAAAATTGTTACACTACCGGCTCAAACTCAGAATAGTCTGATGTGAGTTTGCTGATGCTGGGATGTATATTGTTGAATGTTTTAACTAAACACCGAGATCTTTCCTGCATTGTCAATACACAAGCTAGTGATTGCTGCATAACAGACAGAAACAAATATTTACTTAACCCATCATGACAAGCGTTTCCCTGTGGACAGATCTCCCCCCAAAAAAATCCAGTTTGAAGATGCCGTCACACGGGCTCAGACCCCAACCCCTCTCTGTGTGTCCGCAGCTTTTGCTTTGTCCAGGTCCAAATAAACAGCTCCATCTCACAGCAGCAGGACCACCCAGCCTTCATCACCATTCAGAGACAGAGTGAAGTGAAGTCCTTTGGAACAGCATAGGCCTGCATGCGTATACTACATGTGAACACTCAAGTACTCAAGCGCAGATGTGCCCAGCAGCTGCCAGTCTGATGTCTGACCAGTGTGACCACATAGATAAGAGTGTGAAGAGAAGGAAAGTCAGGTTATTCTTTTGTTTCAGCCATTCAGAAGTACCACCTTTGGCCAGACTGTTCTTTCAGTGAGAGGTTGTAACATCTGGAACAGCATCCCTCTCACTACCCCATGTTTAACGCATTCAAGACGCAATTAAAAAACTGGTTAAAATCAAATCAACAATGTGCTGATTAGACCCCACAGATCTCCTGCATGACTGAGCCAAGTGTCATGATCCATCAAACAGGTGTTGCTTTGTAAATAACATATTATCCTAATAATGTCCTCTGTTTGAACTGAAAGACCTGCCCTTGCACCAAAATCCATTTCTATTGCGCAAGTCACAGAACGAACATTCAGATGTTATCTGTGTACAGGTGCTCGTCATATAATTAGAATATCATGAAAAAGTGCATTTACTTCTGTTATTCAACTTAAGGCGAGACACTGCAGGTGAATAGGGAAAAATGTATATTTAGAGACATCTATTTGAAACTGTTGCTGTAAATTACTGGCATAAATGTGAGAAAAAAATACATTGCAAGTTTTCATCTTTTCATATAAGAACAAGGTGTTTTATGCCTAAAAATGCCCCAAATTTCCCATCTTTTCGGCGACGAAATCTGAATAACGGATAGAACCACATTCAAATTTATGGTTTCATTTTATCGATAAATGAGTTGCCAAGACGTTTTCAGAGGGAATTTTGGATATCTTGTTTAGTTTTAAAATAAGCTGTTTTTTAGTGGAAAAATTTGCAAAAATGTAATTTTCGCCTTATTTTTTGACATTCAAAACTCAATAAATGGGGCTAGAGATTAAATAATAAAAAATCCCTCATAAAAAATCTTCCAAATATTGTTCAGTCCAAGACTGGAAAATTTGAAGTCTTTAGGTCCTACTGACGTGGACATAGTGTCGCCACAATGACAGAAAAATGTGTTTTGAGAAAAAGGCCCTTGAAATTGCATTGTCCCATATAAGTCAATGGGGGAACATTGAATCAGCGCAATATTTAAACATGTTATTGTGAAGATTAGGCATATTTTCTGTTTCCAGGTGAAAGCTTGTATGTTCAGAGACCAATTTGGCCCAAAACCTGAAAACTGAAAAAATTGAGTTTTGCCTGTAGTGTCTCCCCTTAAAATGTGAAACTAATATATGATATCTCTCGGATCACCTGAGCCACTTCTGCTCACATCTTCAGTTTAAAGGGATTTCATGTCGCAGATTAAAGATTATTGTTATTATATTATCCAAATAATAGCTACTGTGACGCTGCAGATCGAGGCGTGACATAAAAATCACACTCTTTAAAAGCTCAGGGACATCTGGACGCGCTTGAGCCCGACAGTGCGCGCCCTGTTCTGGTTCTGGTCCTGATTAAAGCCGGTGGTGAAGGCGGCGCGACGCTGCTGACTGCCCTTTCACAGCTCATTACACGCTGTCCAATCAGAGGCCCTCCGCTCGTGCATGTTTATTTACAGTCAGACGTGGAAATAGCAAAAGCCCAAACACTGGAACACTTGGGCACATTCTGTACAGTCGCGGACG
Organism: Gobius niger; assembly: GCF_951799975.1. Classification (NCBI taxonomy): domain Eukaryota; kingdom Metazoa; phylum Chordata; class Actinopteri; order Gobiiformes; family Gobiidae; genus Gobius; species Gobius niger. The sequence goes on along the minus strand of NC_136863.1, from coordinate 19,572,229 downwards.
AGGCCAATCAGAAGAGCACCACATCTGTGCTCTCTGGAATCAAAAAAGGCTTTGGAAACAGCCTAATGAGTGAATAATAGTGGCCTACGATGGTTAAAAGTGTCTCACAGCAACTTACATGTGAGTACCTAGAACCAAAGTGAACTCAGTTTGTTATGCTCGATATTAATATGACTCCAGCAACAACAAAAAGAATCAACCAAGATGATCAACATCAAAAATAAATTTATTACAGAATTAATATCCACATGAAGATAACATCATTTACAAGTACACGTCCGTTCACAATACAGGCACTGTCCAGCAGGGGGCCCCATCAGTCATTTGCGCTCGAGCGTTCAGGTATGTTAGTTAATCATGGTACTTGGTGAAAAGAATTGCAGATTTGCAGCAGGCCTATTGTCTATGGAATGTTTTGACAAGTATTTATGTGTTGGGGGAGATCTTTAGGTATATGGATGATACTCACAGGCTATGATAACTTTCAAATGTTTATTATTCACTAATAAGTGTCCTCACCCCCACTGGTCTCCTTCAGAGCATGCACCAGAAATGCACAGGCAACAGAAATGGTAGAATGTTTCTTTCTTCATATATGATCACAATATAGTGCAAATTGTTATGTCAACCTTAACCTACAGTCTGTTGAGACACCAAAGTTAAAATTGTAGAGTGGAACCACTGAAATTAATTATTGCACTGCACTAGTTGTAACTAACACTGATAATGTCAAGCAAAGCAGGTACATATATTATTGAATAGACATTTCAATCCAAAGACAAACGCTGATTACGCTACACTACACTAACACTACACATTATACCACAGAAATCACAGGACAGACCAGTGATACACAACACACAGATGTTCATTTCAGAGATAATAGTTCTCAAGCTTTGGGTATTTGATGTTAAAATGTGCATCTTTTTGCCTCCGGCATAATGTGGGGCTTGATGAAAGAGATTTACACCTATTATATATGTTGTTTTTATCATAAATGATCAGTTATTAATTAAAGGACGGTCATCATTCAAAAACATTACATTATATTTCACAAAGGTTCAATAAAAATAAATATATCTATAAACAAAACTGGATCGTTCCTACAGTTTGTTTGGCTTTGAATACACGGCCGCCCTCTAGTGGCAGCATAGAGCAGTGCAGTCACAAAGTACAGCTGCATTAAACTTGATGAGGAATTGCTCGATATTTAGGATCAAGAGAAATCTCAACAACAACACAGCAAAGTGCAACATAAACATCATAACAGCTAAAACAAGTGCTTCAGGGAAGTGCAGTGAAGTGATATTGAGAAACTGGCTTCCACTGAAGGCACATAGATGGCACGAATATCGACATCGTAATAGAGCGGAAGTTGTAGGCTATAATGTCTACATTTTTAAGTTAAAAAAAAAAGTCCACTCCACATCAGCCACTCAAACAGATACAGCAGTAATTGCGATATTCTATAAGTCACAAAGAAGTCAGTAATAGGTAAAACAGCTGCCATTTCCAAACAGAACCACAGTGTCCATGTGCCAAAACATTGTGTCATTCTAGGCTTTTAATGTACATTGAATACATTGGTCGAATTTTTAGATTAAACGCAATTGTTCATGCATTCATCTGCATGAGCCCTGAATAACACAGTGAGTATAGGCAACACAGAATAGGAAGTTATAATAATAGGAATAATGTTATTGCTTTTGTCGTATATAATGGAAACACATCAACAGATAGCAGGGGACCACAGAGCAGCCTACAGACAGAAGTAGTGTCTAATATCACACTGTGTGGCTTTATGTGTTTTATACTCATATTGAGGCAGATACAGATTATCATTGACCGGCTGATGATGTCATCTTATTGCTGATATGCAGTGATTGCTACACAATGGCACAGCTCACAGCAGAGACCTGACCTGCCGATCCTCTCACTCCGCAGCCATTTTCTCGATGTGCTCAGTCAGCAACTTGTACTGCTCTACACACAAGATAAATCACACTTCAAATGAGGAATTATTGGCCACACAAGTGATTTTTTTTGGTGGAAAACGGGTACATTTATTTGAATGAATTGGGGGGGAAAGGAAATAGTGTAAGGTTGTATCATGCTTTGTGTAACTAGTGTGGGATTGCTGTAGTAAATGAGTAACTGCAACAGAAGTATTGCTGCTGTAATGAGTGGAAATAGTCATAAATCAAGGTAACAGCATTAACAGTTATAATATGTTGTAATGAAAGTCCTTCTAACTAAAGCAATCCATTGTTTATAATAAATTAAGTTTTTGTGCTTTGGGCTTTACCTTCATTTAGGTTTCCAATCACCGCCTGCTTCTTAAGGAAATCATTGCAGAGTTTCTTGCTGAGTCCAAACGCCAACATATTATGGGTGAATGTCCTACAGGGAAAAGTTGCATTCTCAATAATAGCCTACATTTTGATGATGACGATATCATCGATGGGACAGGAGCACAGAACATAAGGCGCAGGTGCTTACCCGAGCTGACCAAAGGCAATGTTTTCATCTATCTTCGAGTTGTCGTCCCTCTCCTGCTGGCTCATGTGACACCACTTCTCTCTGAAGCACAAAACGGGACAGGCGTTATTACAGGTCCAGATATGAGATATGACCGTCACGGGCCGGTAGACAAGCAATGGACTAGATGTCATGACCGCAGCAACACACAGAGCACTAAACATACTCCAGGCCTCTGCGTCGGATCAGTGACACCAGCTCCTCAAGTGGATGAAAGTGTGTGAGTGGATGCACTGATTCTCATGGAAGCAATGACAAAATACAAAGCCAAAAAATGACCAAAATCCATCCACCGGAGATGTTTTTGAATGCACATAGAAACACTGATTTGGGAGGAAAGAAAAGGCTTACATATTAGAATTTTCCTCTGCAACTTCGGTCTCCTTCCATCCGTGCATTATATAGTTTCTTGTTTGCTAAATGTTACTGTAAATATTTTCTACCATACTAGCATTTGAGATAACTAATAAGTGCCATCAGACCTAGATCAAGATCTAAATTGGACAAAATTTTACCCACTGAAAATTACTAAAGTTAAAGGGACTATATGGAGTTTAAAAATGTTAAAACTACAACTGCCTGTAAAATCCTGCACTGTCACTCAAAAAGGTGTTAATTCGGTCCAAAGTGCTGTCATGCACGAGCTTAATATAGAAGCTGCAGTTACGCATAAGACCTGAGGTGGCAGTAGTGAACATAAAATGACTAACTTGCATCTAGCCCCTTTAATAAGAACCTATGTGTAATTGAAGTGAGGTCCCTTAGTGTCGCCACATGAGGTGGTCTCTCTTTACTCTCAAGGGACAAACCTGTATAAATAAAGGATAAATAAAAAAGAAGCCCAGGTGCCACCAGTAATGCACATACCACAGTTTAAGAACCATTAAACCAAACGATATGTTAATGGAGACAACCAGCCGCAGTAAAACCCAGAATCAGTGCAAAGCAAACAGAGGGACAAGTGTAAAAAGGCCGGGATCATGCCGCTGGAGCAGACGGACAGGTAAACATGCAGTGAGCCCCTCTTTGGCTGCGGACCAACCCATATTTAAAATTCTTGAGAGTAATGCAGATTAACAAGGAGCAGCAGAGAAATTAAACATAAGCAGCCTTGCAGTGAATCACATGACCCGAGAGACAACAATGACACTAATGACAACATCAGCATGCAAATCAGAGGACATTGACCACACGGCGTCCTAAAGGCTGGCGTAGGTGCTCTGGCTCACTGGGAACGGTGTGTGAACATACAAAGGCTGAATTCAAGCCCGTTTCTGTGTTTTTAGAGGACGCTATTGTCAAATCGAATCCAACTTTATTTATACAGCACTAGAACTTTCAATGTGCTGCACATTCAAAACAAAATTAAAACCCTTTAAGTAAGAAAAGTAAAGTAAAATGCAGTGTAACCAGACGAAAAGCGATAAATACGTAAAAGCTAAAATAAACAAATAAATGACTTGGAAAAAAATAAAATAAATGACTTTTTTTACACAGTACAGTACAGTACTAAAACAGCACCATAAATTGTGCCGTCTGAGTGGTTCACCTGGGGAGTTATCCAAGCCCTATTCACTGGAACGCCCACAAAATGCAGGTTAAATCTGGTGCTAAGCCTGGTATTACGGAGGGTCCTGTCTATTCTCCTTCTCACACGCAGCCTCTGTATGAAACATGAATCCTAGACCATGTTGTGAGCTTTATTTCTGAGGGCAGCGGACATTTAGGACAGACCTCTCATCTTGATCCTGTGGTCCACTGCCCCGCAGCAAGGCAAAAAAAACAGAGTTACTTTGGCATGCTCAAAAGAAAGCGATCAAAGAGAGCATCACGGGAGAAAACATTTCAGAGGAGTTTAAATAATCTGCCATCAATGAAGCAGGGAGAACACTATTATAGCAGTGCTGTGTATTCTATTATTCACCATCAATCATCATTTATAATTATAGTCAGCAAGCATGATAACAAGTAACTGCTCAATTTCAATATGACATTTCTTTACTTAAGCAGTACCCAAGCAACAACAAATCCCTTTGAATTGTTAATATGTCTGAATGGACCAAGGAAGTAGTTGTGATGAGCCTCACCTGGTGGTTGGAGACCTCTTCCTCCTCTCACAGTGAACCGCATCGAAGAAAGCTGCATTCCAAAACCTCAGCGTGTGCCTGAGAGGAGGAAAAAGTCTTGACACTTGCATTGATTAAGAGGTTTAAAAATAACATTACACCCCTCACCACAGCAGCAGCAGCAGCAGCAGCAGCAGCAGCATTAAGATTGCTGTTGTGTCAGACACATGTGGAGCAGGTGACTCACCAAATGGGCTGCTGCTTCAGGTGGGTGTAAAGGTACACTTTATCTCCTTTCTTTTCCTCTGGAGCATCTGACACTGCATGCCACAATAACAACAATTAGCAAAGTAATAACAGACCCTGAACAAAGAGGGCGTCTGTTTTGGACCCCGAGAGGGTTTGATCCACACAGTACCTGGGGTTGTAGGCTTTTCCACCGGGCTCCCTCCATCCCTTATGAGGGGCAGGACACAAAAAGTACAGCATAATCACATTTTCATAATGGCATAGTGTCGACCTAAGTGGACATCCTTTGGGGTAACTCAACAAACAACATTGATATTTTATGTTTCAGTGGGAATGAAACGTAAGTGAAAAGCTAATACAAGCTTTCATTTTTAGCCAATGCCATGCTTGTAAATCAATGGCGCCATGACAAACACACTTCGATAGCAGGACGGCACAGAGCAGGTCTGGTTATGGATTATGGGTTGCAAAAATGTGGAAAAAAATATTTATGACAGAACATAATCCACAACATATGTTTCAGCAGAAGAGCAGGATTTGTACGAACAGCATTACTCAAAACTCTGTGAATGAAGTCAAGTACTGGTCTATGTTTTTGAACAAAGGAACAACGCTACAACATTACAACACAATGCTTAGAGTTGACTTATTTACTAAATAGTGGTCATACTCAGGTTTGTTAGCCATGGAGCTCCTCAGCTTGCTCTCTAACCCTCCCAAGAAGCCTTTGACATCAGTCTTGGATGTGGTCTTGAGCAGGCGTTCAGCCGCATCCTTTTTCCCTGTGAGCCACGAGTTGGCCTTGTTCAGGTACGAGTCCAGCGCCACAGGAGGAGCGCCCCGGTCCAGCAGCTCTGACGGTGGTGGTTGGGCTTTTCCTGCCACACACAAGATGCAGTGATAAAAATCTCAATCACACAGAATTCATAAGTAAGTAAGTAAGTAAGTACTTTACAAAAATGCGTTCAGGAGTTGGGCTAGTCTTGACTCAGCCGCTGCGACTGAATGTGCCGCAATTTTGGGCCGACCTGTCCAGCATGTTTGTGGAGGCAGGGGAAACCGGAGTACTGCCTTCAGTGCTCCTCTGAAACGGGTGCACCATCCCTGTTTCAGAGCGTGGTGTCCTGCACTAGTTAGCTCCTCCACCTCTTCCCTCTTCCTTTTGCGCAGCTCCCTCACCCCCACAACAGCCTTTCACCATCTTCCCGTTTGTCCCTTTTTGTTTCCTGTAGTGATCTTGTGACACCTCCACTGTGCTGCAGGTGTGGGGGCTCTTGGTGCCTCTTCAGTGTTTCAGAAGAAGCAAATGTGTGTGTCTTGAGCTCATAAGCTAGCTGTTTGTTTACTTTTGAAAAGCTGGGTCCTTCATGCTAGTATGGACTCTCTGCAGTAAAAAATCCGGCAAAGATGTCCAAAAGTATCCAGTGGAACAATGTGGAGCACAGAAACTACACACATAGTTCGCAGAAAAAGGCAAAAAACACTGCTGTGCCAAGAGAGAGGGAAGTTGCGGTTTGTTTACGCTTTGTCATGACAAACCCTAACTAAAAACTGCTACGCAATCATGAAGCAAAACTTGTGTCTAATGTGAGCTCAGAATCCCAAAATGAACACAACGTTCAGCAAGAAATAGCAATCGGTTTTGAAGGATATTTCAACAAAACAGGTCTCAATAGAGAACTGGACCTGCTTAGTGAACACACCATCTGGAGCAGTGGGTTTTAAATGGTTTGTCTTTAGGACCTTTTTTGACAAGCTGTGACCCAAATAAAAATATTTTGCAGTTTTATCTTGTTGTATGAAAGTATAATATTTTAAACGACATATTAGGGAAATATATTAAAGCCTTTTTTTGGGGAGTCCAGGATTGATCTCGAGCACACGTGTGTTTTATACGCAGACAGGTCCAACCTTCAAAAAGCGTTGATGCAACCTGCTGCCACTGTGATGACAGGAGTATCCTGCTCAGACAAACATAGGCCTCTGAACACCACAGACATTTCATCTGACTGTGAAATGAGGCTGCAAGAGCGAGTCACAAGTCTGCTCTGTGAGTCATAACATGATTCAGCTAAAGCAATGAGTGAAATGTTTACATGTTTCTTATTCCAAATGTTAACAGCAGCTACACAATTTCCCTTATGGATCAATTATGTTTCCCAAAGTCTAAGTCTAAGTTGTTAAAATTGTCAACAAAGAAGTGAGTAGGTGATAGGTTAGTGCTAGTGCTATAGTCTGAGATTTGTGCTTCTGCGAGTTGGTTTGTCTGAAAACACAAAAAAAAGCACAATAGTCTTTGTCTATCTATCTGATGAAACCCCAAATAAAATTTCAAAAGTAAAAGGAAGTAAATGAATAAGTTTTAAGTAAAGATACATTCAATGTTAACCTTCATATGTCAACACAAAACCTTTGTCATTTGTTGACTTTTACTCACTGTCATTGTTGAACATTGAAACTCTACAGCTCAAACACATGCATGAATGAATGAATGAATGAATGTGAACTCACCAATGAAATAGAACGTAAAACACATGGTCATCAGGTTTTTGGCAGGAGTGTAGTCATCCATCTGGTAACATCTACAAAACCGGAAACATTACACTCTGATTGCATAGTTACTTTAGGACGGCCTTTAAATGGGCTTATAAGCACTTACTCAAACAGCACAACTGCAAAAGACTGCACCAGGCGGTAGAAGGTGGGCTCACTCACGCATTTGGAGTGACAGCGCTGTAAACACATAGTGATACTTGAGGTATTTATGGAACAGACAGTTTCATATTTAATCATATTCTTCATATTTAATCATATCATTGGATGTGACATCCTCTCTTTCCCACCTGTGCACTGACGTATTTGGCAAACCACTCTCTGCCTTTGCCGTTCTCTCCACTGCACAGCTCTCCAAAACGAGCCTTCTCCTCTTGGTCAAACTCCTCACTGTGGAGGTGCAAATGACGCATTAAACTTTCACATTAGTATAGCTATTGTTTATGCAGGTTTTAGCGATATGTTTACGAGCATGTACTTACTTTCCATGGAAGATCTTGTCCACATAGGCTTTCATAAAGGTCCTCCTCTCCAGCGCCTCTGGATCAGCATCTTCTGCACTGTGATTGGAGGATGAAGAGGAGCGCCTCGCGTCCCACATGTGAGAGGGAGGGTCCATGTCGTTCTCGCTGTCGGCGGACTCTGTAGCATCACTGTCCTCGTTGTCATGGTGATGGTGGTGGGATGAGGCCTTTGTGGGGGCCAGGGGTTCAGGCAGCAGCACGTCTTGGTGCAGCCCCCGGGAGGAGGCCGGCTCTGGGGAGAAGATGTCCGTGTGGCACTGGTTTTGTCCTCCATCCACAGTGAGAGAGGTGGACTCAGACGGTAAATCAAAGTCAATGAGGTTTTCCAACGCTACACCCTCCATCATGGACCAGAAAGTACTACAGATCCAGGGACAGTCTCAAGGAATACAGCTGTGCAGGCACATCCAGAGGACCACGACTAAGTATGATGGAAAACCCCTCCCACCAGGGGGGCTGAGAGGAGCAGCTTTACAGCATCTGTATAGATGGACACAAACACACACTTATCTTAGCTTTTAATTTCATTAAGTCAGCACAATATTGTGTGTAGTTTGTTCTGAAATGAATGTGATTCTTGAATTAGTTTGGAAGTTCATATTTCAGACTTATCTTTGAGATGAATACCGCTGAACTTGTTTAAAATGTAAGAGACAGATTGATAATACAATGCCAATAACATTAGCACTGATATAAATCTGATTGCTCTGGCTTGAATAGTTCGGCGAGAAGACGCACTTTTTTGCTGCTGATTGGATCAAGCACACAGCAAATTCAGTATTTAGTTAGGTTTATGTTTGTTTGTGACACGTGTAGCAGCACCTCCTGTTTTTTTGGTTTTTTTGCCATAGAGTTGTTAATTTGTACCAATTTGGTCCAAATCACGTTTGGTTCGGTTTTGAACAGTGAAGGCAGGAGCGGTTCAAGAGGATTCACATGCGAAACATTAATTGCAAATCTAATCACAATCACAATACTTGTTTAAAAAAATGGCAGTCCTTCTTTCCAGATGTGATTTTTTATTATGAATGATGGTAGCTAAAGCTGTATTTAAACATCTAATTTTCGCTTCAAATACAAATATCGAATTGCTATTTAGGCAATATGACTTTCCTCCTATAAAACCATTGACCTAAAAACTAGTAGATCTACAATTTAATTATAATTCTTCTCCAGGACTGAAGGTCAGATGTAAAAGAGAATAAAGATCGCCATTCTCAGCAGTATTGTAAAAGAGTGTGGCGAACTTCCACACTTTAATTCATATTCAGACAGTTTATCCAGTCTCTGCTGTGTCCCTGACGAGCACATACAAATAGTGACTCTTACATTTGGCTGGTTTTCATTTACTTCCTCATTCATTATTCACCCCTGCAAATATATAGTCCACTCTCGGGGGGTCATTTACCAAGCGTTTGCTCATGTGCTAAAGTGGATCAGCAGCAGAGTCATTATGCATCTTTTACTCACGTCGCATTCTCTCGTTTACGTATGAGATTTGGGCCCTAAAACTGTAATACTAAATTAAGTGCAACATGGCAACAAAAGAGAATATTTAATTTTTCAGCTTACATCCGCTATTTAGCACCTGCCTTGATAAATGACCCCCTAAATGTATTGTTAAATTTGCTAAAGGAAATACTTATTTGCACCATGTGCTGAATAAACCATCCTAACCAATCGGTGTTTAACAAAGCATATTTTGTTTCTGCTGCTGATCAAGGGTGAAACAATGTGAACAGACCAGGGCCTAATGGAACCAATGATAAGTGTTTCCTGAAAGGATGTTTATACTTTTCTCCAGCTTCACATGGCAACCCTTCATTAAATCCAGGAGAGTGTTTGCTGTTAATGTTATTATTATAAACAGAAACACATTTAAAAGTATATATTTCATGAAAATATGGTATGCAAGGGTTGGATTACTTACTTACTTTTACTTTAATTATTTGCCAGTTACTAAGTTCAATGCCATACCCCACAGTACGCCTCATATGTTTATAATACAATTTACAGCAAACACTCAAACTTGACCATAACATTTAAGTTTCCGGGCCAAGACCACACATTACAAATTCCAAAAAACAAACAATCAAATAAACAAATTACTTATTGCTACATTGTACAATGTTATATATATATTTACCCATTCTACTGTCCGCTTTCACAGAGCCAAGTTACAGTGACACATGCAAATATTATGCCAACATTTCCTTCTCTCTCTTCTTTCAATCACCATATTGTAAATTACGTCAGCTCACGTTGTTCCGAGCTCATTATTGCACTCTCGCTTTCATCTCGGCACAAACAGGAAGTCCAAGTCATTGATCAAACGCCACAAAAAGGGGAAATTCCAGTCACAAACCTCTGATGTTGCTCCCAGAGGCAGATGAGATGCGTTCTTCCATACACAGCTCTGTCAAGAGTGTTGCTAAATAAAACCAGGGTCTATCGCTTTGCAGTACTGCTGCCTCCCACGTACGCCTCTCCAAATGCACACGCTAAATATTAACCACCGATGACAACAGTTTTTAGCAAGCGTTTATTTAGCTTGACATGCTGCGCTAAAACAATCCATAATGAAGTGAGTGGGACAACACAATATGGGCCAATGCAGACGCTGGAAAACAAGAATCCTAATAACTAAAGAGTAAGATGGATGTTGCGGCAACCCGATCAATAGCAAAAGAAGACATTTGCAGAGACATTTGCAATATTTCCTTATCTGTTACTCTTACTCTTACTCACTGTGTTAATAGAAAAGACACCTCTAAGCTTTTCTCATACTGGCTTGTGCTAATAAGCTAAACCCCTGCGATGACAGACCAGATCACCAGGCCCTGAGGCACAGCGCTGCAGATTATGTAACACACTTCTGGGTCTGACTGCAGCTGACACTTTCACAAACATATTATGCAACATTTCAAAAAGTCAAGTTCGCCACCAATTTACCTAGTTTTACCCAAAGTCAGCAATGTGTTTAATTTAGTTAAAGGCCAAGGGGAGACTAGCCTTGTAGCATGATTGACTGACCTTGGTACTAAAAAGAGGGAGGATGAGTAGGAGTGATGAGTGGAAGGAGGAAACAAAGAAACCTCATGTGAGTTGTTGATTCAGGAACGCCAGATTGAGAGGTAAAGAGGGATTTATTTAGTATCATGAATGCATAATGAGGTAAGGGGCCTACAGAGAGACTAAATGCGTGGATGTAAAGATGGAAAGTTGGCAAGAAGTTGGAGTGAGAGAAGAGGATGCAGACGATTGGGGAGATGGAGATAAATTGGAGAAAACAGATTTGACCAGTTTTAGGCCATTTAGTGCATCACTGAAAACGGCAGGGCACATTCACCACAGGAGATTGATGCCATTAGCTCTGATTAATGATCACTGTCTGTCTGGACTGCAACGCCACAGAGGAGCTCAGACTTCAGTCTTAGAGAACACTTCTACTCAAGAATGACCTCTATACAGATTCTACACAACATTATACACAAACTATCATTATTCATCTCAAATTATTGCTCTCTGTCTGGAATCTCTTCTAACCATCCCCATTTCCATCTCCTCACTTTCTCACAAACCACACACTCAGGCAAGGTGCAACAGCAGAATGCAGAGATCATTGATCATCGCTGGGATCAAATAGCTGACCTTTAGATAGAAAAAGGCATGGACTGTGAGTCCCTGTTCAAAACTGACCACTCCATACATCAGCAGAGATCCAGTAAATCATCGTATGTCAGACAAAAAGCTGTGGCTGCAGTATTTCTGCTTCCCTGAGCAGCACAGACAAGAGGTTTGTGGCTATACATGCCTCGATTACAGTGACACCCTCCAATACTCTGCACCTCTTAACGGTTTAGGCCGGGACTGCCTATAGTGGGACAGATCTGTTCGAAATGTGCAAAGATGACTGTGTAATGTGTACTTATGTAGTTAGTAAGGAGACACAGATATTAATGATGTTTCAGCAAAAAAAAAGAGGTTAGTCCAGTTTAGTTGAACAAACACTAAAATACTCTATGTGTACAATACTTTTCCATCTACATCACATCAAGGAACCACTCATCCATTCACATTCTCATTCACACAATGTACGAAGACACTGTCTTGCTCAAGGACACAACAACAGTGTGCACCACTGACTTTGCGGTCACAAGACCCGCTGCACCATCTGCACCACTGCCGACAAGAGGCAGGCAGGGTACATTTTGGTCGGAAGTCCATCTTTTAAACACTTATAAGTGGTGCAACTAATCTTTACTGCCCATAGTATTGGGGCTACAGTAAAACATTAGTTATCAATTTGTCAACATGTTTCAGGTAGCAAACTCTTGCATTGCTCAGTAATTAATTTGCATTAAGTTCAGATATAACGAAAATATGTCTTAATTTGCTAACCTAAAAATAAGTATGTATAGCAAATCAACAGGATTTGTTTCTGTTGCTCCACAGAATCATCCCAGGTCCCTCCTCATCTCGCTGCTCTCTATGATTCACAAGTTACACAACATGCCCCAGTCTCCTACCTCCAGGAGAATTATTCACCCTGTTCACTCAAACATGTGGTTAATAAGAGCGTTAGTGCACCACATCTGTCTCTGTCTGTTGTGCATCAGCAAGTCAAGTAAGGCAGTAAATCAGCAGCTTTCCAAGGGACAAGGCCCCTTTATCCACCGACGGCCTGTAAGGTGAGAGGGAAAGGTCTCAATAGCTTCACTGTACAGCAGTATTTCTGTGGGAATCCTCGGCTCTGATAATGTTTTCGGAGAATATATGTCTTTACTCGGCAAGGTATTCCGAACTCGCGCAACTCAACATTGTTATATTATTCAAACTGCACTGATATCATCTCATAAGGACAAAAACATGTTTATAGAGAACAGTGGTCTCATTGTTAGAGAAGACTAAACATTGCTTTTACCGTTTGACCTGCTCTAACTCCCTGTGAAGGGGGGGTCAGCTGATACAAGGGTTTTGTCTGAGAATGCTGACTCTATTATTTCAGTGTAAATGAAAGTGAAATGTCAAGTTCATCACAGCAACAGGATACAAGGCAGGCATCTTTTCCAAATCCAATTTAAAACAAAGAGAAGGAAACAAACCCTACAACGAGCCCTGTCCCGCGGTTTATAACACAACATAAGATGGATAATATTTTTTAGCAATAAATTGATTTTGTAAAATATACTGTAAAGAAAAAAAGATAATAAATGTTATGCTGTATGTCCAAATATCTTTCCGATATTCTTCACAAGCCTATTTTTCCTTTATGGGGTGAACAGCACAGGCCAAATAGCATGATGTAACAGATAGTGTGGAACCTGCACAAGTGGCTGATGGGAGATAAGACCCCCTGTTGGAAAAAGGCCATTGGCTGAGAGTGTTTTGTAGCCCCAGTGCACCTACACACTGGCAATTATCACTGAACAAGGTAATAATGCAGCCCCTAAAGGACAACAATCACATTACAATCACTTGACATAAAACTGTGCTGCAGAGGTCGCCTAGAGGTCACACATAATGATGTTCTTGATCAGCTAAATAGATGCGAAGAGTATAAAAATATGCACCAGATCAAGTTGTGATTTGGATGGAGATGATGCAGCTGAGGGCCTAAGACGGTTAAATGCAATTTTATACAATATGTGTGTAATAAACATGTTGTGGCAGTGGTTGGATCAAGCCTCATCCTTATGTACACTAAAAGTATGAGCGATGAGGATCAGTGTAATAAATACAGTAACCGTGGCAGCCGTGAAGACTTAGACAGGACCCCTGTCCTGTCTAAAAACACACTGTAGGCCAGCCAAAACAAGTGGCAGAAGCACAGAGCACGATATACACACTCTGCAACGTGAACGGATCACATTTAGAGGCAACTATGTATTTGAAAAAATGCTTTGAAAACGAATCATTCTGTAAAAGGGGAAAGTAAATATACAGGTAAGCCATAAAAGCATATATCTCTTTCATGAAAGCTTGGATATGGGCAGAATCTAGCATCAGTCTCGGTCCAAGATACACTTTTGACACAATAGCTATGAGTAATATCGGAGTCAGAGCCTACAAATTAGACTGTGCAATAAACAGAGGCTGCAATGTTGCAAGCTTTTCTTTGATCTTTAGAAAATACTCATATGTGTTACGTGAGTATTAAACATAATACTGCATATATAAGTAGCTTGGCAAACGCACCAGTGTAAGGTCAAGACTGTTTGGTCCGTGTTTGTAGCGCAGGTTCGCAGACCAGTGCACATGACAGCTGAGAGGAAACAGAGCTGAGTAAACATTACGCAGACTGACACTTCCTGCAACGCTGTGTGGCAAAAGAGAACGTGACCGTGGAGTCCAGGACACATGCACAGCGTATTTACATCATCAGAGATGCGGGACTTATACAAAAACAATGTTACCATGCAGCGCGTCCCATTGCAATGCCATTACCTGAGATGGCGCTCTCACGGTAGTCATTCAGCAAATGAATAGTAGTCGCCAAAAGTCTTACCCGGATGGAGTCCAAATATGCGGCGCGCGGTGAAGGAGCGCCTCGTGCGCACCTGAGCGCCCAGTGAAGCAGGGGAGAGAAGGGGGAAGGGGCTCCTCTGGACCAAAAATGTGTGGTGTCGTTCCTCGCTTGGTGGTTAGAGGATTGAATGCGAGACTGCGCATGCCTTGTTACATGAAAACACGACGTGGGGGGAACCCAGTGACGCAGCCGGCAGCACAGCCAATCAGCGCGAAGGAGAAAGATGCGCACTACCCCCGCATGGCACTGCCCAAGATTCACAAGAATATTCCCCATTTTTCACATCAACGCATCTTTTACTATGCGGGAACATATTGTCTCATTTATATGAGAGTTTCTGCACATAATTGATAGATTAAAAACAACATTATTTACCACGTCTTTCTGTACAGACCCGATAGTGAAAAGATTGTTATGCAATATTTTGCTCAAAATTGGTAAGGCTATAAACAGCTTTAGCTTTATTAGTGTCTTCACTTTATAAATTGTTGGCGATATAAATACAGTGACTGTCTTGCATCCAGAATGAAAGTACAAACTGCACATTGTATGTAAGCATGGTGTAAATCAATACTTATCTGGCTTTACACAATGCTTTTATACTACTTTTTTTTTTCTTTTTTTACATCACTTTTCATTTATACATGAGCCTAATTGACTGAACAAATAAAATAAACAAAACTCTTCAATCCGTTCAGGTTACAAAACAGAGGTAATTCAAACTGAATTGTCATTAACTGGTTTTCTCCACTGCAGCTGCAAGCTCCTGTAGTTTCTGAGGTAGTGTGGTAGTGATGAAATGCACGCGGTCGTTCCTCAGTTTGTGTTTGACCGTCTGTGTGAGAGCCAGCTCCATGTACGCTTGCTGCTGCCGGTCATACTGAGGCCAGTTGGGGATACCCGGCCCGTTGGGAGACCTACCAACACATACATATAAATACCATGAGATGCTGCTGCTGATGTCTTTGTGAGTAATAGTGACCATTGCCTTTCCTCTGTTTAGCGAAATCAACCTTCTCTGTGAACGTGGAGACATCTGAATATGATATAATTTGGCATTGTTTGGCAACCAAAATAGTACTCAACTGTTAATTCATGGCAGCAACATTGAAAGTCAATGATTTTTTAAAACATTTGACATTATAAGCTTTAGAGGATCATGTCCAAGTGCATATTTGGAGGAAAGTGTGTGGTAACTCACCCAGTCCGTGCAAAATTGGCCCAATAAGACATCATAGTTCTGCACAAGTCCTCCTCTTCTATAGTATAGTTACCTTTAGCAAGGCAGCATCATTGTTACTTTCCAGTTGTCCTCCAACAAATATGATTTTAAAGAAAAATATGATTACGCAACCTTACCAATTACTTTTATGTTCCCATTCCAAAAACATGCTCCAAACACAAAGCCCACATCATCTGCATGATCAGCCTTGACAAAGCTTGGTCTGGTGTCCTTGAAAAGCTCAGCACAATATGCAAACTCATACAAATACACAGGGACAGCAGCGTCTGAAGGAGCAGACAGGTCTTAACACAAAGAGACAATATGACTGGTCTGCATCACCTGATGACTGTAGAGATCCTAACCTGAGAGATATCCAGCCACTCCGACCACCGGCAGAGTCATGAGCAGGTCTCCAATGACCTCAGTAAACCTGTCTCGCACTTCCTCTGGGCTCTGGGCATTTCCCAGGTACTCCTCTGCAATCAGGCTGTTGGCAGAAGAGGCCTACAACAGACAGGAATTTGTCATTGTTATTACTTTGTGATACAGCAACAAGTGCCTAAACAAAGAAAGATAAAGATAAAGTTGTTTCATAATCATGGATTCTCACCCCAGTAGGAGAGAACATGTTCATGACAGCAAGCACAGCCTCCCTTTTCATGCCCCGCTCCCAACCAGGTGGACCAAAGGCCTGCCAGAGATCACATCAATGACTAATCATATAGACTGGATTTGTGGAGTACATACATGCTTGTCACAGCATGGATTACCTGAGGCAGGATCCATCCAAACTCGTGGTTGGTGATACCCAACATCACAGGGATTTTTAACACTTCCTGTCTCTTTAAGAGCTCCTCAGCAGAGTCAGTAAGAAACACACCATCCACTACAGCTCCGAGGTATATCTGTGTCTGTGCACACAGAACAAAGTGAAGATGCATGAGCAAATGGTAAATGGTGCCGTCGTGTGGCTGAGGCCTGATACAACACTTGCTACAGTGCATGGCTAACTGAGGTGTTATGGATGATGTAAATAGTATTGTGATGTGCAATGGTACCACACACCTTTGTGGCTGCATCCACAAGTTGTTCTTTTGTCATGGTTTTGATACAGCTCACCATCTCTTCTGTGGTGCTCCGGGCACATCCTGTCAGGTTGGCGATAATCTGGTACATATTGAGTGAAAATGTATTCCACATAATATAGATTATGTAGAAAGTCTATCTTAAGAATTGTGACAGATTTCTAATAAAATATTTTTTTTTTATGTTTCATTCCCAACAAAGTGGTTGTTATTGTAGGAAATAAAGCTTCAGTACCTGAGCATTAGTCAAAGGATGGTGTGTGGTGTAGCTTCCCAGTGTTGCCACTCCACTTTGGAAAATGGCTTTCTGAAACAGGTCTTTAGCGAGTGGAGACAGAGACTGTTCAACACAAACACATATAATCCTATGGATAACAACGTGATGAGATGTTGTGGAAACTTTGCAATGTTGTTTATACCAGTATAGAAGCACTGATGCCCCCGGCTGACTCGCCAGCGATAGTCACACTCTGGGGGTCTCCACCAAACACCTCAATGTTTTCCTGCACCCAGCGCAGAGCCAGGAGCTGATCCAGGAAGCCCCAGTTTCCCTTTGCATGCTCATCTCCAGTGCTTTGGGATTACAACAAACTGTGTAAGTTAGTCAGAAAATGACTTTGATATGACAACACAACACAACTGGATCTGTAAGTCTAACAACACATCCATGGCACAAGTGCTACCTGAGAAATCCAAGAATACCAAGGCGGTATTGGATAATGACCATCACCACATTTTCATAAGCAGCCAATGAGGAGCCATCATAATGTGATGCAGCCCCCACAGTGAGACCCCCTCCATGGATCCAGACCATCACCTGAAAAACACAGGTTTACACAGCTAAGTTCCATGCAAAATCTATCAAATCTCATCTTTTTAAATAGGCATGATGCATGAGTGCCACATGTGGACATACTGGCAGCTTGTCACTCTGCACTGCACTTTCTGGAGTGTACACATTGAGATACAGGCAGTCCTCAGAGATATCTGAGGGAGTGATTTGCATGGACATGCTCTTGGAGACATTGACCATTATCTGTGGGTCCTGGATGCACCTGAGGACAGACACACAAGGATAAGTGTCATTGTAAGGACTGCAGTGTATGCATGCGTCTTACATGAATGGCTGCTTGGTACAGTCCTTCTCTCCATCCCAGGGTAACGCGTCCTGTGGGGCAGCCAGGCGCAAGGGTCCCACCGGTGGCTGAGCAAAAGGAATGCCCAGGAACTGCTTCACTTTCCTGTCTGTGCCTCTTACTGTCACTAATTCTCCTCGAATTCGGCCATTCTTCAGGGACACCACAGGGTCATTGATCCCAGCTGCAGATAACAAACAGCATGGTCACACAAAGACCATAGTCCTTGTATAATGTTTCAGCCACAGTCTTTACATAAATTCAGCTTTCTGTCTAAACTGATATTGCGACTGATGGATTGTTTGTTTGTTTGTTTGTATGTGTGTATGTATGTTGCCAAAAAAAATAATAATACGTTTGCGGCAGCACAGAATACATTTTTGGGACATACATAATGCTCCATATCTAGTCAAACCCCCGTTTAGTTCCCTGTAATTTTGGATATTCTTTCTATTAATAAAGTAATGAATTACCTGGTGCTCCTTGAGCTTGTTTCCACACAGACAGCAGACAGACCAGCACCAGTGCAGCTCTCATCTTGTCCCACCTGAAGATAGGAGTAACAGTAAGCTTTCAGAGAATATGACTGTATGTAAGATACCCTCATGTACTTTCGACTCTTCAAAGGGACCACCCACTGGCATGTGACGTCCCTCTCTAAATAAGCATGTTCTATTGATTTACTCTTCACTGTCAGGTGAACTCTGACCACTCTGTACACGACAGTGACATTTCTGTGTCATGCTTATGTAAACTACAATACTATTACAAATAATAAATATATTTGTAACACACTTTACATTTGAAACAAAGCTTAAAGTGCCACAGGTAAAAAAAAATACAAAAAAGCACAAGGCGCAGAAAAATACAGCCAAAGGCAGGAGACTTAACAATAAATCTTTGTTATATTTTAAGGTATTTTACAAGATTTAAAATGTATGTGCCGATGATCAATGTGTAAAGACTAAACTTGAACATCATCTATAGATTCATCTTATCTGAGATTTGGTCTATTTCAACCTGGGTTGCTTTGATGGTCTGGTAAAATTATTATAAATTATGACCACAATTATGTTGTTCAGCATCATTTTCTTATGGTGTTCCTGTTCCTCCACATTACAATGGACATGTGAGGTCCGGGAATCTGCTGAAATTAGTCTCTAAGAGGACATTTTCTGAACAAACAAGCTGTAGCTTGATACTGGTATTCAGTTCCTAATTCTTTTTATAAGTTTGCTAAATTGTTTGTAAAATGATCGAAGAACCGAGTTGGAGTGCAACATTATGTAAACCAATGCCAAAGGGCTCACGTCAGCAATTTCTAGTCGGAAAATATTTGGATATTCGGAATTTTCCGGATACTAATCTGGTGTTACGATGTCACACCCCTACAAGCAGTGATGTCACTGACACCACTAGATGGCAGCATTTGGCTGTGTTCATGAAATGCTAATTTGGTAATCAGCTGTGAGCGAGTGCGATTTGCATTTTGTAGGTTTTACTTTTTTGTTTAACAAAGTCTGGTCTACTCTAAAGCAGAAAACGGACAATTTTAAAGAATACATTGACATCAATGAGTCTGTCAGCGCCATTGGGCTACAGAAAGCACCGGCCCAGAGCTGACAGTGCCTAGTTTGATCCCCAGAAGAGAATTAATAATCCTCATCATTAAAATGCGGACAAGGAAATGATGAACAGTTTTGCCTGCCCAACTCTCAACATTAGAATAACTAAAACTCTAGCCTATTATAGGATATTTTTTTTCTATATATTTTTTTTAATTGTATTTTTAATATCTACTCCAATACGAAGCTACTTGTTGTCTCTGTAGCACAGACTTATATTAGCCTACGTGCCAAGTTGTTTCAAGGTTCATTGCGGGCCAATGGGAGTTAAGTGCGCTGCCTTGCGTCATGCGTAAGGGGCGTGGTGAAAGCGCGCATGCTGCCGTGTAGTATCAGAGGGCAGTGTAGCGCTTCAACTCTATCGAGACTGCTCCCGGTTCATCCGCGGCGCAGGCAGACGAGCGGGCTGGAGACGGACACGGCAAAGTTGACAGAAACAGCGACTTGGCTGATTCTCGGATTGCTCATCGTTTCATGGCGTTACTGCTGATCCAAGACAGGGCTAGTTGACCGATGTGCTAGCATTTGTCAGAGGCGAGTTCTAGAAAGAATCGTCAGCAACAGTCCGAATGCACGTCTGTGTGCTCTGAAGTGAGCGGTGCAAAGTAAGTTGAGAGAACCTGGACTGGCTGAGAGACAAGACGAGGCCGGGCACAGGTTTGGACACAGAGAGTCCGGTTCGTGGCGGAAAATCCCGGCAGGTCATGCGGCTTGCTCTGTTCGCTGGTCCGAGCGCCACGACGCATCACTAGACGGCGGTACTGAAGAAGAAGCAGACTCCGAAAGGGCAAGGGCTGTCTTGCTTGTGCTGTCCCGTCCGCAGCGGGTTCTTGGAGAGGCTACAGTCGCCGCGATGTCCCGCAGGAAGCAGAGCAAACCCCGGCAGATAAAGCGTAAGAATCCAACAAGTTTTTTTTGACTCACTTTACTTACAGTTACTGCGCGTCTGTGCGCTCCTAGAGATCCGCGTGCTCCCAGGCTCCACGCTGTCACTAATAGAATAATATTTAGTTCACGAGTTCAAACTGGTGTTGGAGTTACTTGGAGCAATTGGTCTTCGGTGTTTATTTATCTATAGGCTACACAATCGGGTCAGGCTGATGGATCTATATGGCAATGCAACTTTTATTTTGTCCTGTTTTAGTCTTTCTGTTGCCCACACTATCCAAGCACATCTATGTACGACTCCCTACAGTAGGCTGCACTAATACTACACATAATAAGCTTCCCATTTGGGCTATAGGTGCTGTGTCCATCGGCTGCGAAGCTTCGGCTGTGGCTTCCTGTTTAATTCTAACGTGGGAACGTCATGTGTTCACTGAAAAGCCGATGTGAACAGAGATAGGCAGCGATCTGATGCAGGCGCTGATAAAGATTAAAATTGGATGCGTTTTATTTGTTTTGCGCGCAGCGTCGCGGCGTCCCGTTTCCTGTGGCTTTTCACTTCTCTTTTCTACAGATGGGGCGTCAGATAAGGCCCGGGCCGATCACTCCCGCTGATAGGCGCTCACAATTGGATCTTTTTTTTCATCTGTCCTTTTAACTCAATAGTGCATCTTATGGGGCGCTTTGGAAAGGCCCTGTTCTCGCCGAGGCGTTTGGCTGACTCCGTGTCGGGCGCTTCCTGTTTATAAAACGTGTGAAGGTTTATCGCGGCTGAGTTGTGTTCGATTATAGCGCTGAAACATTTATTGCAACGACTCTGTTCCCTGGTTTGTTCGTGTCTGTGGATCTGAATGCGGGTCTCAGGTAGTTACAGGGCAGGGTGCTGTGCTAAACTACATGTTCCCTCAGAAAAAACGATCAATAACATTATTCGAGTTTATTTTATTTCTTTGGTAGCATCGCATTCATAAATGATATAATATTCCTATTCTATTCTACAAGCTTATAGAAGGTGCAGATGAGACGAGTCCAAATGTGTCATTATGGATAATCAATGACCATGACCATTCATAAGCATGTCTTCTGCAGTAAACTCTCAATTGGCTTATGATCATGGAAAATGGTTGCTCAAGTTGTCATCTGTACTTGGTCGGGTTGTTTAGGACTTACAGATGACGCCTGAACAACCCTCCACTGCAATGGAAAACTCCTGTACGACCGAGAGCCTTCACAAGCACGCGTTGACACCCTCTCATTCTGAGTGTTCATTATTGAGATGACTTGACAATAATAAGAGATACAGTTACAGAGGTGTGGCAACTACTAACCTCGAAACCATTTTGTCAAAGGGTGAAGTGACGACTCCAGTTAACAAGTTGCTGAATTGACACAGGCGCAGCGTTGCCTTGTCACTGTGATCATCATTCAACCCCAGAAGTATATCCATTTTTAGAAAATAAACAATCAGATTTCCATTCACTCTCTATGCTTATAAATCATCAAAGGTTTGTGATAAGGCAGCAGGTCAGAACTAGGTTAGCGTTTAGATTTCTGGTTGTCGTGGTGCAGTGCGCTCCTGTCTATTTCCACCGAGAGGCCTATCAGATGTGAAGTCCCCTCAGTCAGGTGCAGTGCAAGGCAGCAGCACATCCAGACCTGGGCTTGATAAACTCACTGTGTCGGACCGTGCGGGGGTCTCGGGGGTGTCATGGCGCCTTTATCTGCCCTTTTTGGTCCACCTCCACATCTACCCCTGCACCAGGACTCACTGTAGACTGGGCCAGACTACCGGCCCTGTGACTCTCTTGTGATTTGGCAGACATTTTGATAGAAAGGAGAGCGCTGCGTGATAAGGAGTTGGGGGTGTGTAGATCCACCTCCACCACCGCAGCACTGAAGGCCGTCATGTTTCAATGATACAATGGATTATCAATTTACATGATGGCATCAACTTAAATTGTGTGGCATCATAATTTCACTGAGTAAATGTGAATCCAAAGCATTACAACGATCATAAGTGAATGTTTTGACACAAAGGAGTGAAGCTAATACGCAATATCAAACTTGGAGACAGGGCTTTTGTTGTGCTATTGCCCTGGGCCAGTTCTATATAAGGGACATTAAAAGTTTCAACTAAACTTACGGGTTTGACCTGAATTCACTTCTTCAACTACAACAGCAGCTATAGTGGACAAGCCCCTTCTGCAACAATGTCTGAAGTCCAGAGTTTTATGGTGGCCTGGAGTGGAGGAGCAGAAAGCGTATTTGTGCAGCACATAGATATTTGTCTGTGTGTCTTTGTGCGTCATCTTTCCAGCCGTTGGAGATCTCCCAGCCCGATAAGAGCACTCTCCTTGATGGGGGAGATAGCAGCAGGCGGCCCACGAGGCTGGATCCTGGGCTTATATTTTGGCGGTTGAGATCGGAGACTTGATAAAACGAGGCGGCGATCGCTAAAAGCTGATATGGAGAGATGGGGGGGGGGCGGGGGGGCTAGATGGAGCAAGAGATGAAGCGTGGAGGGCACTTTAATTACACTGTGTTGTTGTTAGGGGTTTGTGACTGACAGATGATTACAATTACAGCGGTTGGAGACCAAAAACAAGCATCTCGATTACCTATCCGGGGTTTAATAATGTTTTACATGCCCTGAGATGACTTGCCCTCAGCCAGGAGTACCTTCTCAGCCACTGTGTGTTTGTTCTCTTAAAGTAAGGCGAGGCACTTGATCGCAGAATTAAATATGTCATATGATTTTTTTTTTTTTTTAGGTGATTATCAGATTGAGACACTGTACAAACAGAGTTATTTAGAGTCAATGACAAGACTACACTAGTTTCATTTTTCTTTTCTTTTTTTACCTTTAATTTACTCATTTGCTGTAACTGTGTATGCCGTTCGTGCCATGTTTAAGCACAAGTGTCAGCCGTTTCTGTGTGGAAATAAATGGAAGTTTTTGGTAAACAGCAGGCTTAGCAGTGTGCAGTGTGTGATGTGTTTTAATGGCAGCTGAAGGAGGAGCCCCACCCCTCACAGAGAGATGTGGGCCGATAGTGAGGCCTGCTGATGGGAGCGAGATAAGCAGGCTGCAGATGCACACTGCTGATAAGGCCTCTATATATGTGAGTGTGGGAGTGTGTGTCTGTGTGTGTTCGTGTGTGTGTGTGTGTGTTGGTCCTATGACTTCAGAAGTGCAGCTCAGAGGTCAGCGTGAATAATGAGCTGCCTCCCACGGCTCAAAGCTAACCAGGACGCCTGCAGAGGCCAGACAAGGAAGTCCCATTGACCTCTTCAGACTCTCGTCCTGCAGCTTTCCAGCCTGCTTTATCACACAGTAAATTATATGGCTCAAACTTATAGCGCACACACTGTAGGGCTTTTTTATTCAGGAATATAGCATCGCTTTTTCCAGATGATTTTTTTTACAACTTGGTTCAGTCTATTTGGACGTTGGCGCCATATCCTCTATCTACCTTTAATGGTAAATGTAAACAGTCCCACATGTAGTACAGGCAGCACAATATTGCAGTACAACAGTATAAGTAGCTAGCTTAACAGTAAAGCAGTATTCAGCAACAGGAGAGTGATTATAGCCAAATGGTAGCACCAAGTTTTCCGTACTTGAACCGTTTATGCTATGGCAGTGGTCTGAGTTCACCCGTGCGGTGTGTTTCATTTCGTAGGCGCTCTTTATCAGTATCAGACAAGGCCCAGGTCACGTGACAGTTTTATGGTCACACTATTGAGGGATGAATTCATTGTTTGTGTGAGGTGCGTGCTCTTTCTCTCCCCCTCTCTCCTGTGTGCTGGCTCTGTGTGTGCTGCTGTGCTCTCTTTGTTCTGCTTTTAGCTCGATGTGAACTTGGGATAAGCCGCGGGGCCCGATCTCCGGCGCAGATCCTGATCACAGGTCTGATTGGAGTTGTTATCAGGCCGGAGCAGGCAGGGGCCCAGGCTGCACAGCAATAACAACAGCAGCGTGGGGCCGCACCCTGGCAATCAGTTCCAGGCCTAATGGGATTAATGTTGTTGTATAATTAGATGATAGGTGTGAATGCATTTCTATTCTCCCTCTCACACTCTCTCTTCGGCCCCTCCCTCCACTCTGGGCTCTCTCCTCCCTAACAAGCATTGTCATTGATAAATTTTAATTAAAATTAATACCACGTATTACTCATTGCAGATGCCGAAACCGATAAGGCAGACATGTAGGGGAAATTTGAGTGTTCATCGATGCTTATCACTTGGATTTTTTCCGTTGCTTTTTCAAATCTTGGTTTTCTATTAGAGCAGAGCAGAAGGAAAGAGCAACGTCAGCATGATGACTCGTACTGGGGAGATTCAACTGACAGATATTAGGAGAAACAGATGGTGAAAGATTGGGTATCGAGCTCACATCAGCGCGCCTCGTATGTGAGAAGAGAGACATACGACTGCAGACTTTTCATAAACCTGCAGTCTAGAGTTGGTCGGTGTGCATTCATGACATGAGATGAACGCTTGCCTGCTGTGTTTAAGGAAAATTCTAGGATTCAACATGTAAGAAAAAGCAACAGTGCCCCCTACCACTCTGGGAAAACAGAGCTTGTCCCACCAAGAAAAAAATACTAATACAGTTGTTGAAATGATTCATAGGGATGCATTTATCTTATATTATACAGGGTTTCTCCTGGACATGAAAAGTTATTGAATAAAATGTTACAAAATTAAGGCCTCAAAAGCAGTTAAAAAAAACATGACATTTGAAGTTGCAATACATTATTTGGGGGGAAAATATTGTCCTTGCTCAATTATTAGTAATGCCCAAGTTGACTAAAGTTATGGTCAAACATTCAGTATCTTTCCTCATTCCTCTGTTTGGTGAAACGTTTGCAAATATGCACGGATTTTTTTTTTGCGATTGTAGTTTTTGCAAGTTGTACAGAGCACCTGGAAAAATGTGTCACAAATCCGACTCCTCCGCTCTGTTTTCCTCTTGCCGTTCCTTTCTTGCCCGTCATACGCATATCAGTTCATTTAGGTTTTGGTGCCAGTCTAGCGATCCCTTCATGTTGCCATTGAAGAGGCATTCAAAAGCCTTTCACTTGGCAGCGGTGGGCTCGTGGAGGCCTTTCTTCATTATCAGGGTGACGGTGTGTTTACTGTACGGTGCCGGCGGCGGTGCGGGCGGCGTGTGTCGTGTTAAGCTCGAGAACAAGGGGGAAGTTGTCAGGTTTACAAAGGAAGCTGCGTTTGTGCTCGGTGTGTGTAAATGACTTATTACCCCTTCCTGCTGTTTACCCAGGGGACCGCGCTATGTGTGAGTTATGCTTCTGAGACGCGGTGTCGTTGTAAGTGGTTTGACCTTTGCCCCCGGGGAGATGAGGGAGCAGAGAAAACATTAGCCAGTCTGGAGTATAGCCTTGTGTTTGCTTTGGCGGTAATTACGATGATGGAGGTTGTCCTCGTGTGCCATCTGTAACCTGGGCTGTTAGTAAGCCCCTGAACACAACACACTCTTATAGTAGGGACTTGGCTTCTGTCGGAGTCCCACCTTCTTCATGGACAGTTGATTATTAAGGAATATTGACTCTGTTCTGTCTTAAAATCGAGAAGCAATACTACCTGTAGACTTTGCAAACGTGCCTTTTGCACTTTATCCCTTCCCTTTTACTAGCTACTTTTAACAAGTGATTTTTATCGTCACATGATCTATAAAGTTCATCTTATCTTATCTTGAACCTCAAAGTTACTGCCGTGCCCTGAAATATTTGCACACATCAAATGTCTTATCTTTGACTGATCGAGTTCCATGTAGAAACATGTGCTTTATAAATCATTGAGGAAGTTACAACACATTCAATGACCTCGGTGTTATTGCCATATTTTATACAGTATTTACAGTATGGATAATTCAGTATTGCGTCAGCCAACTTCTGTTGTGTTTTTTGTATCTTTTAATCTCAGTTATTATTCTTTTATTAGCAAAAAGAGTTAAAAACACAACAAATTGTCTGATATTGCCTGATTGAGACTGCTGTACATTTTTTATATGAATAGTACATTTGGAGTGTAAAGGGCCTTCGATGTGCTTCTGTCTATATCAGTGTCACCAGTACCGCCTCATGAAATATTTGACCATCCACTTGGCCTCAATCAAGATCAAATCAGGACTAAACCAGGTATAAAAAGGGTCTAAAATCGACCTAAACTGTGTGGAAACCCCGTCTAAACCAGAAAATACATCTAACTCGAATATATTACTAAAGCATAAATGAAATGATCTCAAATAACAATTAATAAAGTCTGAAACTACAGATTTCCCTGCACCACATGAAGAAACCCAAGAACCGCTTTCTTCTTTTAATTTCATATAAATAAAATGTACAACATTTGTGCATAGATCTAACCATAATATTTTATATAACTTGCATTGATGAAATCCCTCTGGTGCCGAGCTCTGTGGCTCTGTCCTCCCTGGCCAGAGCAGCTGCAGCTTTGGCCGTAGATATGTCCTCCTTACTGTATGTGTGTTATAGAAGTTACAGCGTTATGGTACCTATCATCAGCAGTGATAAGACTTCCATTTGCTCCTACTGTGTGAGTGCTCTGTTCCCGGGTGTTAGGCTAACCTGAGCAAACAAGGCAGCCTGACCTGCTTTTACAGCCACACAAACACAACTACCGGCTGACAATAAACGCAACAGTTGCTCAGAGCCCATTGTTCAATTCCCACATGAGCTGGGTTATTAAACCGAACCGGCAGAGGTCAAAGTTCAGAGGAGCCCGGCAGTGACTGTTTTGTCTCTGTATGTGTATAAAAAGATACAGGCATTGACCCGGCTTCACCTGCTGTCAGTGATTCAAACAAATCGGCAAAACAGTCAACGCCAATCGTTCTATGAAGGTACCAAGTTGTTTAAATAGTCCGTGACAGTGTTGCGCCCTGAAAGTTGAGAAAGGTGCTTATATAGTCATCGCCTTAAAGGATTGGAATGTTAGAACTGGTACTTATCATCCACGTATACTATATATTCTAATGTCACAGTATGGTTGCAACATTGCTACAAAAAGGGATTGGTCCTGGTTTATTGCACCACAACAAAACATGTAGAAAGAAGTACATTTGAAGGTTTAGAGGGATTTGTTTGTAGTGCAGAAATAAAGAACAAGTGAAATGTTTCGTGTTGCTGGTGGAGTGTCTACTAGTGCCCACTGTGGTTTTACTGTGGACTGTCCAAGAAAAGAGAGCGGCGGGAGGAGGAAATGAGCGATAAGGCGCATTTTGAATTCAAAACAAAACGAGAAGAAACGGGAGATGCTGGATTGTCCCTCGGGACTCACCTCCACACAGCAGGTCTAGACCGCTGGCTCCTGCCCCATTCTGCACAGTCAAACGCCGGGATAGAGGTGGAACGACTGTCCGTCTGCACTGAGCCCTGCTGTTTCGGCGCAGTTCTCATACTGACCAACAGAGGCTGATAGGGGGCATTGTTGAGCCCTGGTGTGTGTCTGTGGACAGTGAGCGGTGTTTTTTGTGTGTGTGTGTGTGTGTGTGTGTGTGTTGCTCTGATGCACTGCTGTGGTCTGCTTTGTGCCTGTGTAAACTTGCTGATAACTGAGCTGTCAATCATCGCTCCATACAGTGTGTGCGTGTGCGGTTGCGCGTGCATGCGCGTGTGTGTGTCCTCATAGCATAAAGGTGACATAGTGCTCTTGCTTTCTGTCTTATAAATTAACACCCTGGATTAGCGGTGACTTCCGTTGCTATATCTGCTTCCTCTCCTTAAGACATAATGGGTTTTTTATGTGTGATATGGAGGAAAAAGTAATAAATAAGGGGGTTGTGAACTTGTGGTTGTGAATAGTAATACATTTTAAGAATATTGGAGCTACAACACAAAGGTGAGACAATTAATATCAGGTTCAGTTCTATTATGCAATTTTTGTGTGGATTGTAAGCCTAAAAAATGTATCTGGGCTTCATTGGCAGAATACTACTGGCCCAGTGCCCAGAGGTCAAGTGCTAAAAGGTGTACTAGAAAGTTAAAAAGATCTAAAGTAAATGCCCATCTTTTTAGAATAAGCGTAATGAGACTTTATTGCGGGCCTGCTGACGTGAAACAAGTTCACCTGATCCACCGAGACAGGAAGCGTGAGGAGTGAGAACATCAACAGCGCTGTAGACGCAACATGGAGCGGCACAATGTCACCGCGCTCCAGCCTTCAACAACACATGGAGAAGTGGATTCAGATTTTGTGCATGGGCTGCTCTCACCTCCTCCCACCTCCTCAGACGAATCCCAGCATCCATTTTAAACCTCTATCGCCCCCTCTTTCAGTTTGCCCCCCTCGCACACCCCAGCACCCTCCACCCCTCTGTGTGTCTGAGCCAGACCCCTAGCCTTGGCGAAGCAGGTCTTGGCGCTATGATAATGTGGAAAGTTGAACTGGCCCCATTACAGCGAGCCCGATGCTGAGTGCGATAAGAGTCTTGATAATGGCTGCAGATAGAGCTGACACAGCGGTCCAATAGCCGAAGCCCTGCCCCCCCACCTCTCTCTCTCACCCCCACCCCCCCATTATCATTCCTGCCCACCGATGGGCTCCCACAACGCTATCTCCTCTCCATTTCCACTCCTGCCGCTGATAAGAATGGAAATACTGACTTCATAGCTGAGTGATTAAAGTGTCTGCCTTTCTTGATAATACACAGATAAATTATGTTTTTTTTCTTCCTCTCCCTCTCTCTATCGAGAAAAAGGGTGGGGTGCGACAGAAAAGCAGAAAAAAAGCGTTCCTCTTTTCATTTCTCTGAAGCAGGCCTGAAGTGGAGAGGCCATTGTGCCGGACCAGACGCGTGTCCGTGGAGTTTGTTTGGACATGCCAAGGCCATATGGCTAAGAATTTGAAAGGGGAGATGCTGAACGATTCGTGGGCCAGACGGGGCACTCCCAGTGGTCCCAGTTTCAAAAGGTCCACATCTTCTGTACATCTGAAGTTACCCTCCTAAACCAGGTGCAACACCTTTCCAACTTCTACCGTGACCTAATATGGCTTCTCAACTTCACAACGTCAAGCAAGCGTTATAGGGGCCATGAGTTTTCCAGTGTTTGTCTGGACTGTTATTTGCTGGCATTTTATAATTTTATCATAAACAGTCAGAAAGAATTTGTCTCACTCGCCCATTTATTTTTCTACCGTGCCAAATGATTTCTGTGATTCTATGATAATGAAGGCCTACTCAATTGACGCATTCATTGTTTTACAGATTCCCGGCATATTCCTTTCTCATGTAAATGTTTCGCAGTAGTGTCTGTTGTTGTTGACCTGTAGCTGTGGATGCTGCAGCTGCAGAATAACATGTTGTTGCCCGGGCCACACTCGCTGACCTTGGTAGATTAGACCACACAGCGTTCTGTCTCGATAAGTCTGTGTGAAATAGTTTTTCCACTTCTCACAAATATCTACCACTCTGTGAATGTAAATCAGATTACCGCTGATGGCCACTGTCTGGTGCAATACAGACCAGGAAGCAACAGACGCACTCAGCTGTACAAGAGCTGCAGTGTGGAGCCAGGCCAGCGGGGAGCGCTGTGAAGTCTCCACACTAATCCTGCCACTGCTTTGCCCGTCAATTCAAAGTTGGGAGTTCGAGCCCAGATTTTGCATATTCATGAAAACATAAATGTACACTGTGCTTTAAAATACTTGTAGTGCTATATGACTAGGGCTGAGTATCGTTATTTTTTTCCGATACCAGCACTTAAAGGATACTTGGTTTTCGATACCGATACCTTAACAATTCTATGTAATGCTAAATTATTTGTCATGAAAACCATAAAACAGATCAATAATGTTAATTTATTCTTTTTCCTTTTTATGCTTTTATGCTCACTACTGCCACCTCAGGTCATTTGTGTAGCTGCAGCTTCTATATTAAGCTCGTGCATGACGGCACTTCAGACCTGAAGTACCACCTTATTGAGTGACAGTGCAGGATTTTAGAGGCAGTTGTGGTGAATAGGTCTGAGCTCATTCTACACATTAGGACATGGCTGGAACATGTAGGGAGAGGAAAATACTTTAAATGTTTTACCTCGGTATAGTCCCTTTAAGGTGAAACGACTAAGAAACGTCCAAAAGGGCAGAGCAATGTTTTTTACATGTTTTTTTTGTTTGTTTTTTTCCAAAATGATTCCCTAAATTTTCCCAAATCTTTTCACTTTTTTCCCCAATTTAAATGTTTAAAAAAAAATGTATGTTTTTATTTTTAATTGTTTAAATTTTTTTTCAAAATGTACCCCTGATTTTCCCCAATTTACCCCCACATTTTCCCACTTTTTTCATTGTTTTTTTTGTGTTTCACTTTTTTTCTTTTTTGATTGAAATTCTATATTTCTTTTCGGTACCTGCTTTTGATACTTTTTTTTTCTAACCAGATTGATATCTTTTAACGGTACCCAGCACTATACATGACTACAGCAGCTTTCATGAAGTTTGGATAAAAACAAGGTTAGCGGGTCCATAGGTCAGGGGTGAGTGGGGTCAGACTCGGCTAATGTCTTATCATCACAGAGCACAGGCCTGAGATCTGTTGCTCCGTCCACTCCTTTGAGAGCCGCAGCAATGCAATAGCATTTAACCGTTTTTGTTCGATGCCATAATATCTGTGCGGCTTCTTAAACAGGTGCAGGGTGCATGTTGTGAAGCGCAGGTGGGTCATCTGATCCCACGGTGGTGCAGGGGGCGCAGCAGCCGACCTCCGTTAAACAGAGGGTCAAGTGTCAAACATAAGCACCAGTCTCTGTCTCAGGTCACACTTTCACCCACCTCACCTTAGCCCACCTGACCCAACATAATACAACAGGCCTCTCTGAATCATCGACACAGTGCATTCTGGGAAATACTCAGCGAGGCTCCCATTTTGGTCTTGATTTCAGCATCAACATTTTATCGTGTGGCCCCATGAATAATCCACACAGGGCCATTTCTTCTCTGTCTTTTTGTTCCTGGCATTTTGGTGCTGTTAGATAAGGGCTAAAACAACACAGGCTCCCAGTGAAAAAGACTGATAGATAAGACTGATACCAACTCCTACACACACACTCCTGTCTTATCGGGCCTTTTTATCAGAGCCCAGCTTTTTCTGCTGTTTTCTCTCCTTTTTCTGAGCTGTCCACTCCCTGCTCTCTGTGGACGCACAACAAAGAGGAACACCTCCGGCTCGGCTCAGATCAGCCCCACATTCTCACCGCAGCCATCACACATTCTGACGTCTACACCGCGACTCAAAATGAACTGTTTTACACAATAACAAACGGACAATATACTCAAAGTACTGCTCCCTAGTAGTATTCCGAATGAAGACTTCACAATAACAGTTGTTGAAACTTGCAAGTGAAAGAGGGATATGATATTCTTATCTAATCTCATAATAAACGGTCACATTTACTCCATTAGTTTCATACCCACCCTTGCTTCATGATTGAGTTACTTTGTATTCTTTGTAAGCTTGTTAGCGTAGAGTTATTTCCACTGCTGGAGTTGTCGTTTGGCTCTAGATTTTTGTTTTACATCACAGACAAACGCTCTAAAGTCATCTTTTGTACTTGCTTTAATGTTGAAGACGTCAGCACGGTGCCTCTTGTGGTGAAATGTCCTCAACATCAAAACGACCCAGTACAGATGATGGCTCAAGAACCATTCAGATGAGTTGTAACATTCATTGAAAACATTGTTGTAATTTAGAATCAAAAGATATTGTGATAAGGTATGAATTCAAACACATTGAATCTTTTGAATCTTTTGACCGCCCATTGTTATAATCAGTTGTGTTGTTCTGGATGAATCATGTGACAATAAATGATATTGCTGTCAACGTGCCCAGTGGATTATTGTCTGTTTGAATGGTAGATAATCTCAGACTTCTGCCATGATCTATTCTTTTCCAAACTTCCATGCTAGATGTACTAAGCTATAGTTCGTCCTGTCCATACCCAAACCCCCCCCCCGACCTCTCTCCTCTCTGTCTCTCTGTGTATTAGTATGAGCAGCAGCAGTGTCCCCCGGAGTAAAACAATCGGCTGTAATCTATCAGCGTCTTATCGCTCCTATCTGAGAGCTGAGAAAGCCGGGGCCGGGGCTGTGGCGCCGCACTCCGTCGCTGATAAGTTTCAGAGTTCAGCCATGATGAATGTTAAGAAACTACACCCTCGTTAGCCCCCAGCCACCGAATCGGGACCGATGTGAGGAGGGGGACTGAGATGTTGCCATATGCCAGGGGTCCAGAGATGTGGGACTCCCGATCATAAACCATGAGAGGTTTGAGCAGATTTTTGCTGAGGGCTTTTCTGACCCTTTGGGGCTGGAGTTAAAATCCATATTGGATATAGATGTTGGAATGTGGTGTTTCTAGTCCAGTGTTTCGCAAACTTTTCAGACCAAGTTCCACATAAGAAAACAAATGCGTCTTTCTGTGCCACCAGATCTGAAACTATAAAAGGACAGGTCAAAACCTGGACACAATCTAGTGTAATCTAGTAAAACTTGTCAAAAAGAGTGTGACTAGAGGCGCTTACTCCCAATCTGAGAACCACGTCCCAATCCATTTCCAACCACATCTTTTGTTCTATCCTGCAAATTACAATTCTATATCCCTCTCTTCACGACACCACCTATACTGATCATTGCCAACAGTTTTCAGCTTGCTATTTGTGGGACATCTTCATACCATACTTTTTTTCTGACTGTGTTGAGTTGGTATCAAAGTTCTCATCGCCAACTTTGCAGCCACTCTGGCCCCATGAACACATCGACAGCTCGTATCTCTGCCATCGGTCCATCAGGCCTCAAAGTCCCCCGATTACGATAAAGCAGATAAGACGGCCATTTTACAAAGCGCACGCCTGATAGTGCATTAGTTCTTAGTCACCTAATGATGGGTTGTCCTTAGATTTCTCATAAATGCACTCGCTATTTTTCAAAGGCATGGACTCTGTAGTTTACAAAGCGAAAAACAAGTTAAGTAGTGAACTGATTTGAAAATGTACTTTTTGCCCCTATTGGCTACGTATCCATGAAAAGAGGACGTAATAGTAGGCGCAATAAGTGTCATGCTAAAGAAATGCTCAAACAATCTGTAGAAATCTGTGGGAAACACAAAATCAATTTCCGAGTCACCACACTTGCCTGTTCTTCTCTCTCCGTCCGTCAATAGAGACGCACAACAGAAAGGCCTCAGTTTTAAGCGCTCAAAAGCGGAATCCAAATGTGCAGAAAGAGAGAATGAGCAGCACCATTGTGATTGTGACAAAGTTCATGAGCGTATAATGGCAGTTAATGCGTGGCGGGGCGCGAGGGGCTTTGTTCGCCCTAGTGCCGAGCTCTTAATAGAATCAGATAGATACTCGACCAGCTCCTCGGGCCTGCTGGGGGGGGGGGTGTGCGCCCATTTAAGGGGTGCTCCACACGCGCTCCCAACCCATCTATGTCATTCTATGAAGGAATAATTTGTCAATAATTGGCCGTGTCATTGTGGCTTTGATAAAGTTGCAGCTCTTTGGGGCGCCGGGCCGGAGAATATCTTGACATAAAAAGGAGGAAAAAATGAAAACGCGGGAGAGAAGGCAGCATGTGGCAGCAGATCTGAGCGCGCGATAGGGTCATTAAGCGCTTTAGAAGTATTTTAGCTGAATTCACACAAAGCAGAAATAGATAAATAAATAATGAAAGAGGCAAAAGTGGAACTGTCAGAGATACAGACTTTAAGAAATCATTTGGGAGGGGAAAGATAAAAGATTATCCTCTTTTCTGCCGACTTCTTGCCTCCTCAGCCGTCAGCCAGGCCCGATTCGCTTACTCTAGCAGCACCAGTGCAAACATACAGCACATGTGCCTCTAAAAAGCTGCTCTGGTTTAAACCTAAATCTGATCCGGACCCATCATTCACTCTATGGCTGCTGACTTTATCTCCTCTATAAGGAGCAGGAATTTCCAGCAGATTCCAGAATGCATTATCTGAAATATCAGTGGTGGGCTGACACTGGTCTGATTGGATAACCCTTCTCTGCACTCTCTTCTCTCACTGACTCTCCACATTATGGACCAGTTTATATCGCCATTTCCATGAAAATGTAAAGAACCAGTAACAAAGGAAAACAACATACGCACAGATAGATTACAGTAAAATATCTGACGTGTTACAGTGGGAGGAAAATGTAAGGAAACGTGGTCTGATCTTCATCAAAATATTATAACAATTACATCATTTTTTTTATAATGGCCATAACATGTAAATATTCACAGGACAAGGGGTAAAAAGTAAGTGAACCCAGGAAACTCGCTGAACTGCAACAGTTTTGTAACGCTGTTGTGAATGTCTCTGGTTTTTCTGCGAAAATAATATCTCCCACTGTAAATATTGCTCAGTGTCGGTCCTTATACATGCCATCTTCTCCCACTGTTTTATAAGCCTGAGGTAACGCAAACGTATCCCCTTTAAGCTTTTGATTTGGCTTGATTGAAATGTCCTCAGCATTGTAACATACTGTCACCACACCATGTTTCCTCTCCCTCTTACAGATGGAAATAAGCTTAAAAAAAAAGCTTCAGTCTGGGCTACAAACATCTTTGCTCTCGAGCTTAATGTAATCATAGATAGTCCTGACAGATAAATAAATGAAATGAAAAACTTTGGGAAGGTGTGCCCCCTTCTGTCCAGATGTGTTTATCGCTCCCCACATCTGACAGACAGGAGCCCACGCTGACCTTTGAGTCAACTGCTTCCACTTTGCATAGTCGCTTACTGTTTCCCTGCCAATGCAAATGCAGCAGATAGGGCACACTGCTCAGGAGTGAAGGCCCACAGCCCCACACCGTCCTGGGGCTGGATGAACTATAAAGTCAATTCCTGAGATCTTCTTATAGTTACATGTGGAGGTTTTGTTTAGAGTCACAACGGGAAGCTGAATGCTGTCAAGTGCTTTGATCAACCTACCTCTGACCTGAGTATTGTATATTAAGTTTAAGAAAATGATTGATTAAGGTCAGGATGTTGGTTGAAAACGAGTCTCGAAGCTACAACCGTGGCCTAGACTCTAGAGCAGTGGTTCCGACCCTGGGGTAACTCTATTGCTGTACCTTGAACCCAGCGCATACAGCGAGTTTGTCTCCGTAACCATCTCCTCCTGAGCGTGTGAATTTCAGGGGAAGTTCAGTCCATCAATGCAATCAGCAGTTCACTTTATATGGAGGTGAGTCCACTTCCAAACCACAGCTTTAACGTAACCTTGAGACCTGCCATTCATTATTCATCCAGTGATAGCAGCAGGCGGCGCAGCACTTAGCACTTATAGACCGTGTGGCCCCTTATAGTGTGACTGGGTCCCCCTCATGCTCTCATCATGGCTCCGCTTTTATTTTGCTTCTTCTTAAATTTCCATTATTCACCACAAAGGGACATTTGACGCTGACCCCTCCCCCCCCTCCGCCGGGCCGTGTAGAAGAGCACTATTATTAATCAGGGCCCTTATCGCCGCCTCACATCTCATCCACTATTTGCTGTTTAATCACTAAAATAATACAGGGGGGGGGGGGGGGGGTTCATGGGGGGCGGGGGTGTGGGGTTTCCATGGCGACCAAATGGAAAAGGTCAGGCGTGGTTTATCTTATCAGTGATAGGGAACGGTTACTAATTACAGATAGGTACTAGCAGCTCTCAGTCCAACGGGCCCTGCCTTTAAACATTATCAGCAATCCACACCGGCCTGATATTAAAATAATCTCGGGAGTCATCCGTGCACACTCAGACGTGCACAAACATCAGGCTGAGAGCTAAGAGGCTGGAGCCTATACTGGCTACAGCAGCAGCTAATAGGGTCTGGGTCAGGACAGGGTTTAAAGCGGGGCTGCTCAAAGTGGGTCCCGGTTGCCAAATGCGCCCCTCAAACCAATTTTTGTTGACTGTCATGCTTCTTCCTAAATAGGCACAGAAAAGATGGTACTTTTGCTAAGGCTGGGACGATACACTTTTGTCCAGAGTAGGGTTGGGCCATATCGTATCGCATATCGTTATCGCGATACAATTTTTTAATATTGTTGTCATTTTTTTATATGGTTGTGGACATGGGGGCAGGTGCTTCAAAAGCAAAATGAAATGAAGGATGTAAACTGCTTGAGAAGATCATATTTGTGAGAAAATTAGCATGCGGTGACAAAGAAAAATAGGTATAAAATATCACTGAATTAATCTTCCCAATAGGTGTAAGGATGGGATTTTGAAGTAATTTATCCATTGTCAATTATATCGTGAAATATATCGTTATCGTGATATAGATTTTTGGCCATGTCGCCCTGCCCTAGTCATGATCCGATACGTATCACGATACTCAGGAGTATCACAGACCTGTCGCATCGCATCCATCAGTCTACCCCAGGGCAGCTGTGGTTACAACAGTCGCTTACCACCACTCAGTGTGGCGTGAATGACTAATGACAACAGTGTAGCACTTTTGAGAAACTTAGTAATATAGGCTTGTAAAGCGCAATACAAGTGTAAGACATTATTATTACATGTTTACCTTTAAAATGTGTAAAAAGAAAGCAGCCATGTGTCCAAAGTTTATAAACCAAATGTTATGATTGAAAAGTGCACACACACAACTCAAAATGTAACAGTTACTGGAAAAGAAAGGAGTGCATGATCAAAAGGACTCCAAACACAAGTATTGAAAGTATTGCAATACTTGATAAAGTTGATAAAATATTGCAGCATAAAGTATTGCGATGAGATACAATATTTTCTCCCAGCCCTAATAGTTTTTTGAAGCTTTGACCCTGATTAACTAATGTTACTGGCCCTTCACACCTGCCACACCTTGTCTCTTTTTTCTTTCTATGAACCTTCTGGTGTCTACAGCAAAGCCTGATTGATTAGTAAGCTACAAACTTTTCCCCTATAAATTACCAAGTCGGATTTTCTCACCAGTCCCATCATCTGGACCTACTCTTTGACCTTTTGTATCAGATCTGACCACTGCCTGTGCTGTTTGTTTGGGACAGTGTTGCCGACTCTAATGCTGGAGCCAAAGTTGGATAGATTCTTCAAACGCGCAGGTGACAGCTGTGGCCCCTCTCCTCTTATGTGTACGTGCCTTTACAGTGTCAGTATTTTCACTCGGTTTGACTGTGATCTTGTCTCAGCACCCTTCCATTTATCATCTCTGACATTTGGCTGTACTCGCGCTGTATCTGACCATCATCTGAGGAAAGCACATTTTTCCCATCACAAATCCCGTTGTGACTTTTGGAGTGGGGGGAGGGGCCTGGGTGCTTTCTCTTTGGCGAGGCGGAGAGATGAGATGTGGTCTTGGCTTCGCTGGCCCGCGCGCATGTATGTGTGTGTGTGTGTGTGTGTAGTAATTATGATCTGCCCCTCTCGCTCTCACACACACATTGGTACATGATGTTATCAGTCTGGTGGGGGGGCTCCACTGATGCCCCGCTCTTGAACACGGCCCCTTTCTGTGGCGGTGGCAGCCATGGAGCGGGCTTATATCTCCTTTACATCCGCTCTGTTCGCTCCGAGGCCTATCGCCGCGCCACACTGCTGCCACCACTATTTTTATTTGGACTTTAAGCTTTGTGACAGAGGCGCAGATAACACATGCAAAGCCCCAAGTTGCGAGCGTGCCCCCCCACTTTCTGTGCGAAGCGGAGCGGCCCACCCCCCGTTGTTTCTTGTTTTTTTTTTTCTTTTGCTCGACTTGTCTCTGTCTTTATCTCTATCAGTGTGTGCCCTTTATCTCCCCCAGCACCCCCCTCCACTGTCCGCCTTGCTCTCTCTCTTTCACTCTCTTCCTCTGTCTCTCGCTCTCTCTCTGCTCTCGTGGTATTTGTGTCTGTCCCTGGTACAGTCGGCACCACCTGCTGGCCGCACACTACTTTAACATGCAACACATGTTTTTGGTAACATGACAGTGTAGAACTGGAAACATGAATGCTGCAACTAATGGAACTGTTTCTAAGCTTAACTGGTTTATACTGTGTAGTTAATATCAGTATTGCCACTGAATTCAGATGGTAAAAAATGAAAACATTCATCCAGACTGGAGCATTTTTGACAGTGTTTCCACTCCCATTCTGGCTTTGTCAGTTCCACTGGTAAGAAATCTGGATATCGCCTTCTGACTCAACCTTATGAATTACTCCCTTTTCTTTTCTTTTCTTTTTTTACCCGTTTCACTCAATGTAGTTTGCTAAAGTGAATGAATTGAAGTGACATTAAATTGGTTTTAAAGCAGAACTAAGTCACTCAAGCCTCTGGAGGCA
Source organism: Gobius niger (assembly GCF_951799975.1). NCBI lineage: Eukaryota > Metazoa > Chordata > Actinopteri > Gobiiformes > Gobiidae > Gobius > Gobius niger. Next base: position 19,533,505 of record NC_136863.1, on the reverse strand, counting down.
ATAAGCGGCACTGCAGGCTACGTTTTTTTTTTACTAAATACTACGCTGACAGAAAAGACAAAGGGAGAGAAGAAGGGAGAGAAATGGAGTAGAGCTGGGCGATTTTTTTAACAAAAAAAAGCCCCCTCCCCCCATTTAAAACAAAATAGCTGCGAACTGTAAATATATTTTGAATATATATATTTGGTGTACTTAATAAATGTGCATCCACATAAACAATATTGCAAAGGCAAGCCCTTTCTCTAACTGAAAAGTCACTGTGCAACAAAGATTGTTAAACATCCAAATTATTTATACTGTATTTCGATTGAACTAATAAAATAACAAAAAATCCGTAGGTGGGCTCTGTTCTTCTTAGTACATTTGTACAGTAGGACCTTCTTCCTCTGAGCAGAGGGCAGAGAGCTAAAAAAAAATAAAAAAAATATTTTTCACTCAAACTTGGCTGTTAATGCTGCAATTAGCTTTACCCGTTAGCCTGTTAGCTTCTTCTTTGTGATTCTATTTGTGTGTGTTGCGCCTTTGACCCGGAGACAGGGAAGTTGCAAGGGTGGTTTTCTGGCCTGAGACACCAGGGGGAGATCAATCATCCCATTAACACTTCAGAGGGACTACAGAAAGGATTTATTAAGGTGAACAAGTGACTTAGTTCTTCCTTTACTCTAAGTACATTTTTTGCTTTGATTTTGTCTTTAGCGTCTGCTAAACAAATCATACAAATAGAGTTTGTTCCATGTGATCATGCTTTAGAAATGAATGTGCCGTACTGTATGCGTGTCATTACATAATGAAGGGATGGTGTTTGCTTCGAAGGGCCATCGAGCTGTGTTTAGTCTCCTGATCAGACACTGCAAAACCGAGTGAGGATGAAGAGCAGGTGTGAGACAAAACAAAATCCTTGTACTGTCACACACAAGGAGAATAATGTTGTTTTATCCAGCCTGTTAGTTTGCTAAAGTGATGCGATAAGATGTCCTTTATATAGTGCTGAACAGAGAAAGAAACTAAGATGAATTGATAGCGATAACGAGGTTAAGGTTTCTGTAATTGTCACTGTAGGAATGCATTTGACCCATCCTTGAATGCGTCTGGGGCCTGGGCCAACCTGAGCAGTGGGCGACAGAGGTTCCCTTCTCCAGATCTTGAGCTCGATTCAGAGTGCCTTGGACTAACCAGCTGTGCAAAATTTGGGTTGATGTGAGAAACGGAAAGGAAACGTATTGTCGCTCCAGCAGCTTTTGTCCGATCGTCTGTTGCGTCTCAAATGAAAAGGTCAAAAGATCAGACCTGGCCCAACCAGGCCAAACACGTGGGCCATGTCTCACCTTCCTAGATCCATGATCCTCCTCTTTCTGCTCTGGACCTTGTGAATGAGTGTAATCTCTACATTTCACACACGCTCTATCATACTTCCCCAAACTGTGAGAATCTTCCCACATTCCACTCAAGGCCGCCTCACTATCAGCGCCACAGACGGGGAGCGAGATAGGCCTGGAAACAGCGGTGATAGGAGGAGAGGGTGAACCCATGCTTGCACTTCACACATTTTGACCTTGTGAGAGTTTTTAAAGGAAAGACGGGCTCACTGTGACCTTCCCTTGACCCCCCCTGTGCCTTCATTCAACTCTTCACTCTTCACTTCGCGATAAACTATGTGATGACTCCCACTTTTGTTTTGTTTTTTGTATCAAGCTTGTATCCCGCTACGGCCTTGCTTTTTTTGGATGCAGGAGGGGGGTGCGTTGGGGCGGTGGATAGTTGGAGATAGGATAGGATTCAATAAGCTCTTGAATGGCCCTGCCTTCCCCCTCTGCGCGGATCTTAGGACGGTGGGAAAGTTCAAATCTGCTGCTATTTTCTATCTTTTATCAGCGGGTCTTATCGGGCTGCCTTTCTCGTCTGCATGCCTGACTTCAATGGTCCGAGGTCTGGGCTCAGCTGTATGCTAACGTCCCTCCTCCCCTCTCTATGTGAGCGTCTCTTCTGTTTGAAACTCTACCTGTGCTTGCCCCTGCCCTCAGCGATTATCACCAGCACGGGCGCACAAAGACGGTGCATGGGACTGTGGAGGGACAGCACTCCTTTTACATGATTTACGTTTTAGCAAAAGCATGTGAATTAAGCTTTATGGACATGCTTTAAAATATAAAAGATTTTAGAAGATGATATAATTGGTTCTGTGATCTCTTTGTTTCCAACAGACGATAAAGCTTTCTTATTTTGGGCATTGACTGTGGTCTCATGTGTGGAGTGAAAGACCTTGAACAGGAGGAAGCAGTGTTTCTGTCTGAGAAAATGTTTGATGAGCTGCCAAGACTGTAACACAAACAATACTTTATTTAGTAAAAGGCTATTGATGCTTAAATTGAGATTGTAAGAAGTAGACATTAAATTTCATGTAAGTTTGTAAGTAATTATTGTACGGATGCAACAGTTTTGCACTGGGGTTGTATTTTGACACAATACAGATAGTTGAGTTATATTTACTTGTTAAACAACAAAAACACGTTTTATTTGAAAGAATAATTAGAACTTATGTTTCTCGTTCAAAACAAAATGGTGGCGTTCATATCGTGTGAGTCTGAGCTCTGTCACAGGAGAAGCATCTGATCTCTGAGGTGCGTAGAGTCGCCAAAATATAGTATATAATATAGTATATAAGTAAAAAAGTACTGGGACAAAATGTTATGTGAGTAACTGTAGACTGATTTATTTTCAATGACGCCATGTGTGAAACAAAACTTAAAATAATGTGGAATTTGTGAAATGTCCAAAGAAAATTCCACGAAAATACAGAAAGACAAAATAATTCTGAAGAACTATATCTCTTTTATTGATCAAAATGAAGCATTTGCTGCTTAAATATTTACCCACAGTGGAAAAAATTACAATTATTTTTACTCAAGTAAGAGTCCAGATACTTCAGTATAATTTTACTCAAGTAGAAGTAAAAAGTACCATATGATTACACTACTACTCGAAGCACACGCCTCTGCTGACGGGAGTTGTGCTCTGGGCTGCTCTGCTGCTGCATCTCTATTGTGGCAAATGAAGTGTTAAAGAGGCTTTGGTTTGCTTCACCTGACAAATCACAGCTCGACAAAGCTCATCTTAGAAACCTTTTATTTCAAATAAGGACCTGAGCCGAGGTGTGCTGCTGCTTTGGCAACTCCTTTCATCATCAAGTACAGCCCAATCACAGACTCAATTCATTACCAACTACAAGGAACAATGCACTCCTGACGTTGGCCTCTTTTTCCTCAACTGTTCTCCTCTTGTTCTACACTTATACCCCCACTGGTCACCTATCACTATCTACTGCCCTCTAGTGGGCCCCTATTGTGCCCCTCTGGACTGACCACTAATATCTCTATCTCCCGTGTGCTTATGCCCCTCTCCGCCTCTTCTGTCTCCCCAGGACCCTTATCACCACCGCTGCTCTGCTCATTAAGGAGTTAATTTTCTCCTTCCTATCTCTGATTAGTATAGCCAACCTAAAGCACTGGCAATTCTTTAAATTTGTTCGTTGTTATCAAAAAAGCCGAGAATAGGGGGATATTTAATCGTTTAAGTAGTCTTCCTGGGGAACTAGATTTCACCCTCCCTCTCTCCATCCCTCCCTCTCTCTCTCTCTCGTCTTCCGAGCAATGTAAGGAAATGCGTGTGAGAGGCGGCCCGGCTCAGTAATTCAGTTTTTAAAAAGGGATGGCGCAGGGGGTGGGGAGGGGGGGGGGGGGAAGCGGCGGTAGGAGAAGAAGAGAGAGAGAGAGGGAGAGAGAGAAAAAAAAAACGACTTGATGAAATTCCGCTATCAGCTCCGAACCAATATGCAAAATATCTCTGTGGAAATCAAATAGCTATTATGTTTTCATTTCCACGTCGGCGTATTTGCTTAATGAAGAGGAGACAGATCAGACCGGCACAGAGAGTCTGCAGGAGGCGATAACCGCCAACGGCTCGCAGCTATCCACACACTGACGCTCCCAGTCACTCCACAGCCCCGCACTCGCTCCACAAAAAAAAGGAAAAAAGAAAAGAAAAACAGGCTCTGACAGGGAGAGAGAGAGAGACAGAGAGAGGGGAGTGGACGGAGGAGGAGAAGAAGAAGAAGAAGAAGAAGAGAGTGCCACGGTGCAAGGCAGGTATGCAAGCAGTGTTGGTTTTTGTACACTGAAAGAAGTCAGGGGTCAATAAAAGCTGTGCAGATTCCTGTTCGGAAGTGCTGGCCCCCATACCGACACCAAAACGGATTGATCTCATCTTAAACGTTTAGAATAAGTTCATGCAAGCGATTATTTCAATAAGAAACATCGCCAGTCGCGTCACGTCGATGGGAGTCGAGGGCATCGGTGGGTCTTTTGGATTCTGCCCTCTTATTGTGATTTGCAAATGAAATAAACCTCAGCTCAAACTAAATAAAAAATGCTTTGTTGTGTCATTTAACACACAAAAGTCTTCCATTGTCTTTCCCCCCAGGTTTAAACCAAAGAATTGACTAAAGACCTGGCGATCAAAAGCGCTAGTAAAAGCTCATATTATTTTTTCTGTGAGATTTTCATTGTTGTGTCTCGGGCTGGGTGAAGTTACATGATGCCAGTGTGGTATCCAGGGTGAAAAAAAGTTTCGGTTTTATCGGTATCGAAAGCAGGTACCAGAGAAAAATAGTTAGATCCACGTTTTGATACTGTTGGTTGAGGGACAGCATTAAAGAAAGTATTTTTTCTCAATTTATCCAATTTTTTTTGTCCAATGTTTGCCCCATTTCCCCCTTTTTTTGTATCGCAATTTTTCATTACTAATATTTCCTCACATTTTTCAAATTTTGTATCACCTAGTTTCCATTGTTATCATTTCTTGACCTAAGAGATGAACCCAATATTGTAAATCCACAGCTCTTCCACAAGTTCTGTTTTCTGCTTCTAGACGACAGATATTTTCGTATAGGTATATCGGAAACAGCATCACTCAGATATCGGTATCGAAAACCAAGTATCGTGAAAAGTACAGGTATCGGGGAAAAATAAGTGTAATGGTGCCCAGCCCTTGTTGTGTCTGTGTATATTTTCTTTTTAAATTCGTTCCACGTGTTGTTGTGTTTGCCTTCAGCCGCTCTGTTTACTCCAAGGCCTTTGATGTGGCGTCCCGCTGAGTTCACACATTTTCATCAGAAATCATTCCACAACCATCCTTTTTTTTTTTTTTTTTTTTGATACCTGGGTTATGTGGTTCAGATTTGACTCCATGTCCTTTTTCCTCTCAGCGTAACCTAAAGCAAAGAAACTGCCTTCACTAAGTAACTTGTATCATCTGCTTCACTACTTTCCCCAATGAGCACTTTAGATACAGTTCTCAAACTCTCATGCTTGTCTCGACACTAATAGGTGCTGCTTTATTTGTCTTAGTCTTTGTGAAACATGCTTTTTTTTTTACTTTGCTTCCGGGCTGCTCATTCTTACCAGCCACATAGTTGATATTCCTGGCACTGACTTTTCTATCAGATGTGATGGGAAGATGAGCAGGGAGTCGATACATTCCTGGGATTTTCAGATGGGCAGAATATTATATCTGTGGTGGACCTCAGTCTGTCACCCCGCAGTAATCAATGTGCTCACATCAGAGGTCCAGGCTGATTTCCAGATGAATCAAATGGTCACTGTGTGTGGGGGCAGTATTGGTTTTGTTTTTTTTCCATTTCAGTGCGTACGGGTCAGAGGCATTTGGCTGGACGACAACCAAAGCTTTGTGTCCTTGTGTTTTCAGATCTACTGTATTTAAAGTGCAACAATGAGTTACTGTGTGTACGTTGGTGGAGTGTAATGATGCTAGCAATCGAAGTCCATAACGCCTTAACACTTGGGATTGGGAAGCACAATTTTTCACCCTTTTTAGCCGTTTTCTGGCAAAAAAATACTTATTTATCACATACAAATAGTCAAGCCTAAATCGGGCCCATGGATGTTTTCTCACAACAGATTGTTCAGTAGAAGTGGAAAAAAACCATTAGCATTAGCATGATGCTAGGATGAAGCTTCCAGTTAGCATTCTCCGTTTTTTATGTATTTATGGGCCCCTTAACTGTTTTCAAACATGACCATATATGGGCGATTCCAGAGATGCCGTCTATATCTATAGATCGGTGTCACGAAACCTTCGACGAGCTGCATAACGTTGTGTTGTCGCCGCATTATTGTGTTTTTGCCTAACTTTTATAGGTTTCTTGTCATCTTTTTGTTTTTTTGCTTCCTTCTTTTTTAGTGGCTTTTTCATCACTTTTCAATCGTGTTTTTGTGCCCCTTTTGTTGTATTTTCATCCTCGTTTTCATCGCTATATTGACACTAGAAGATTTCAGATTTGGGTAAAGCCAAACTGGAGAACACATGCTCGCTTCAGGTGGGGGTTAAGAGGTTAAACTGTCCCTTCTCAAACTCACATTCTCACGCTTGTCTAGCCACTAATAGCTGCTACTTTATTTGTCAGCCACTAGGGCTGCCCTCAAACTGGGTGACTGAATCCTGGAGGTTCCAAATGAGGAATAGACCTTTCACATATAAAACACTTGTGCTTGTGGAATGTCCCTCTGAGATTCAGAAAGGCCCCTCCCAAATCACACCCTGGACCTTTATGTCACAGTGCCAACACATCAGAGCCTATTAACATCTTAGTTTTCCCCCGTTGCTTTTTGAGTGTAAAGTTGCCGCCTGAAGTGCCCGTGTGAAGCTGAGTGCCTCTCTCAGGTAGCTTCGGAGTGGCGGCGTGTGTTAGTTGCGTGCTTAATCAGCCTCGCGCGCCTCGGTCTGATGTGTGTTTGTTTCATCTGTGAGGAGCCGTGGAGCCGTGGTTTGATGTGGACCCGTGGTTAATGAAGCCGTATCTTTGCCGCCTTCATCACCGCCGCACACTTTGTTCCGTGGGCTCGAAGCTCAGACGGACGGCTCCTGCTTTCCCACCGCTAGTCCCACACAGCTCTGTCCCAAAGATCTCTGGCGGGAAAACCTATGTCACTTATAAAGATGACGGGGTTTTGCTTACAACACTAAAGGCTGTGTGCTTAAAATTAGGACTGGTACTGGGAGGAAAGTTATTGGTCCCAAGGAAAATGACTCGGATAAAAGATGAAAATTAATCTTTCAAAAACGTGGTGTCACCATTCATTTTGGTTCTAGATAATGAATAATGCAGTTTAGGAAAAGGGCTGAGCACCGTAATCTTTTTCAATGCCGGTACTTCAACAATACTTTTTGTTATATTTAGTTTGTCATAGAGAACCATAAAACAGATGAATAATGTGGCAAAGGTGGCCATACCACAGTTGCTCTGCCCAATCCCGTCAGACCATGGAAGCTAAGCAGGGAAGGGCCTGGTTGGTACCTGGATGGGAGACCATTTGGTTACACCAGGAAGCCTAGCGAATGTCGTGAGTAAGTGGTTGTGGTCGGAAGGGCTGATGGCGCAGACTGGTTGCCTCGCTTCCGTCAGTCTACCCCAGGGCAGCTGTGGCTACAATAGTAGCTTACCACCACAGAGCATTTGGTGATCGAATAATGCAATGTAAAGTGTCTTTGCTTGTCCAGAAAAGCGCTATATAAAACTTTTGCATTATTATTGTTATTATATATGTTAATTTATTTGTATTCATTTGTATTTTAACCCTTTTTCCAAATTTTTATACGTGGTTTTTTTCTTTGTCTTTTTTTTTTTAATGTTTTGCTTTTTTTCCTGATTGTCCCCCAATTATTCAACTTGTGTTTTAACTTTTCTTTTTTTTCTCTTTGTTTTGATGACCAACAGCATCAAAACTTAGGTACCTGCTTTCGATACCAGTAGTACCTAAACCTTTTTTTCCCTTAATACCAGAGTGGTAATTGTTTAACGTTACCCAGCCCTACTTAGGAAAGGGGGAAAAAAGTATCTTTCAGGTCCTGGTGCCATAAAAGATTGAAAAGTACCCAGACAATACATAGTTTTCCATAATACATTGGGGAATATTACGTAGAGTATTGTGTTTGTTTATGCTTGACTCACTCTTGTGTTGCAGTGGGAATATCCTTCACAAATAATGCATGATTTCTTGAATGCTGATTGTTAGTCACAGATTATTTACCCTTTCAACACGTGATATTTCAACGCACTTCTGTTTGAGACCGTAATTTAGCCAGATAAAGAAACAAATTAACTCAAACCGGCGTGTATAAATGGAATAGTTAAACACAAGCTTTAACACATTTTCCTGAACATCACACAAAACGACTTCTTTGGCCTTTCGTTCCCGATTAGGCCCGAACTGGTGCCGCTCTGGGCCCTGTTCACGGTCTGCTCCTCTTTTAACACATCGTCCCTGCATTTGGAGATACACATGACTTTCTATGATTGCACCACGGTTGACTTCATTTCTTTCTTTTTTTAACGGCGGATATCACTCTGTCACAATTAAAACAGGCCAAATGAAGTAAAAAAAAAAAAAAAACGCCTCTCACTTATCACTGTCGGCCTGCTATCCCTATACCCAGCCTGAACTACTTCTCCTTGGATAAAACTTTTGCCGTTCATTTGATGTCTGAAAGCAGTGATGCAGCGATTGATTCATTAAAACCACAGCCAGTAATGAAGAAAAAAAAACCCTCATAACTGCGACTTCCATTTTAACGAACCGGGGAATTTAATTGGAATTTCCGACTCTGAACCGGCTTTGTACGATTTTGATTAAAGCAAAATTAATTGTCTGAAAATGCCCTTATAGATACTGAAAATTAGATGGACCTCGTTCTAAAAATATTGTGTACCGGATCGATCTTTTTTTTTTTTCTCTCTCTCTCTTTTTTTTTTTTTTCCCGGGTCCAAATCTCGCTGTGTTAATTTTTATCTGAAATGAGAGCGCGCGGAGCATGCAGGCGTGGAAGTTGAAATTAGCCTAAAGATGTTTCATTTACAAAGACAGAAACACTTTGTCAGCCGCGATTGTTTCCAAGCATTATCTCCGCGCCTGCTTTTTAATTGCTTTGGAAGTGAAATTAACAGAATTAGAAAAATTGCCTCTCCCTTTCTCTACGCCCCGTCTTTATTCACGCCTATTGTTGTGTGCTTTGTATAGATTATAGAGGCCCTTTGTTCCAGCGGTGTAAATATATACGCCCCCAGTCACGGCTTTAGACCAGGAACAATCCCCGCACTGGTTACAACACAAGATCACAAATTAATTTACAACCTGTCTGGGGTCCGATGCTCGTTGTGTTCCCAAAAATATCTGTTTGTTTGTGTGGTCGCTCTCATGTTCTTCTCGTTCATGTCTCGCACAGCCTTTATGAAACACTGTCTTGAAATAAATGACAATGTGGACTGAGTTTTACATTTAAAGCATAAACGGCTAATGCATTTGTTGCTATTTGAGATTTTTCTTCAATTGTTTAGTCCTAGACACAGGATTGCACAGCACGAATGTTATAATAAATATGTTTCAAGTAGGGTTGGGCCGTATCGTATCGCATATCGTTATCGCAATATCATTTTTCGATATCGTTGTAATTTTTTATATCGTTCTGGACGTGATATATTTTGTGTTACGCTCAACGCTAAACACCGAATGTAGAACACGGGGACAGGCGCCGCAAAAGTAAAATGAAATGAAGGATGTAGATCATATTTGCGAGGAAATTAGTAGGGCTGGGACAAAATATCGGATCGGTTTTGCATCATACTTTTTGCAGCAAAACCAAGTAGATACTTTATCGGGTATTGCAAAAGTTCAGTACTTGTATTTGGAGGTATTTTTTATCATATACTCTTTTGTTTTCTGTCATCAGCACTTCGTTGCATTTTGCAATAATGCGCTTTTCAATCCTAAAGGGACTACACAGAATTTTAAAATGTTAAAATCATGTGTTGTTCCAGCCATGTCCTAATATGTAGAAAGAGCTCAGAACTATTCACCACATCTGCCTCTAAAATCCTGCACTGTCACTCAAAAAGTTGTTACTTCAGGTCCGAAGTGCCGTCATGCAAGAGCTTAATATACAAGCTGCAGTTACACGTATGACCTGAGGTGGCAGTAGTGAGTATAAATGACCAACTTGCATCCAGCCCCTTTAACACTTCAATAAGTGTCAAATGTCATTATGGTTTATACACTTTGGACACACGACTGTTCTCTTTTTGCACATTTTAAGGCTAACATATAATTTATCATCATTATTTACTGTATTGCAATTGGATCGGCCCCTGAGTACCGTGATATGTATCGGATCGTGACAAAAGTGGATCGTCCCAGCCCTAGAAATTAATAAATAAATAAAAAAAGGAGAAGAAATTTTAACTGAATGAATCTTCCCAATAGGCGTGAGGCTGGGATTTTCGAGTAATTTGTCCATTGTCAATTATATCATCAAATATATCGTTATCGTGATCATTTTATATCGTGATATAGATTATAGGCCATATCGCCCTGCCCTCGTTTCAGTCATTTATTTGCAATACTTTGTTTTACAGAAAAGAACAAAGGCTGCTGTAGTTGGTGTTTACTCCCCTCAGGGCGCCACAAAATGGTATTGAAATTAGCAAAGAGCAGATTCATCTTGTCTTGTTTTTCATTAAGATACTGGATATTATTATTTATGTAAACCTTTGTCACATTTACGTCCTCGGACTAATAATAAAATGATCAAATATTACAGCTAATTCATAACAAAATAAACAAATCGAGTTAATATGACTTCTTTGATTCTTCTTCTGATTCACTGATCTTAAACGTTGAATCAACATGAATCTTTTATCAAGTGGCCATTATTACATGATCAAAGCGATACTCCAAAATGCCATTTATTACTCGAGTACCTAAGACCACTAAATCACCATCTGCATCGCGGTTAATTCTGCGTTTAGCTCTGACTGGTCTAATCACCCGATCGAAGGCCTATTATTAATACAGCAATTTAAGAAAGTCGCATTAAATCCATATTAGCCGTCTCCATATTTTGGATGATATCTTCAAAGGGGCTAAAATAGATGAGAAGTAGTGTCTAATTACTGTGGTCAGCGGGGACTATAGCAGTGTAAGTGATAGGGATCAGGCTAGGAGGTGTCCCGGCTCTCTGCTATTAATCTGCTGGATTAGAGCGTTCACTGTGTCCAATCCATCTCGTATATGTTTTTATTCTCGAGAGGACACTTATAAAACAGGCACGCGACGTTCAGGCGATTTAAAAAAAAAAGTATTATCATAAGTAGCTTGTTAAACCCTTACGCTGTCCATTATTTTTTTTTAAATTGTTTAGACTTAAGGCTTTGGGAACATAATTAAACTGCTATTTGTTAAGTGTAATTTGCTCACAGTCATTATGTCCTCAGATCGCACACGAAAAGAGCGCAGTTTCAAAGCCTTAAAATCGTAGTTTTAGTTTGCATGTCTGAGGTCCACAATTCATCAAATACAATATGTCCCTTGTTGAAACCCATGGCTCTCTACAATGTTATGATAAAGTGTTTATTGTGTGTGTATTTTAGCGCTTTCAACTGGTTTGTGTCTTTTCTTCAGGGTCCATGGGCGATCTGGACAGTGGAGAGGACAACGCAGCGGACAGCGTCAGTCTGTCAGGAGAAGAGGGCGGGGCTTCCGATCCAGACGACTCCGCAGAGGACCGGGACAGCTCCAGCCCGCTGCCGCACACACCAGGCTACAGTGAAGGTGAGAGAAAAGTTGTGCAAAGTTGATTGATTGATTGAATGATTGATTGAATATTTTATTTCGAGCTACACAAAACAGACACAAAAGTGAGAAAAAAAAGAATAATAATAATTACAAAGCTCGAAAAGGAGTGGGAAGAAGACAAGCTTATTAACTCCCACCCCCTATTCACTTCAATAATAATAATGTGGTTGCAATAATAACATATGATTACATATTTACATCAAATGCAACAATGCATTACATTAAGTCAACAATCACAGTATGTTACACTTTATAACAAGTGTATACATTTATTTATTTATTTATTATTTCCTTATGCGTTATTTATTGTCATGTTAGTATTACTGTTATTCATAATCCTCATCATCATCATCATCATCATCATCATCATCAAGTTGTGCATTTCTTTTTAGATTTAACATAACAAATTCATCAGCCGACTGTATATCGGAGTGTGTGCTGGGGGTTTTCTGAGGTCGATGCCAATACCGATTTTTTGGGGGATTGTTATTATGCTGATATTTTTGACCAATATTTTTGGTTTTTTGATTTCCAAATGTCTCAATCCTGTAAAAACTTAAATACTTGCCACTCCAGCGGTGGCTGATTTTATTTTATTACTTCAGGTGAGTCAATCGTAGTTTCTGTCCCAGCTTTGATTAGCTGCCGTGAGCCGCTTCATTTTGCACGACAATCAAAAATACAATTGCAGAGGTTAAAACTAATTCAGCATTTGAATTCCCAGGTTCTGTGCTTCAAAATGACATACAGCAATGTTTCTCTGTTTCCCTAAGGCCGAGGGAATTGTAGCCGAGACTTTGCTCTTTTCAGTGCAAAAAACGATTAGTCTCTATCTTTCGGTCCCGAGATATCAACCTTTTTCTGTGCTAGATTGGCCAATAGCCGATATTGTAAAATCCCCAAATATCGCCCCCGATATATCGGTCGACCTCTAATAATAAAAAGGTTAAAAGCTCAAAAAGGTTTGTAAATAAAGGTCCTTCAAAACATCTAATCTAGAGGGTCACAAAGCTCTTGCCACTTCCAAACCTGGATAAATGCATCAGAAAGCGGATCCGAAGCATAGATCGAAGACATACATTTCTCCTCAAAAGGGGGGGTGTTTTAAAGTGAAAACCTATGTCTGGAAATAGCTTGATGGTTCATAACATTCACAGCTCAAATGTCCCTGCACAGGGGGGACAAAAATTGTTCTGTCAGTCGCTTAGACGGCTCATGTTCACACGTTTTAAGAGAACGGCCGCGAAGTGCTTCGTGTTTTAGTGGAAACCTGACACAAATGATCTGACCAGGGTGCACTCTGCAAGGTTACTGCACCTGCACCCTATACGAGTCACTGATCCACAAAGTCAAGTCAAGATCATCCAAAGTCATGTTTTGAATTAAATAAATAGCATTTTATATAAGAGGCACTTTGAGCTATATTTATATTAGTTTCTTATCTGTGTGAACATGACTATAGACTTTTCTACATGCTTAAAGCTTCCACCACTTATCCATTCTGGCTTTTTTCTCCATTAACTTTTTAATATTTTTCTTTGTCCTTTTTCAAGCGCAAAGCCGATCGTAGCTGATACTGCCCTGGAAGAATAATCTCTTGAAAGAATGGGTACTTTTGAGTGAAGAGCGCGCTATCTCTATTATCTCTATTAGCAACTGTTACAGCGACCGTTAACTGTCGTAGAAGAAAAAAAATCTTTGATCAACTGCTGTTAACCTGTTTTTTTTTTTTTTATCCCCTTCACACAAACGCCACAAGCACACATGCGGTACTAGCTTATCTGCTTTGTGTCAGAACCAATAAAAAGAAACAGTGTAGGTTGAATCTTGGCCTGCCCTTCACGCACCTCTTATCCAAAAGTCTCTCCCTTGTAGCGTGTGATGGCGACGGAGTTTTTCTTTCTCATATTCTTTTGACTTATTCAAGATTTCACCAGCTGTGTTTTTTAATCTCAAAAATTCCTGCTCTTGTGAAATTTTGGGGCTCGGGCGTGATAAGCGTCTGGCTGGTTGGCTCGGTTTGATAAAGCCATGGAAATTCTGTCAGGTGCTAATCGAGACGAGATTAGAGATTAGAGTGGGGTTGGTGTGTGCGCGAGGTGAGGGGTGCGGAGTGTGCAGAAGATTGTGCCCAAAGAGGAACTCGGGGCAGACATACGATGGCAAACTCCACATGAAATCATTGTGTGTTGGAAACATACATTGCCTTGTTAGTTTGTTTCATGTTCATTTAAAATACTAATCCCGGGGGCCTCTGCTCCTTTTGCAGTTTTTCATCTTAATAGTAGCACTTAGTTAATGAGCCTAATGTCAAAATGCAGCTCAAAATAAATATGCCAAATAAGCCCAAGGTTTGAGTAGTGTGTTGTGTTTATTTTAAAATGTTTTAGGGTTTAAATGATGTGCTAAACATAGCTGTTCCATTTGAAATGTGTTTCAGAGTATGCGAAAGGTGAGTTGGCTTGTGTGCGGAGGTTAATTCAGCTTTTCTCCTCACAGGGGTGTCTCGTTGCCCGGCGCTGCCATTATCAGTTGTCTGTAAATCAGCCATGTTTGACGAAGCTGCTCTTTCAACCTGGGATCAATACCAGGTCTTTATCAGGCCAGCACTGGCTAATAAAGCCAAGGCCTCTTATCCGCCATCTGGACCTGCGACGCACACACACACATGCAGCCAGATAACCAGGGTGATAAGAGCAAGAGAAAAACACATTCTAGGACTAACAAGACCTGGCATTTTGGGTTCACAATCACTTCATCTTTGCTATTTCCAATGGAATCATTTTATATTGACCGTTGTAGATGTGCTGTGCAACTGTTTAACTGAGGTTTAAGGACTTTGAGTCATATGTTTGTAAGGATTGGCTATAGATTGACGGTGCATTTACCCCTGAATGAAAACACTTTTGAGTTGATTATTCTGAGAAGAGACCAGTTCATAGCAGTCGAATTTATGTTCATGTGTTTCAGATTTTATTCAGTAAAGTTGTCTTTTGTCCCTTTTGTGTATGTTCTATTGTTCATTACTCACAGTTCTGTCTCATTTTTAATCAGTCATCATAATCAAATGGCTGTCGTTTGAACCTTATCAAATGCAGCTTCTGAAAGTGAGCCTTCAGCCTCCAGTCTGCATCAGTGACTTTGTGAGAGTCGGACTTCTCAGAAATGCAGCAGAAACAAAGTTCCCTTTTCTCAGTATCTTACTTGTAGATCACAGGAAGTTTGATCAAATCCATTTGTGCTGATTAGACAGTGCAACCTCGCACTGATCTCTCATTGAGCCCTGCTCTGGGCAACTACTTGTTTCTTTGTTTCTTTCAATGAACAGAGTGTAGCATGCCATCCGTGAATATGTCAGTTTTTTTTTTATTTTGTTCATTCATTTCACTGTGAAAACCATTTTTAAAGTGTGTGCATGTCCAATGAAACCCTTCATAATCTTCAGGCACACCAATTACTTTAATAATTCTTTTTGAAATGCAACCAGGGTGACTAAGTTCCTCCCACAGCTATAGCTGAACAGGAGCTTCCTGTCTGCACTTTATGACCAAACATGAAATACCAGACAATGAGCGGGTACAGTAGTTGTAAAGATAAATCAATATATGGCAAAGGCATCACATTGAAAAGATAGCTGATCTCTTTTACTATAACATTTGAACTTGAACCTTAAACTCAAATGTTTATAGTTGTACTTTGTAAAAAGGTTTTATCTTTGTTGACTCCATATTTTTTATTCTCTCCTTTGACAAGTCCAGTCTTTTTGTACAACATTATGACATGTGACCTAGTTATAACAATAAAACAGTAGTACTGCATTACAGAAGGACATGTGTGTTCCAGTAACTGCAGTGTTACTACTTTAGCTTCACAAATCAGTTTTTGTACTGATGGGGCAACAATGGCTCAGAGTGTGTCAGTTATTGGAATCCTCATTCCCACAGGTGGAGATTGTTGTATCCTTGGGCAAGACACTTCAACCTGGATGAATGTGATGTGTGTGAGTTGATAACATTGACTTAATATTTATAAACTGCCATTGCTCATTCTTCCCCATTTACATGAATTACTCCATTTGAGAGAGAATCCATGATGGCTGCTCTATCTCCTTCTACAGAGCATATTCCAAAAAGGCGGGAAACTCTTCTCAGTGTTGTCTCAGGAATAAACCGTATTTTTAGAAACGATCAGTCTTTGGGGCCAGGCTTTTCAGTTGTTTTTGACACTTGTAAAGTCACCACTGGATTGCATGTTATTGCATCTTCAGGAGTCTCCTTTAGCCACTAGGGGGTGGTATGGCAGCTATGCCAGCCCCCGCCATGTGGACCAAAGAGAACTTTTCTCTGCCATTGACTGATAATGGTGTGGGGCCAATGGCGCATTTCGGCAGCTTTGTTTGCCTCAGTCTACGACCGAGAATGGAGTGAGTGAATGACTACAGTGTAGTGCTTTGTGAAACTAATGACACAGGCTTGTAAAGCACATGTGTGAGCCGTTGTTATTACTATAAAGACATATGGAAGAATTACAGGATTTCTAGTTAATTGTTTTCTTTACTGCAATACATACTGCATTCATAGAAGAAGAAGAAGAAGAAGAAGATCTTTATTTATATAGCGCCTTTCACAGACATATAGTCACAAAGCGCTTTACATGAGACAGTTGTACATTCACTCCATACTCGGTGGTGGAAAGCTACGTTTGTAGCTTCAGTTTCCCCTGGGGGAGACTGTCAGAAGCGCTTTCGCGACTACACACGTCTGCGCCAACGGACCCTCTGACCACCACCATTCACTCACACACATCATTCATCCTGGCCTAGTCTTCCCATACAGTAAACACTTCACTCCTGACCACAACGGTGAGTAATTGGCTGGGCATGAAAGGCAGTAGCGAAGTACTGAGTACTGCAAAAGTTGTGAGGTTGTTGGGTGACTTTGCCCGGCAGGTGTGACAGGGGAAGTTCATCTTATCAGATTGATGGAGACTGTCTTGCTGTCGGGGCGGGAGGGGTGAGCAAGGGGAGGGTGAGGGAGAGGAAAGGGGGGTTGGGGGGGTGTCCTGGCAGAAAAGTGTCTGTCGACTCCTCCTGATACCTGCCTCCCTGTCTCAGATGATATGGCTGATAATATTGATAATATTAAACGCAATAACTGTGTCTCCAGCTCCCCTCCCGCGCTCAAGCCGCTGCCGGATAAAATCAATGTGCCATTCAATGTGATTTATAGCTGAAAATAATGGCGGTGTTTAGGCGGGGGGAGGGGCCACATGTGTGTTAGTATGTCGCTGTATGAAAGGTGGACGTGACGTGAAGATGGATGTTGCCAGGGTTTTGCCTGTGTTGATTTATTCTGAGATGCAGATCCCAATCTCAGGGGCGAGCTGCTACATTAAAAATTGCAGAAAGTGGAGGCGTCACATGGTCACGGGGCATTTATGGCTGGTATCGATTGGGCGCTATCGGAGCGTTATCGGAGCGGGAATGTGAGGGTAAACAGGCTCTTTGTGCACACACTGCCGAGGCCTTATCGAGGTGGAGAGAGGCGCAGGTTTGGGGAAGGGGACAGCGCACCAGGAAGTGGAGAGTATCTGGAGTATTTGGGGCATTTTTGAGATTTCGACATGTTTAGTCTGAACCAATAATCTCACCTAAATAATCTGCACCCAGGTGGTGTGTTGAATACCAATGTGTGTTGAGTATACAGGGCAATGTTGTATCATGGTGTGACGTCTTCGTTGTACATGATTTATGGCTTTAGTGATATAAGAAGGTGCAACTTAGGTTCATTATGTTGGCACACATTTGGGTTCAGTTTTAGTGCCGTTTTATTTAGAAAGATCATTAGTCAAGTGGTTCAAACTGTGCTATGTGTACTTCTTCGTCAGGGTGATCTGCAATTTACACTTCATTTTTTTCAACAAGAGATAATATAATGTATCTGGAGTTTTTTTTTCTTGTTTATCCTCTGTTCTTCCAGTTTAAAGGCGCCACAGAGGCACTCCAGTTTGTCAACCACTGTTTAGAGTCGCACATTTTTATTTGAGCTAGTTAGCTATTCTGTCACATCAAAACCGTCACATGCATATTAAATTGTACAAGTTGTGGATTCCTCTAATGAACTGCACTGCTGCGTCACTTTGAACCAGGATCCGATGATAATGATGAAGACACAACAAGTACAGAGAGATGCTGCGCCCTGATAGGCCGAGGGGCTCCGATGCAACTATTAATCTAATCTCACTAATCGGGATCCTGCTAATGGGGAGGGACACTGTGCGATGAACCAGACGATAGTGACTCCACAGCCAAAGTTCAGGTCCACGTTTCACACTGCTTTGGATTGGTTTAGATACACTCCACATAAAAAGCGAGTGCATTGTGGCGTATGTTTAGCTTTACATCTGTGTCTCTATAAGCCATTGTCATTGCCTCACAGTCTTCCTGCAATTCAGCGCCGTGTACTAACCCGAAGGCGCATAGATTTTGACCCGGCAAAAACATAAGGCATTTTTTGGATACAGCACTCAGGCTTGTCCACAGGGAGGGGTCCAGATGTGCAGACAGCGCGGGGCAGCAGCGATGCAGTTGGACAGTCACATTGAAGTCTGTGATGGTTGAACCAAATCAAAGGGTTCATGTGTGTGAGAGCAGGAGTAGCGTTACAGCAGAGGAGCTTTGATCTGCAGACGGGAACAGCAGCACAGGCCCCGCTCAGGGACTGCACATTCTGCTGCGCTTCCACAATCACAAATTATTATCATTTCATTTAACAGTTCCAGCTTTTACTGAATTACTTGATGCTTGATTTGATTTGAATTTTCTGCGAGATTACTGTAAAACTTATGATGATTATTGTGTGCACAGAGCCCCACAGCCAAGATTCACGGGGCGGTCCTGATGATGAAGAACAGCCGGCGGATGAACAGGCCCCAGTCCAGAGTGGTGATGAAGAGGATGATGAGGGAGAGGCGGAGACAGAGGGGCAGCAGCGGAGCAGGCCAGGTCAGTGTCTTACGCTGGTTCGAGATCAGCAAACGCTTTAAGGGTGCCACTTAAAAGATGAAAGAGATGAAAAAGATCCTCTGAGTGAGTTTGCCACCACTAGATACGCCGCTCAGCAATGATCCTATATTTGCCAACAGAGAGGAAATTAGGAGAACATTTCAACTGACCTGTAAATTGAATGAACACCTGTAAACTCCTGTATTTCTCTGGCTTATATTTTCTCCATCTGCTGGTCAGTATTTCTGCTGAAATTCATATGACCTCCCCAAACTTGTAGCTTAAAAAGTAAAATATAGTTCTGTGTTTTCTTTTCACGCTTCAGGTTAAGAAGCAATGCCAGTGAAACCTAATGTTTTTCGAGAAGAACCCGTAACAAGACATAATGAATGTAATTAAAGTAGTTGGGCTGAAACTTCGATTATTGAAATAGTTGACAACTGTTTTAGTAATCGATTAATCATTTTCTAGTAAACACAGACTCAAATGGAGCAAAAATGACATGACAATTATGTATTTTTGATGAAAACATGCTTTGTTTTTAAAGTTAAGGTCTGTAGTGTTTTGTTCATTGTAAATTTCATGAATATCTGTCTTTGTCTCATCCAATCAGAAGCAGAATTAGAGAGTCTCCTACAAACATTCACTTTAAGTTTACTCCATCAACATGTCATGATGACTTTAGCTTCATGTGGTAGAAAGATTTGATTCGATTAATTGTAAAAAGTAATCAGTAGATTAATCGATTACCAAAATAATCGTTAGTTGCAGCCCTAAGAAGTAGTCAATGAAATGACAAATATGCAAACCGTATGGAGTACGGTTTCATCAGTTGGATTTTGATTCTTTTTCCTGGTGCTTATGTCAAGATGTTTTCAAAGAAGGTAGTTAGAAGTTCTGGTTCTTGGGTCTGTCATGTTCATTGGAGGAGTCTGGTGCTTCAGACCCATCTCAAAGCAACCACCACTAAGCAGAAACAATGGTAGAAATAGATGCGTGGCGTTGTGGGGCGAGGAGGGGTGTGATGGAGAGAGCCGAGGAGGAGAAGGTGGATGGATGGAGCGAGGGAAGAGGAGGAGGAGGAGGAGGAGAGGAGGAGGAGGGGGGCTCGCCACGATAAGAGAAAAATTCAGACCGGTCAAAGTTTCCTTTTTGCCAATCGTGCTCCTGATAAAGACAGCGCCTGCTCCGGAGCTGATAGAGGGGCTATCTCTCTCCCTTACCCCCCCCTCTCCCCTCCCCCATACCGACGCTCAATCGCCTGTTAGTTTGTGAAGACCGGAGGAAGGGAAAAGACGAAGGGAAAAAAAAACAATAAAAAAGCACGGCCCGTATCAGCTCGGCATCGCGGTGCTACCATCAGCCAGCCACCGCAACAGCAATTAATATAGCTCCAATTACTATTAAAGGGACAGGCCTGGACGGGACGATAATGAACACATCCTCTGGAATTAACAAACACACACCCACACGGAGAGAGAGATGGACATGAAACGTGTGGCGCCTGAAAAACAAACAGCGCATTCCTAATCTCCTGGGATTGTTTAACTCATTGAAGACAGAGAGAAATAAATAACAAAACAAAGCCAGATAAGGCGGGAAATAAATAATAAAATTATAGCAATTCACTTATCTGCTTTTAGCCGCGTGCACGTTTGTTAAGAGTTGAATACATTTGCTCACGACTGTCATATTGAAATCCATAAGGACCATAGGAGTACATGTTAGTAAATAGAACTATATGAAGCTCTGTACTTAATTCAAACATATAAATGATTTCATTGTGAATTCATATGGATCAAAATGTTTGTTTCTCTCAAGGCACAGGGAGGGCAGGGAAGGTTCAGGCGATCGGCTTCCTGACAGCCTGGTGGTTAAAGCTACAGATACAATATATTGGTTTTAATTGAATTTAATTGTGATTTTTCATTGTTTTTAAGTGTTTTCAACTAACACACTTGCAGTGGGATCCAGGCAATGTTGTAAAAATCTGTAAAGCCAGGTGCTCTTCAAGGAAAAGGCCTATGGGCTATGAAATAGTAGGATCTTGCAAAAAATATATAGGTGTGTGGCAAGAAGTGCATTCCTCAGGGCATAAGGAAGACACTTTGTTGTGAAACGCGTAGGTATTTCCATGTTGAATTAAAGGACTTTTAATTTTTCTATAACAGAATGCCTCAGAATCCTTTTTGCCACACACCGATTGGTACATGTCTTATGCAATATCCTACTATTACACTTTCTTTTTGTTTACTGTTTGTATGGTTTCTGTTGTATCTGCTACTGTGTTACTGTATTCACTGAACCGTGTACTAGTGTATTAGTATCACTGCTAGTCAACCATGCTTCAAGCTGAACCTGCACAAGCCATTGAATCGAAATCACACTTTGAATAGTTTGCAATTAGCAAAGTGCAAAGACTGCAGTTATGTAGGAGGCGCAATATCCTTTGAAAACAACAAATTGAACTAGATTTTGGGAACCCTGTAGGTTTGAGCTCTCCAAGCATGTTCTGGAGTATGTAATTGCTAAAGGAGCTAAACAGTTAATCTTTCAGTCTACTCGTCAATGTTGATGGTCCTGGGACTTTATAAAATGTCAACTTGGTCTTTATTTTTTAAATATTTGCTTTTCCTAAATCCCATAGATGCAGTCAGATGCAACCTCACGTGCCCTTTTGAACTTATAGCTAAGTGTTCCACTTCACTCTTTTTTCTCTTAATTTTAAACATTCTGAAGCATTTGGAAAGAAAGTAATTCCATGATATGACACTTTCCCATTAATATTATAACCTTATTATACTAATCTCTCCATTTATTCCAATAATTTATTCATGTAAGTCTATTTGACAGTTGTTGCTATTGTTTTGACAGACGGCAACGACAGAGCATTTGGATTCACTTCTGTAAAAGATAATACAATTCATTAGCGGCCGACATGTTTGACACCGTCTGTGAGCCTAATGAGTTGTTTGTCAATCCCAGTAAAGTCCTTAGTCACAGATAATAGTCAGGGTGGCTCTCTTTTTCTCCTCTGCTTTTTTTTTTTCTCCAACAGTGGCTCTGAGGCTTCCATTAACACTAGACAACATTCAAATTAGAGAGATAATAAACAGTGCGGGATTAGAGCAGTCTTCCATTCCCGAGCCCCCGTGTGCAGTGGCGGAAGTCTAGGTGGGGCCCGCTCCTATCGGGGATGCCGTGATAGCTGCCTTTTTAATCTACTGTGTGTCCATAAATGCCTGATATGCAAAATAAATTATGAAAAAGGATGGAAAATCTTTTGAATGACCTTGCAGGGCTGCGGGGTTCGATATTTTCCCCTTCGCTGCTTAAAATTCTTGATATGCAAATGACCGTCAGAGTAATCCCCTGTCATTGGCTGCTCTGGTCCCACATTCTTTCAACTGAGGACTAATCCATTATCACCACGGGCCTATGGTTTCTGTAGGTGGAAAATCTACTGTATTTCAGTCGAGGGCAAGAGTTCAATGTCAGACGAAGAAGGTTAGAGTACAGAGAGAAGTAACAAATATTATTAACTCTGCATCCAACCGCGTCAGCATTTGGCATTTTTAATCATCTTCTTTCACTTTTTAGGTGGTGTAGACACTGAATCATGAACCCATTATTTTACCAAATGTGTGGTGTGTACTTCTAAAAAAACACAAATACTTGGTCACTCCAGCAGTGGCCGGTTTTACTTTCTTACTTTAGGTGATTCAATCAATTCTGTCCCCAGCTTTGATTAGCTTCTGTTAGCATTAGCATACTATTTTCCACTGCGATCAAAAATACAATTGTGGAGATAAAACTAACTCAGCGATTGAATTCTCCAGGTTCTGTGCTTCAAAATGTCCATATTAACCTAGGTTTAGTTGGTAAAACCTGTACACAGGCCACCGTTTTCCATACTGAGATATGTTCTTACCTGAGCTTAGACGAGTTGATGTTAGCATTTAGCCCCTCTGCTTCTAACTTACAGAGGAGAGGAGACCGAGCTCTTCCATGTTTTCCCTATTTAAATACGGATACATGAGTAGTTACACGATCCAAGTATAGTTACACAAAATGAAACATATCGATTTTCGAAGCGGATAGAAAGGGGTACTATATTGTGAGGCGTAATAACACCTTAGGTGCACTTTGACATCCATCACTTTACACTAACAAACTTTACACTAACAAAGTTCCATCATGATGTTTCTCTGTTCCCGTGAGGCCTAAGAAATTGTTGGGGGGCTCATTTTAAAGCCCCGACTTAGTTCTTTTTAATGCAAGTCTCTACCGTTTTTGTCCGGCTTTTATCGGCATATTGTAAAATACCCAAATATCTTTAAGTCACAGTCATCTTGCTGGATTAATTTACCACAGAGCACCTCTAGCCATCAAACCTGCGACCTTCTTGTTGTGAGGCAAGAGGCACTAAACACACTGCCATCTTGAAAAGCCATTTTACAACAAGGCCTTTGAACACGGGGGGGAACACAAAGTAAGTCTCTATGTAACTCAGAGAACACAGACTTGCCCCAGTATCCAACTAAGAGGCAAAAGTGGTTGAAAATGTAAAGTGCGTATCAATCACTAAACCTATCCGTTGCTATGACACCACCGTCTGACTGTTGACAGGTGCCTCTTATGCCAAGGTGAAATATGAAAACCACCGTGGACCACATCAAAAGTGCGAGGTGTGTGTCAGACCGCAGCAATGATCCAAACTGTAAGCTTTTTCACAAACATCTCTCCCTCGAGTGCTCCGTTCAGCGAGCCATGACCAGATGCATCAGGCTGAGGAAAAAAAAAACAAAGCCCTTATCGCGTGGACAAAGTGATGAGGGTGCACCTTCGCCACCCATTCCTCTGGACGTGTGTGCGACTATGCAAATACAACGTCTCCCTTTTCCTCCGCCCAAATAAATGAGACTCTCTCTGGTGATAATATGCATATAGTGCGCCTTCACGCTCCATTATAATTAACAGTATGATAACCCAGCAGCCGCCCCCCGCACACGCACACACACTGAAGGGGTAAATAATAATAAACGTTATTACGGCTGCCATTCTAGTGCTTTATATGAGCTAATTTGAATAACTCTGGTGGGCAGGATAAGGAGCTGCTGGCCAAGCAGGAAAACCCCGCGCTCCACTGGCTCCCGGGGGTCCAATTGTTCGCCCTGTGTCAGGGGGTGTGGGGAGAAAATTGGGAAGTGATATAGCGTCAAAATCTTATCACTCTTTATCAAGGAAATTATTCATGCCTATATTGAAATAAAATTCAACATTTTCTATCAGTAATGGCATCTTACATTTAGCAGGATTTATTAGTGTGAGTAAATTGAATTGAATATTTTGCTGTATTCAAACGGCTGCCTCACTCTTTTAATGTAAATGGGGCGCCGACTGAAGGAATATTAGCTGCTATAGACTCGGTATCTTTTTTAGATTCTGCCTATGGGGTCAGCACAGACAGTTATATGCTTCCTTGGCTACTGTTATTTGCAAGCTTTATACCAGATGCCCTCCCTTCCCTGAGCCTTCTGTTACCCTTAAGACTGACATGCTAACAACCATTCACACAGTAGATTATATACACTTTTTCAACATTTTAGATCACAGTGTCAAAATATTTGTTGAAGAACTATCTGAAACACATTTCTACGAAGCTAAATGTGTGCTTATCATTTTGACACAAGAGTGAACCCTCAGTGAGACTCAGTGTAGACCCAGGTCCCCAACAGGCAAACCATAGTCCAAATCCAGAAATACAGATATTTTTGAATGTCTTGCCCTTAATAATAGGGTAGCAGCAATTTGTTTAAACAGGTTTTTTAAAGCTAAAACCTGGAGCTATGTTGTAGCTTAAAGAGGCTAAATGTGTTGTAAATAAACATTTGTATGCGAGATTAAGGAATGAATTGCCTCAATGCGTAGATTAATCAAAGCCAAAAAGGCCTAATATTGATTCATTTCCATCTGATGAGCTACGGTTTGTTTTTGTTGTGCAATGACTGCATATGCCTGAAGCTCTGTGGGCTTTGAACAGTTTTAGTCGGGGACCCCTGGTGTTAAATCTATACTCAGAGGTCAAGGGTCATCATGAGGTCAAAAGGTCAACCATGGACGTTCCACGTGAACCCCCAAGAGAAAAAAGGCAGCTTGAAAATATTTATAAACCAATGTGTTTAGACCAAGTGTGATCATTATAGAAGTTTTTACTGTATATTTATTTATTTTATATTTTATTTTATTAATGTTTAAACTTAGTCAAGAGATAGTTTTCTGTTTACTGTTTGTTGACTACACTGTGATTGAAAGGGAGCATAAGCTGCAGTACAAGCACTGAAGCAATCACCGAAAACTGTCCCTCATTATGCCGTAATATAAAAGCATAATAAGCAGCAGCAGACGGTTCAAAGCCAGTGTGAGGCTCGACTGTGAGAGTGGCGTTAGTGATGAGCGGTGAGTTGGGAGCCGAGATAATAATGTGGGTGAGGGGGTTTAAGGATCAATAAGAGCTGGAGATGAGGACTGACTGATAGTGAAATTACAGGTGAGCAGTGGGAGCGCGGGGTCACTGATAGAAGGATGAACGGAGATTATGTACAAGTGACAGCACACGGGCCGCACCACTTCACACAGGAACTCTCCAGCACGTGCTCTGAAGTTAATTGTAACTCAGTGTATTAGTGCAGCATCGACCTCCCACTGATGAGAGCAGCATCGTTCACATGACGACACTGACGACAAAGGCATTCATTAACTTTATTATTTTTTTGGCTTTTTGCTGAGATCTGTATGAAATAAAAACTGAGATACTCAATCTGATCCAATGATAAAACCCAGTGTAGTTGACCAGTACACACAGTATAAAGTTACATTCCTCCGGATCAGGTAATTAATCACACATTTGAACTAAAAGTACACCTCCCCAGTCCCTGTTGTGCCCCTCCTTCGTATCTGCAGCCAGCACACCCCCTGTCTCTGAGCCGGGACGGCCCTGTAAGCCCCTGTCTGGACACGCCGTCAATCAAAGAGCTCCTTCATCACGGTGTGCATCTGTTTCCACAGGGCTGACATCTGACAATCTCCTCATCTTAGTCAATGGAAAACATAGTTAATATTCTTTTTACCTTCTCTTAAATCTACTCCAACTACTTCTACTGTCCTGTCCTGCTCCTTAAAAATACTACTGATATTGTCACGATAAATACTATATCGACTTATCGTTCAATAAAAAAACAGATAAACGATGCATTTTTGAGCTCGATGTTTATCGTCTGTACATTTATTATTATTTCTTTCTTTGTAAAACTTAGATTTTTCACTGAAGCAAATTGAGTTTCAATATATTTCATGTTTACTGCAGCCTGGGTGGTATTTTAGGATATGATGTTACTCTCAGGCATAAAAACCTTTGTTCTAAAAGTGCGTCTAGTATCGTTAGAGTCAATAATATCGTTTATCGCGATACTTTCCTCCCTCAATATATCGAACTTCAAATTTGTTGTGTGTGTTTGTTGAATATGACAAAGAAGTTCTTAATCTCATAGGGGTTTTCCTAAATAAATAAAGATTACAAACAAGCTTTTGTATAACACTCATCTTAATATCTTGTTATTTTTAAGTAAAGAACCCCGGCCTTTCACACATAACGGATGATTCAGTGATTGGCAGTGTTTTCTTTGTCCTTCAGTGATGACCATCCATCCTCCCTCCATGATGATTGATGGGCGATAGGCAGTAATCTGCACAACATCACTGGGTGCTGTGGCATCTGCTATCAAAATACGGCCGGACAGAAGCCTTGCACTGTAGTATTTGTTTCTCTTCAGCACTGTGAGTTTAGAGCAGATAAAAGTTTTGTGTTAAAGTGTGATCAAAGCCTTCCCTTGGGGATGGGTGGAGAAAAGTGTTAGGTGCATGAGAGGAGGTGAAATGTGCGGGGTATCGAGATGATTGAATGTGTTGCCTATGGACAAATGATATACTAAAAGTGAGCATGCATGCGCCATAGCGAAGTATACGCCGGTTCAATTCCTTGGCCTTGCTTAGTTTCTTTATGCTTTAATCAGGTCTTAATATGCGCTGCAGCTTCCTGATGTTTACGTAAATTGCAGGGCCCATGTGCTTCGTGGTTTATTCCATAGGAGAATGGACACTTAAAGTAAATAAACACATTACTCGAGCTTAAGTGAAATGAATTGTGCGATGTCGCCAAGTACTGCCCGCCCGTGTCCAATTTTAGTGCGCTCGTGTCCCACATTTTGCGCACATTCAGCCCTTGCTCCGAATATCAGCGCGTTATCGTGGTGTGTCCCTGTCTCTCTGTCCTCTGCTCTATCTGCTCCTCACAGTTTCCTTCCTGACACAGACAAAGATCCAACGGTGCAGCGGCGGCTCACTGTAGACCTCGCATCACTTTGTCAAATGGCTCAGTGCGCATGGGGCCTACGTGGAAGCGCACAACCCCGCTCCTCTCCACCACCACCAGCGCCGTGATTAACTGTGTAGCCATGGATCAGTGCCTCAGACAGTTAGCTTAATTAATATCAACAACAGCGAATGGGAGGCAGATATGAAGGATCATTTTTAATAACAGCAGGATAGTGTTTAGCTTCGCAGATAGAGGCAAGTCACTCCAACATATCAGTTTTGTCATGTCGGAGAATTCGGCACTTTACTTTACAGCACAGTATTGGCACGGTGATGGGAGAACCCAGTGCGCCAATCACATGGTAATCACATGGAAACTTTTTAATTCATGGTCCAACACGTATGCTTGAGTCACCTGTAATATGATTTTTTTGTTTTGTTTTGAACACGTTGAGCACAATCTGCAAACATGTATGTAAATAATGTACACTACAGGTAAAAGTTTATATGTTTATTTTTTTTAATCCCAGCAGTTTAATGCCTCACTACTTAAATGGAAGCATAGAACAAGGTTGCTTTGTTGTAAAACCTTTGACCTATGGTGTATAAAGCCCCGCCCAACCAAGTGCATTTTCTCCATTACAGCTTTACCCAAATCCATAAGGTCCGTAAGCCTATAGACCAGTGTAATGCCTTGAAAGCTAAGACCTACAAAACCCATCTAAATGGATCATTTTCCTCGCGTTGTCTCCATCGCTTTTTTGTTGTTGTTTTTTTCATCACATATTTCACACATTTTCATCACTTTTCTTTTGCTCCTTTTATGGCATTTTTGTTGCCTTTTTGTTCACACTTTATAGTCACATTTTGTCGCTCTTTTGTTGCATTTTCATCCTAGTTCTCGTCTCATTTTTGTGGCTATTTTGTCACTTTTTTCTTGAAGCGTGAGATTTAGGTAAAGCCAAACTGGAGAAAATGTGCTCGGTTCAGGTGGGGATTAAGAGGTTATTGTCGAATCTACAGTATGTAAATTATCTTTGATAAGTCAATGTTAACTTTATTTACATATATCGCACATTAGCTACATCTGCCCAAAGTGCTCTACAACAATCATTAAAAAGTGCAAGTCTCTGTTTCACACCGGCCCCCTGCTGGCCAGCCCTCACACCTGCGCAAGTAAACTGAGCAGCGCGGCCTGATGACATAATCACACGGCACTGTTTGTTTTTATGTCAGGCAAAAGCAAACTCATTTTGAAAAAAAATATATGTATACTTTTGTTCCCGATTATGCTAATTTTGTAATCATTCATCATAATAATCGAAATTGTAATCGAATTTCGATTAATTGCACAGCCCTATGTCTAAGTGTCTTCAACGCACAGCAATAAGACTGTAAATCATCAGAAAACATAATTAGTATATTCTTGGTTGCATTTTAGAGACACGGCTGCAAAATGCATTATGTGTCTATTATTACAATGCTATTCGCGTCCAACTACCCCATGTCATTACTGTGCTGTGACGTGAACTACAATCAAATTTAGTGGCCTGAAAAACATCTGCATCACACATTTCCTCATAAATATGGAAAAATGGAAGTGTCTTGCTCCAAGGAGATGGGCATTCATCTACCAGCCTTCCAGTTATTGGACAAACCGATCTTCAGCCAAAGCCACTCTCGCCCGCTTAGTTCTGATCGGACGCAATTAACAGATTAAGAAGAACCTCTGATTGACCCAAGCATACGAAGCAATTTTATCAGCGTGTAACTTTTGCCCATGTCTCCGAGTGCGCGTGCTGCCGATACAGGCCTGATTGAAACGTCCTGTTCCGCCGCAGCCAGAAGGAGTTGTTAAAGCAGACGTGAATTAATGATTGAATTAATTATCAGAGTCACATAGCGTACAATTAATTTAGTGGCTTTGCCTGAGTCTTTTTGCCGCTCCCAGACTGTGCGCACAGAATGTCAAGAAACAGTTTCTAATTAATTTATGTGTGATTATCAGGCCCGAGTTTCTGGAAGGTCTCCACTTTCAATTTGTGACAGTCGTTCAGAGTGAGAGAGGCTCAAGAGCGGAGATGGAAGCGAGCCGGTCCAACCACTGTCCACGTGAACATTAAGGAATTATGGATTTTATTTATAATGTACTTAAAGGCACACTGCGTAACATTTTGGACTATACTGTTGACATCAGTACAAAACATGTTTCCCGATGACCAGCTCGACACAGAAAATACTATTACTGCCGTGGGTAATCAAAGAATGGATTAAGATGAGGACCTAACCTCTTTAAATCTGAAATTCTGCTGACTTTAGTCGACATCTCCGTGGAAACGAGCTGGAGACGTACCCACTCCCAGTAAAGTTACAGTCATGTGTGTCTTAGGAGAGATGAGCCGCTCACAGCAAAGGCACATGTTTGTTTGTACATTAAAATATCCTTCAGAAAATAGATGCTTGTATTTCAATTGTATTTATTGGGTAAAATTCTTCCGCTGTGTGGCTTTAAGGAATCTCAGTGCTACAATCACCAACACGGCTGTTGTTGGGTTTTGTTTTGGGGGATTGTTGGCTTGTAGACTTTATATTGGGTTGGACAGTTCATTATTTTCTGACCTCTTTTAGTCCAACACCACACTTATGCACCACAAAAAATGTTACATTTGAAGGGGGTAAATATTAGAAATTGGGTCACACTTTGTTTTACACTACCTTGTTATGTTGCACCAAACTGAATTTAGTAGATTGTAATCTGCTCTGTAACAATCTGTTATAACCTATGCAGTACATACACAATGGAATGATATAATCCATAAAACCCTTAGAGTTAGGGCTTAAGGTTGTAGGGTTAGAGTTTGGGTCGTATGTCTTATTACATTATGTACCTCCAAAGTACTAATTCATATTATTCCATTGTGTATGTACTACATAGGTACAGGTTATTACAGATTGTCGCACTTCACATTACATTGTACCAAATTTGGCTGGTACAATGTATCAAGGGTAGTGTACAGTAAAGTGTTTCCTGAAATTGTATTGTATTTGTGTTGGAAATGAGAAATGAAGAGTTGATTTTGTTACATATTCTTGGTCGAGTGATGCATTACATCTCAAGTGCACACTTTACATGATCATTTAATTCAGAAAACTCTCAGAAAATGCGCTTCAAATTGGCTCTTCAAAAGTTATCAAACCATGAAAACCCCAGAAGGTACAAGAGTTTTCATACCATTTTCTAGTTCTTAAACAATCGCTTTTCTTCAAATAATAAGGTTTATTGCACAGTGTTTTTTGGATGAAGGCCTAAGCTGTAGTCTTGCATGCGAATATCCAGTGCGTTTGTGGTTTGCAGAGAGCGGCGCGTCCCTGCCACTTGTTTCGCCTTCACCCCGGTCGACAGAGGAGCCTGGCAAATGCCTTTACTTTCCCCTCCTCATTTTATCTTCCTCCACATATTTGTGAATTTGCATGTTTGCTTCTTGCTCTTTTCAGCCGCTGTATGTATTTTGCAGATAAAAGTTCAGCAGTGCAGTTAAGAGAAATTAGTTGGGTAAACAGTGGTAAATGTCAATGATAAAGTTCTGTTGAAGCTCATCTGATTAGACGAGCTCCGCAGGTGTCTTATCTCGCCTGTGCAACAGAGGGTAAAATGGAAATGATTGTGTGGTCCTGAGCAGGAGATGCATATCCCACAAATGTCTATCTGTCGTGAGCGCGCGGAGCCAGCCGGACTCCCGGGACCCAGGGGTGCTGCGGGGAACACGAGGGAGAGCACAAAGAGAACAGAGAGGCACAGGCGGGAGTTTGCTTTTATCTGAGGGTAAGAATTTAAGCGGAGATTCCACTTGGTCATCACGGAGCGAGCGTGAATTTGAATATGACATTTGCTATTGTTTTTATTTGGGAGATGGAATGTGCTAAGTGTAAAAGACGTACAGCAGATGTAGGGATTACAAACGGTCATTGGCAAATTGGATTCTTATTGTTGTGTATTGGGTTTTAAACTTTAAAATGAAGCTGGAGCAGATACCGAATTGTGACGCAAAACAGAATATCATAAAAGTAATGCAAGTTGTACAAATGGGCAGAAAGTAAACTGTGTTATTTTGTTATTGTGTTGGAATTATAATGTAGTAATACCGAGGCCTGTCACAATAGTTACGATATCGACTTATCGTCCAATAAATGACAGAGAAATGATGTATTTTAGGCTCAATATTCATCGTAAATTGTGTTTCGTTGAATTTACCCTCCGTCTGATCTACGCAGTTTTGTTGTATAATGGCAAATAAAGCTCTTAACTTTACTTTAATTAAATTTTAATTGCAACTCATGTGATAAAGGATAAATACTTTTAGAACAAGGGATTACTGAGATTTTTATTAAGATTGAGTCCATTTCAGTGGCGT
Organism: Gobius niger; assembly: GCF_951799975.1. NCBI lineage: Eukaryota > Metazoa > Chordata > Actinopteri > Gobiiformes > Gobiidae > Gobius > Gobius niger. The sequence goes on along the minus strand of NC_136863.1, from coordinate 19,502,018 downwards.
CATGTGGTCCTCAATAATATCATTTATCGCAATATTTTCCTGCCACAATATATCGAACTTTAAATGTTTTCGCCACAGACTTAGTAATACCTATAAGAACCAGCCTCCAGTTTAGGTTTTGGTTAGAAAATCTTATAGCCTATCACATGTACCGTGTGACAAATTGAAATCCTGATTTAGCAGAATTAAATATTTTTGTCACTCAGTATTGTAAATTGTTGTTTTGTAAGTATTTGTTACTGTTTATACTGGCGTGACAGCATTGCTCCCTGAATATAAACTCATCCCTGTGAATGATTGATGTAAGGGCCTTTAAATAACCATAACGTGTTTGCCGGAAACTGAAAACAATAGATGTGGGTCAGCCTAAAAGTGCTGTTGGTTAATCTTTCACCATTGAGTAAAGTTTGGTTCACAGTGGTCAGGTGGGACGTGTTGGCCGAGGTGTTCCCGGGGCTTTTGTGTGCCCGCATTGTTCCCCGTGTTCTCCGTGTGGACTGCGATACAGAAGGGAACAGGGAGGTGTTGGATTTGTCATTCAGCGGAGGTTAAACCCCACCTATTAGAGCGGGGTCGGAGTTGGCGGCAGATAAAGATTTCCTGTTGTACGGTGTCAAAAAATCAATAGCCGCGCCGTGATGTGCTCATTTGATTTCAACAATAGTCTTTTTAAAATCAATTAGGCCAGATAGAGCCGAGACAGTGTTGGATTACACCTGTGCGCGTTTCCTACTGCTCCTCATTGATATCCAATCGGCAACTGCTCTTCAGGCTCTATCCGTGGACTTAATTTATGCACTCAACACACTTCACTGTGAATTTACATTAACTGTAAGGCTTAAGGGATATACCTTTATCCCTAAGAAAATATTGACTTTATGCACAATGCAACAGCTCTCACTTGAATCAACACGAGTTTTTTGTTTGCCATTTTGCAGCAGTATACAGTTTGTGGGCACCTCTAGTCACTGAGAAATGTTTTGGAAAAGTTTAAGCAAAAATTGTAAACCAAAGGTGTAAAAGATTTGATTTTTGGAAGAATGAAAGAAATGTGAGACTCTGCTTTCAATTAAAGCAGAATTAAGTAACTCATGCCCCTAGAGGCCATAAGTGCCACTGCAGGTGTCGTAGCATGTTGCGTTTTTTTTTTACTCCGTGAGAGTAAATACTGAAGAGAAATGACAAACACTTACACGATGGTAATAATTGTTTTATCGTAAGGTTATGGATTTTCACTCAAACATGGCTGTAAACACTTCTAAAGTGGCGCTAGCCCACAGTTAGCTTTGCCCGTTAGCCTGTTAGCTTCTTCTTCGTGATTCTTTTCTATTCTAGTGTGTATATAGAGTTCGGGAAAACCCAGAGTTACCATGGAGATCCGACTTGTCTGCAGCTGTTAGCATACATTTCCACAAACATTAGCTAAAAACAGTATAAAAAGTGGAGGGGAAAAGGGTTGGAACAACTCTGTTAGCTGCTGAGTCATTAACGGTAAATACATCTAGCTCACTGTGGTGTCCAAGTGTTTTGATGTGAACAGTAACAGTACTTTGTTTATAATTGCTGCTAATCCCATGATGCTCAGCAATATGACATCACATTCCCAAACTCTATTGCGCCTCTGACCCGGTGCAGGGAAAGTTGCAAGTGTGGTTTTCTTCACCATGTTTGCCCTGAAGAAGCCACTATATTCAGAATTTCCACAGTCAAAAAAATCAATGCACTATATACTGAGTTATATTGGGTTGCTAATGATATATTCTGTCTTTTACATTCAGATACCTGTCAAAAAGAGGTTATTCTAAAATGTGAAATGTTGAATAAACAGCCAACCACATTGAGGGCAGTTTAAGTAAAAAATGTGCCGCCTCATAAACACTGTACTGCTGCAGTAACTATGTGTGAGGCTCCCTCCCTCTCTGCAGCGGCGTTAATTGCGTTAGTCGTTCATTAATGAAGGCTGATTGTTTTATTGTGTCGTCTCGTCAAAGAGGCCTGGACGCCCCAGTGGCTGCCGAAGCGTCTGTATCGCTAAGCCTTTGTGTGTGTCTATGTGGAAGCGTGCGTCGAAGTGAACCGCAGTGCGCATACAGTGAGCCCAGCCTGCTACATATTGATAACAGGCCTATCCAAAAATACTGCTGTTTTTTTTTGGGGGGGGGGGAATGGGATGTCCAGCCGGATCCAAAAGGAGCTGTGAGGGCTCTGAGGGTGTATCTTCAACAGTGCGGCCATTTCGATAAGGTCATTACGGAGGTCCACGCTGGGCAGGAGGGTAATTAACAGGATTAGGCGTGTTGCGTGTCTGTTATCCCACTGAACACTGTTAACCTGTTGGGATTACCACAAACACTCATTAACGCAGCAGCAGCAGCAGCGATAGCTTCAATCCACCGGTGCTATGAGCAGAACTTAGCCCTGATAGTAAGTGATGCTGCTGTTCAGTAATTTCACACCACTTCATAAGCCTAAAGTAATGAAGTACTGAGATTATAGCGCCAAGTTACTAACTTTAGCTGTATCAACGCTGTAATAAGTACTCATGGCATACAGTGGTCTTTGTGTGTTGACTAATCAAATCAAATTCACTTTATTTATCCGTTGGAAACTTCACTTGCAGAGGAAGTGCCAGTACGGGCTCGTTAAAAACAGCAATGAACATGTGCAAAACAGAAAACTTAACATTTAGCGAGTGGCCTACACTACACTGCATTGCTTTTTTTCTTTTTTATACTATTTTGTTTTCTATTTTGTTTTGCAGTGTGAGCCTAGGGATGGATTTTACAGTATCATAAAGCAGCTTTGAAAAATAAGAAAGCATTGCCAATGTTATTCTGAAATTATAACTACTGCCTATTAATGAACATTTAGGCAATTTTATTTCCAAGACCAATTTATAATATCGCACTTGCACCGTGATGCACCGAACCGTGAGATGGCTGAACGGCTACACCCCTACTTAAAACACATGCTGGGTTTATACCGGAACGGATGCTTGTGTCGAGTTGTTTTGGGTGAATGTCTTGTTGCTTATGGGGTCAAACACCAGCTCAGTTTCACAATGAGGGTCAGTGGAGCCGGTCAGTCAGATAAGACGATCATGTGACCTGGGTCAGCCAATGGCAGCGCGGCAGATCGGACTGCGATAGAGTGAGGTGATAGGGCAGGTCACAATGGCAAAACTCAGGCCTCACAGGATCATATGAACTGGGGTACGAGCCAAAACTCCTGATTGACATTTGCTTTAATTGATAATGAAATAGTAAAATGGCCTGATGGTTGAGGCTGCTGCGCATTTACAAGGAAGACTGTTCGTGCCTCTGCGTTGTGTGTCGAAGTCCTAGCTCTCCTGGTGTGAAACTGTGCTGCCTTAGTACCATTTTAACATCTTGTACATGTTGTGCAACAAGACAAGGCAAATAAATGGAGGTATTGGGTTTGCACCAAAAGCGGTTGTAGCCTCACCATTGGTACAAACCAGAAGGTGAAATGGAGACCCACCTTAAGCCTGGGTCATTTGATCAAACTCTGATCTCCACCTGAGCCCCGAGGCCCGGCTCAGCTCCTGTTGCGTCTGGCGCTGTGTCATGATCACTGTGGACTCGGGCCGGAGACTTTTACAGTAACTCAAACCTGGCCAGAAGCACTGCACTGTTCAATGATACTTGTCATTTTACACTACTCTCACTATACATCACATGGACACATTTCAGATTTGGATTCTGTGTATGTCTTTGTCAGTAGTGGAAGCCCCAAAGGGTTAAAGAGATGCTTGCCCCTGGAAGAGCATCTATCATGAAAACCTTTTTCTTTTTAGAGCAACACCTGACATGTTTTATATTAAAAAAAACACAAGAAAGACATCTTATGAAATGACTTGGAATGTAAAGACAATACAAACCATGAAAAAACAGAAATAATGTTGGTACAATGTAGCACAGCGGTAAAGGGTGCTCCTTGTACATTATTTTGTGTTGTGCAAAGAGTAATCCTTTTAAATGTGCAGTACTTGTTAGGATTTGGTGACATTTTGAGTCTTGTCGCTGGAGCATGAAGTGCTAGATAAAAGTGTGGTTTGACTTCTGCACAGGAAAAACTTCCCTCAACAAAGAAACTTTCTCGCTCTACTATCAAAGCCATGTTTTATAAATCATCATGGGCTTGTCTGTACGGCACGTCCTCTTCAAACTGCTCCCCCCCCCCTTCTCCTCCCGTTCATAACCCCCACCCCGGCAGCAGCAGTTGTGGGAAAGCCATTTTATCAGCGTCTGTCCGTTGTTCTCTGGTGGGGATAGATACAGAGAAGATAGATGAGTGTTTTGACATGGAGAGTGTTAGACAAACACTCTTATCGGGCCCGCCACTTTAGACCGACCCCCTGGAACAGCCGCCTGTGCCATGGACAGCAGCGAGGAGGCAGAGGGGGCAGAAGAGGGAGGAGGAAGGATCTGTGCCCCGGTCCGATCAGACTTGTCATATGGACGCAACAAGGAGAACCAGAACTGTCGAAGAATTTCAATACTAAATGATACTGCGTGCAGGACTCTTGTAAAATTGCTATTTTTACTTGTACTGCAGATGGCTGTTGATGGAGGTGCACAGGCATTACAAATACCAAAAAATCACACACTACTCATAATTAACAGTATTACTCTGCTAAATGGGCATGTCTGCGTAACTTTTGGGTGCTATCATGTTGTATTGCGGTCCCTTTCTGTCATGCGTGGCCCGACTTGTGTGAAGCGTTGTATAGATGGATTGGTCTCTCTGTGGCCCTGTGGTGATCCAGCTCTATCTGTCCTGCTGCAGACTCACACCACAGCTGTCATTGTCATCCGTCTGCACTTATCACTGCGAGGAAGTGGGAAAGTACACAAGCACAACTTTTCCTGGGCAAAACTTTAAAGTCCGGACAGTGCAGGTTTTGTGTGCAGTGCACCCCCTGCTGTTGGCTGTGGGGGTGAGGTCAAATTAAGGCCATCTGTAAAGTCAGTGTATGGCCTGTTTCTTGTAATGTATTTTTTTTAAATCAGTGAATTAAAGGGTAAACTGAGTTGTGAGTTGAATTTCCTCAAGATAACATGTGTAAAGTCGATTTCTTTTGGTTGTTAATGTCTCCCTTGTGTATCTTGTCTCACAGAGGACCTGCACATAACAGAAGAGAGTGGAGTTTGTACCATTTTGACTCGCACCGACCTCTGTCAGGACACAGTGTGGGGGCCTTATCCCGGAACAGTCCAATCAGAGGGCGGCAAGGAGGACCAGGAAGCACAGGTGAGATGCCAGTATTCGCCTTTATCCTGACAGCGTTTTACTCAAAACAGTTGGACATGATGTAAATACGCAGGATAGAAGTTAATTTGCTGATTATTACAAAATATCTCATCTCGTTCTCGTGTCTCGGCCCACCCCTATGATGTGAGAGCAACATTGTAACACAGTAAAAAGCTTTATAAAGTACATTTTGAATAATATTCCCCTTTAAAGGTAGTATAAGGACTTGTTTTTCTACCATGAACTAGGAAAAGATGATACCTGTCAACATTACTGATTGGAAAATATTTTTTGAAAGCTACAAATTACCTTAGTACAGGTTGTAGGTCAGAATAATTGAAATGAGAATGATATATTTTGTTCAGCCCCTTTGTTTACTTGCTTATGTAATCTGTAGGGCCCAAATTAGATTTTTAATAGTTGTTCTATTCTCAAACACAGCTGCGTCTTTATGTATAATGTTCTCAAGCAATCAGAAGCCTTTTGAGTCATGTTTTTCTGTTTTCCCAAACCTTAAAATATCACTTGGGGTATTTATGCTAGAAGGATAATTATTTGTATCATTCTTTCTAGGTGAAATAAGCAACATACGTGTGATCTTTTATGTGTCAGTAATGCCGGTCCTCTTTACACACTTTGAATCTCGAGACTGCCATTTGTCGAGGCCTTTTGGTTACTCAAGTCCAATGGTGGTTGCCGACTAAAATGCTGATCTGATGATGTGTCTGCGGATGGGAACGTCTTCATTCGTGTTGCGCTTCTTGAGAACAGTGTGTGGGAGCGGACAGGGCCCTATCGTGTGTACGTCCATCTAATCACATGATAGTGCGGTCGGGAGAGGCTTCCTGGCACAGCGCAGGCAGTCAGGCTACGGACAGACCTCATTAGACTGGAGACAATAATGCATTTTCTAACCACATTCCACTTGGTAGTCCCAAGCCCGGGTAAATACATAGAGTGGAGATTGTATTTTATTAATTCAAAAATATTTCAATTGCATTTTGAACAGTAGGTCACAGAACGGCACATTTAATTGCAAAAGGGCGTCTGTTTCAAGGATCTTGTGTTTGACGTGAAAGCACCCGGACATGTGTAATTTGAATCTTTTCTCTATTTTTTCCCCCCCAAAGCCATAATAGTTATTGTACGCTGTAGTTTTGCTGAGCTGTTGACCCGGTCCACATCTGAACCTTTGTAAAGTGTATCCAGTTTCTCCCTGTCTCTCCTCTCCCCTCCTCTGCCCTGGCCCTCCCCAGACGTCCGCTCGTCTTTTATCTCCACATGGCGCCATCCTCCAGCACAGCAAACCCCAGTGATTGATTCCTGCTTGATAGGCTCTCATTTCGAAGATTTGCTTTATTATCAGACAGTCAGGTTGGGTCAAACTGAGAAGACATTTGTGTGTGTGTGTTGTGTGCACGGTCACCTTTTGTCCCTCGCGGCAGTCCTTTAGTGTCCCGTCACTACCTATCTTCGTATATCCTCATAGAAAGCATCTCATCGTGACTCATTTAATACCTATTCCTTCTTCCTTCATGCTGGACCCTCCCTGGTCTGTGCTATCGGCTGATGGGGAGTGTGGAGACGGACTTCTCTATCTATGGCTGATAGGGTCTAATCACATTCCTCCCGTGTTTCTCTCCCTGTCACTCCGAGTTCCCTCCACCCCTCTGTCCACGGGACCCTCCCTCACTCTGGTCAGCAAGGGTCAAGGTTGTCCTCATACATCCCAATAGTAATGGAAGAAATACAGAATCAAATTGTCATTAAAATAGTTACTTAAAGCAGAACTAAGTAACTCATGCCCCTAGAGGCCATAAGCGCCACTGCAGGTGTCGTAGCATGATGCGTTTTTTTTTACTCATTACTTGTCTGTGAGAGTAAATACTACGCTGACAGAAAAGACAAAGGGAGAGAGAGACATTGTACATTGTGCCACAACTCAATTACACAATGGAGATTTTATTTATTTATTTTTCAAACTTGGCTATAAACCCTGCTAAAGTGGCGCTAGCCTGCAGTTAGCTTTGCCCGTTAGCCTGTTAGCTTCTTCTTCGTGATTCTATTAGTGTGTATTGGTGCCTCCGACCCAGAGGCAGCGAAGTGGTTTTCTGGACAGAGACTCCAGGGGGAGATGAAAGAATGAAAGACCCCCCAATCATCCCATCAACACTTGTGTTACCCCCAGAGGGAATACGAAAAGGATTTATTAAGATAAACAAGTTACTTAGTTCTGCTTTAAAGGTGATGTTTGTGGGATGTGCTCTTGTAGTTTAAAAAAGGCACAACTACTACAACTGAATCTGAGTTGCCTTTAGCTGTGTGATATTGCCTCATTTCAAAGCTAAGAACCTCCAGAATACAGTTGCTTTAACTTAACAGCTTTATTATTACTTGATTGTTTTTTTTTAGAAAAGAAAAATCTTACATACTCCACTGTACCGTTAATTTTCTTTGTAGGTTATTTTCTGAGGCCTTTATAGTCCACAGTCTATATAGTTTGTCGTTAGGTATTCCACAGTTCCTAAACCCATTTTATTTCATTGCCGTCTCACTTTTACTTTTCCATTTTAAATCCAGTTTCTGCCTGTTCCTCTATCTCCTGTCGTTGGTTTTAGTCAGTGGTGATCTGTGCTCGGGCTGTACAGGCCTCAGGCGATGCCCCTGCCTCTGTGGGTGAGATTGGCATGGCCCTCTTTGCTTTGCCCCCTCCAGCGTTGCCCTGCCTCTTTCAACTTCTCTCTCGGTAAATTTACTTCTTATTTGGCGCGCCCAGATAAGCTATCAGTTAAATACGAGGCCTACCCCAGCAACACGGGCAGATGGAAACGGTGGTCACATGTGCAGAAGCTCACGTGCATAGTCCAAGTTGTGAGAAATATACAAGCAATTACATTAAAAGCTGTGTATGGTCTGCAATGTTGTGTATTTCCTATGTGTTGATACATAATTTGGCAACTGCGTCACTTTGTAAGAAGGAAAAGTGATGGTTGTGTTTATCTTCTTTGACATACTAGAACTGTACTGTTTTATCTTCTATCTCCTGATGATAATTGCTCTATACAGGGAAATACAAAACAGTGGTTACTAAGTGCACATATGGACAGTGCTTTGAAACTGATAGGTGCCAGTGTTGGGAACAGCAGACGAGACCCAGCCTGCTCTCCTGCTTAGATCTCCTCGGTTTGATTAGCCGCTTGCTAACCAGCCTGTGTCATATGGAAATCCTGCCATTTGCATCTCTTGAGAAAGCAGCACCAAGCCATTTATCTATTTAAATATATTCTGTGTGATATGGGTGTTGGACTTTAGAACAGGCTGTAATCGTGTTTACTGATGCACCGATCAGCCGGCGGTGGATTCCTCACGCTTTGTGCTTGAGTGAACAGTCTACCTCCGCTAACCTCCCATGGTAACCTCACAGGCTCAGTGTGATTGGATCACAGTCAGCACATCTGATATTATATCTGCTGTGTCTGATTGGATACAACTTTAATTAACTAATAGTTCAAGGGCACATGATTGGTTCAAAATGTACAGAGGGGCTGTCAAATTATGGATTTGATAGATAAAATCCAGACGAGTGATAACCTTCCCTCAACCAGAGCATGTTTCTATAAACAAAATATTCACAGCAAATTGAAGTTTACCCTGTTTAGAGCGTCTTCTAAACAATTCTGTTCCAGTTTTCGTTCTTATAAGTGTCTGCATTATCTTTTAAATGAAGAACTGATCAGCCCAAAAAAACAGGTCAAACTTGTGTCAAAGGGGGAATATCACAAGATAAAAGACAACATCAAACCCCTAATATTTGACATTCATGAACAGCTATGACATTATATCTCAGAAACTTGGACGATGTGTCACTGGCAGATGGTGGCAGCTGTGTTGTGATTGGATCATACAAAAAAAACATCAGATATTATATCTGCTCTGCCCTGATAGGATCCTCTTTAATTAACTGATAGTCAAAGGCCATGTGATTGGACCAAAGCTTTGGAACTTCTGTCTTTGAAGAGCGCAGAGAGATGTTCAGCTTGTTGCATGTCCACAGTGAAGTCTCCACATTGGGCTGTTATAGTCCCTGCTCGGCAGCAGCATCCCAGCGCTCCGGAGTGTTTCGTGGAACAGCCGCCTGGAGGCACGATCCTAGAAGGAGCGCAGAAGGGGAGTTCAAAGCGTTATCACGCACTGAACGTCTTTTCATCATGTTTTAGAAACAAGCGTTCGCACTAATCCCCCAATAATCTCTCCAGGAGAACTGGGCCGATAAGGCGCGCCACCCACGGCTTTTCAAACACTTTTTGGGTAGTGTCTCTTCTCTCTATCTCTCCTGTACCTCCTCACTCTCTTCAGTCTCCTGGAAGGACGACTCAAGGTGATCACTGGCTCTCGCTCATCAACTGTTTGTTTACATCCTGATCATCATCTCCAAATGTTATCTGGCCTCATCAACTGTGTTTTTCTGTCTCCTCCGCCCATCAAATTAGAATGTTAATTAAAACGCTGCTCCTTCAGAAGATGACAAATTGATGATTACACTGAGAGTGATGACACCTTCAGTGATGCCCCCGAGAAGAGGAGCAAACAAGACTCAGAAACATGCACAAGAGGCTGCACCTCAGTGTGTGGGCTCTGTACCTCTGCGAAATACACCCATGCTTCTGCTCAACAGTAAATATGTCGAAATACTGCGAAAATTAGTAGGCCTAAAGGTTTATAAATCTTTGGCAGCAACAGTAACTCTGTATATCATTTATCAATATTGGTGAATAATTAGAGTCCAATATAACAACACAGCTGGATTTGTCTTCATTTAGACGGCCGACGCTTCGAGATTCATCCAAATCTCTTCTCAAGTGCCAGAATGTGGCGACTGTCGTTCCACAGGATGGTAAAGTGGGCGGTGGCACACAACAGTGTACATGTATTTAAAAAAATTGCTCCTGGATGTTATAGCGTTCTTGTTTAAATATGGTTGATGGAGATCACAGCCTGTATTTTCAGCATCGCAATATAAGTAAAGGCTCTCTCTCAGCCATGACCCTCTTGGACTGTCTGATCCTATCTACATGCTCTTTAGAGGCCAGCTCTCTAGCGCCTCCTATAGAGCTTGTGCCTGTGATGTCATAACATAGCAAAAGAAAAGTGAGTGGCTATGTCTACAATGTTATCCTTGTGTTATTAAATGTGTCCATGCATTTGAGGTTTCATCTTATGTTATTATTTAATTTGTCCATTCATTTGAGGCTTCATTTCTATTTCTATTTAATAGAAATAGAACCTGCATACCGTCTATATGTAGAACTTGTTCAGATTATGACAGGAGCCGTGCATCTGTCAGCTGTCAGTCCTGTCCAGCAGTGAGAGAAGCAGAGAGACGAAGCAGCCACCACAGATTAATACTGATAGACAGAAATCCATCTGAGAGAGACGAGGAACAATGGAAGCGGCGGGGGAGAGGGAAGTCGAGGGGTGGTGTTGATCAGTCTGGTATCTCCATCACACTGTTGGCAGTGAGGCTTCAGCCTGTACGGAGGCAGGGCGGTGTGCAGAGAGTAGAGCCCTATCTGAGAGCCTGATCGGCAGCAGTTCACGAGGCGCTTTCCAAGAGTGCCTCATATTCACATCTGTTATCACAGCCCCGGTTTAAGTATCACCCGACTTTATATTTTTACATATCATTTGCATTCAGCTCGTCAACCTGCCGCACTGGCTTAGACCGAATCAAACTGATGAGGGGACACAACGTCAGCGAGGCGAGAGATATTGGTAATTTATGAAGGTGGAGTAAGTCAGACTGTTTGGTCAGATCAAGATATTAATAATAGCCTCCATGCCTTTTATAGATATGCATTCAAATGTTTATAGTTCTATTTAATTATTTACAAATGATATAATATATGCTTTGTAATTAAAAGGAAATGTAAGGTTGTCAACAATTTCAAAAACAATTAGGTAGGCCTTTTTTGAATTTGAAAGAGGAAAAGGCCAAAAGGAAATTCATGGTGTTACTCAATGCAACTTAAGTTACGTGTGAGTCTTCCGGACACTGTCAGGGCCGGCTCCTCTGCCTGTCCAGGTGTGAGTGCTGAGATGTGGGAAAGGCCTGGTCTTCCCCTGCGCTGATGATAGTTGTACCTCGTGAGCGCGCTGCCCTCTGTAGTAGCCCTCTGTGTGTGCTGCAATGGGTCCGGCGGATGAGAACAGGCTCTGATCTTATCGGCCTTCCTTTTCTTCTTTGTATTTTTGGAGGATTCGCACAGTGACCTCTTTGTTTGGGACAGTGAACCCCCTGCGTCGGGAAAGAACCCATTTCCTGTAGCCAGAGACGGAGCAGCAGACGGAGAGAAGAGATTTTGAAAGGCTGAGGAAGGAGGGGTGAGCGCTGGCAGGCCAAAAGTGAAGACCTCGGACGGAAATAATGCCATCAATGTACAATCGCCACTTCACTGTTCTGTCTATTGAATCCAACTTGGGAAAAAAAAAAGGATTGGAATTTGAAGAATAAAAATCATCTGATAGTCTGTGGAAGAGGAAACAAAGGTAGAGGCTGAATGGGAGGATGAGATGAGTGATCGCATGAGAACTGTGCAGAGCATTGCTGTTGTTGAAAAGGTCAGCAGAGGGACACAGGCGAGTGCACTTTCGGTGGGAGTAGAGCTATATCTTTGCTACTTGTTTACCATTGTCCTGCATTGAACCTCTTGCCCCAAAGAACTTTGAGAAATACAATTGCCCCACAACAGAATGCAAATACATGATTAAGTACACCAAAACTATTGTTCCTTAAAAATGTCTGGGGATGCCATCCTCGGACCACCACTGGTCAGCTCCACCTCCTCCTTCCTCTTCCTCCTGCGCAGCTCCCTCCGCTCCACTGTCTCCAAATGTCTTTCACCATCTTCCGGGAAGAGCTTAGCAGTTAATCTGTTTTATTCTCCAGTGAACGTCCATCAGCCAGATCAATAGAAGGCGTGTGTGGCTTAGCTGTGAATCTCGCCGGGATACCTCCTCGTTTGTCCCCTCCTTGTTTCATGTAGCTCCTCTTGTGACGCCTCCACAGTGCTGCAGGTGTGGGGGCTCTTGGGGCCTCTTCAGTGTCTCAGAAGTAGAAATGGTGGGTCTCAAATGGGTTTAGATCAGTGTTTTTCAACCACTGTGCCGTGGCACACTAGTGTGCCGTGAGATATTGTCTGGTGTGCCTTGGGAAATTATCTAATCTCACCTAGTTGTTATTTTTTTTAAGACAAATGCATTATTATCCACAAATAATGTACCGTTTTCAAGTGTCTATGCTGTCTAGTGATCGGCAGAGTAACCATATTATACTCTTCCATATCAGGTAGTTAATTTCTTTGAGACAAGAGAATTGGTGATGTATTGAGGCATTGTGGCTAGTGAGACTATACAGTGTTCCCAGCCAAGACACTTTGATGAGAACATTTTCTGCTGGTGGTGTGCCTCGTGATTATTTCAATGAAAAAAATGTGCCTTGGCTCAACAAAGGTTGAAAAACACTGGTTTAGATGATAAGCTAGTTGTTTATTATTAAAAAGCTGCTTCTTCAGGACCATTAGTGGACCATTAAAAAAAATCCACTGATCCCCACAATAACACGGCAAAGACGTACAAAAGCATCCAGTAAAACAATGTGGAGCACAGAAACCACAAATGCAGTTAGCAGAAAAAGGCAAAAAAACGCAGCTGTACCATGAGAGAGGTAGGTAGTTGCCTGTTTATACGTCGCCATGGCGCCAAGATTCAGGCAGGCAATGTGGGTGAGGTTTCTTGCCCTATAGTGTAGTTTGACTTTTTCGCTTTCTGCGTTACCTGCCTCCTGGTTGGTATTATTTTTACTCATGCCCCTCCTGATAGTAGACAAACACCGGGGATTGGCACAGAGTACACTGACTTTTGATCCACGTTGTCTTGTCTTTATTGTTTTCCAATTTGCACCCAGTGGACTTTAAATTCCAAAATAGGCTATTTCTATTAATGTGCCCATAATCTTGTTTTAAAATTGACACTGTTGATGTTCTGTATGGAGCCAAATTCTGCATGTGTTGCTTTGAAATATACCAACTAGTCGAGGCAGAACCCGTCATTGCCTCTTGCTAACGTAGCAGTGACAATTTGCATGCTGACTCCGCTGTCCTCCAGTGACTTCAGTCCGTTAGCAGCTGTCGCCAACTGTTTATCTTTCATCTGATACCAGGGTGTGGCACTAAAAGAACGGCGATGTGTTTTATATTATACTTTTATGCTTAATGGGGCTCCCAGTGGGGTTAGAGCGGGGTCACTTTGGGTAAATTCTTTTCCCTTTCGCCATCTCCCGCCCTCATCATCAGCATGCAGTTATACGTGAGGGAGATAGAGTAGAGGAGCTTATGCCGATCTCCAGCAAGAAAATGAAGAAATGAAATCAGCATCATTTGCATTTAAGTTTTATCAGTCGAGGAGGAGGGTGTTTTCAGACCTGATAAGGAGAGGGTGTCACAGGCTGCGCTGGAGGTGGAGGTGGGGGTGCAGCCAGGACTCATCAGAAGGTACATTATATCTGTGTGTGTGTGTGTGTGTTACTGTAGTAGGAATATATATACAGTCCTGGGGTGGAAAAAAATAATAAATGACCACTGCAATGAAAATATCATCTTCAGGAAAGGGTTTAATTTCTTTATTTGCCCAGTGCTAGAAGTATATTGAGTTTGAAGGAAAGATCTCTCTGTCAGGTTAGTGTTTCTTAGCTTGGTCATGTTAAACAAATATTTAACAACAAATGAGTAAAACATATAGGCCGAATAACAAGCTCTCCTTTTTCCCCTTTGATAGCAAAAGGAAGTGTGAGCTGTGTGAAGGAATTCAACAAACAGGCCTGAAATAGTGGTCGGACTCAATTCAAGATGCTTTAAATGGCAGTCTTAATTATAGTTTTCTTTACCAGGTTTGTTGAGACTTCATTGTGTGGGTCATTCAGACTGTGGAGAATGAGAGAGCGAGAACCGGGGGTGGTTGGTGGTGGTGGTGGGGGGGGGCTAATATCAGTCCAAATAATTAGATGTGCTATCGTGGACAGCAGCAGTGCGGGATCAGGCAGATTAAAGCCAGCCTGCTTAATATTCATGAGGGGAGCAGGTCTGGACCAGGGTTTAGACTGCCTCACACGCTCTTCTCAAGCTGGTGGGAGCTCTCAGACAAGATGGAGGAATGACACACCGTGAATACAAGCAGCAGTGAACGTCACAAACTGTATATTGTTATTGGATCTTGACTTGGTTTGCATTTTGGGAAGTAGAGGCAGGAGTCCATAAACTAAGGGGTTAGTGGTGTGGTGTTTTATGGTTTTGGTGTTGTTGTTGTTGTTGTTTTTTGTATATATATACTATATGTCACCATGTCTTTTTGTCTCTGGGCAGTATTTTTATTCAGAGAAATGTGTGGTAAACAGAACAATGAGAAGCAGCGTATGGCAAAATAACATGAAACTTCTAATAATGCATGTACACTATACAACAAATGAGATTATATGTACAACGAAGCTCAATATCATCTGTTGCTTGTTTTGAATTTATTTAAATGCAATAACTATTAATATTATAGTGTACACGTGGTCCACTGCATCAATAATCCTGTTGAAGCCTGGCTGCACGAGGCCTCCCTCAGAGCTGCTGATCTCCTGAAATGCCTTCATTGTGGGTCCATACATATGTGTCGCCGGTGCTCTGGTTGTGCGTCTGGGCACGTTCCTGCACTGCCTGCCTGCTGCTGGCCCGTTGAGTGGATGAGATTGGCGGTAGACCAAGGGCAGCAGTGAAAGGGGGTTTTGATAGCCGCGCTTGGTGTCCTCGTGGGTGTCCTTAACTCCGCGGCACATCTCTGGCATCCGCGTCCTCCTCTGGCCCGCTTAATTACACACTGTCACAGGTGAGATCCGGACCTCACTATCTGCTTACAAAACAGCCACTTTATATGAGGAGCTGGAACTTTCAATCGTGGCACGGACAGTTTTACAAGTTCAACTTTATTGTAAATAATATAAGTGCTCTGTTCAGGGGTCACCATTTGTCATATTGTTATAGAAGAGAGATGTTTCCATACTCGAAAGATAACCTTATCTTTTGACAAACTGAATCAACCATTTATTAAGAAATAAATTAAGAATGATGTAGTTTGTTTTCACACTAAAACCTTAAATGTGGTTTGGCCCCTTATTGTTTTCAGATTTGCCAAATCCCAAGACTCAACAGAAAAAGACCGACCTTAAACATGATCCAAATCAAATTATTTTTAAGCAAAAATGTGTATCTTTAGTGAAGAAAAGACTAGATCTTTTGTCTTTTTGTTAATACAAATCTGAATTTGCCTTGCACCAGTGTTTGACATAGACCTAATTCTATCTTGTTGTGTGTACGTTGTCCTATGCAGTGCGACTTTTCCCATTGCCCTATCGTGGTGAATTCCAGAGCTGCTGCGGCCTTTATGAATTAGTCTGAAACAAATTAGCGGTACTTACAGCTCAGACGGCTCCAGCGTCGAGTTACAAATTAAAACAAAAGCAGCCGTATCTCCACATCAGTGCAAGTTCCCCATGAAATCCAATCCACTCGGGCTAAATCTCCGCACCACCACATTCACTGTCCTCTCTTCTCCTCCTCTTCAAGCCAAACCGGCTGGATCCTTGGCAGGTGTTTCAAGTCTGTATCAGGCGCATGAATGACAGCTCTCATCTTTCACTGTGTAATTGTTCAAATGCGTCACACGTCGTTGTTCATTTCAAGTGGAAGCGGGATGATCTGGGTTGATTTCAGATTTTGAGAAGAAATTTGTTTTATTTTTTGGTACTATGTTTGGTGTTGTACTTGCCCAGTGGGGAAGTTCAAATTCTCTTGTTGATGAGATGCTGCCTCTTAGTGGACATTGTGCTGCGCTACACTTCCACTGTGCTTGCATGGATCATCCCACAGACTGTTCTAACCACAGACAGTATAAGGTCCAACATTGTTCCTGTGTGCCTTTTCTTCATTATGTGTGATATATTCATGCCAACTTCTCTAATATGCAACCAGTTCCAACCCCAAATATATTGTAAGTTGTACTTTTTACACATGATCAGCAACATATTCATAATCCAAAGTTGCATTTTACACAAGGCTTTTCCTGTTGATAAAGAAAGGTTATTGCAGTATCAAACACAACTATGATAACATTTGATTATCTGATAAACTATAATACTTATAGATGTCGTTTCTGGATTCTCTTGTAAACTCTGTGGTGTGGGGGTCAGCGTGGTTGTGTCTCATACCTTCACAGATGGAGCCAGGCCTTTGTGCTGTATCCTCGCGGATCTCATTATGGCCGTGGGTGAATGGCCCTCATCAGATCTCCCTTCTCTCTTTCCAAAGACTCCTTTCATCCCTTCTTTCTGCTCTCTTCTCTTTCATTGTTCGGCCCATGCTCCCCTCGTTTTCTCATTTCCTCTCTGGGCTCTGATCACCCTCCACTCTCTGCCAGTCCCTTTATATCAGGGCTGACCACTGGACACACGCTGGGCAGCAGTGTGCAATTAAAATATGGTTCTGACATAATGCACTTGAAATGACAAATATCTTGTTTTTTGAGTTTAGTGCTTCTGGTCAGATTAATCGACAACCTGGTCAGGCGATTAGCAATGCTTCTGTCTTCAGTTTCATTTATTTGTTAGCATGTTGGCAAGATATGTTAAAAAAGAAAACAATTGTAATCTGTGTGTCAGGAAGACTATCCATATATATATATTTATATATTGTGTTGAATATTGTTGAAAGACAAGCACTGTTCTATTCTATCCAAGGGGTAGCTACAGTCTATTGCCAATTTTTTTTTTTTCCCAGCCTTTCCGGTTATGGACATAATTTTAAAAACGGTCAATTATTATATGTATTGTTGTTATGTTTTGTTGTTTGTGTTGTAAAGTGCTATGGCAATGTATCCTAAATTTACATCACGTGAAACCATAGAAACAGGGCTTTTGTAGTTTAACTATGCGGTGACATCCCAACTTTGTTTGTGTTTTGCCTAGGTCTCTGGGGTGGCTCTAATTTGTGAAGATGAAAACTGTTGGATCACCAAACTCCCTTTAACGGCAGACGCCTCATCTGCCAACTGCATTGTCTACTGCCAAGGTAAGACTCAGGGGGATTGTTAAATGAGTAAAAATGTATTTTCTGCGTAATAAGCAAACATGAGCAAACAAGTGCATGTGATCTTATTACTACACTTGTTCTGTGCAGGGAAAGAGTTGTTCTGTAAGCTGACTCGAGACCTCATGGCAGGTGAGAATCTTCTGGCTTCGCTGTCAGGACGTCCTATTTCTTCCCTGGACCCACAGGAGCAGCTTTCCCCACCCCTGAGTCTGGTCACTCACAAGCAGCAGCCGGTGGTGAAGGAGGAGCCCCTGTACCCCGCAGCTCTGCACTCGGAAATCCAGCTCCTCCCTCAGCAGGCTGGCATGGCAGCCATTCTAGCCACTGCTGTTGTCAATAGTGAGTTTGCTGATCATTTTGTAGTAGATTATGTATCTAGCTAGTTGTAATAATTTCTTTGACCACAAGAGGGTAGTGCAGGATTTATAATACAAGGCTTTCACTTTTACCAACTTTGAACTGCTGGGATCATATTTGTACGTGTATATCCTGAGAGTTGTTTGCCTCATATCATAATTGTCAAAGAAAAAAAAGGTTATAGGTGATTGGAGTTGTAACTAGCTTGTATTATGTTCTCAGAGGACATCTTTCCCTGTAAAGACTGTGGGATCTGGTATCGCAGTGAGAGGAACCTCCAGGCGCACCTCATGTACTACTGCGCCTCTCGGCAGAAACAGCCCTCTGCTGCGTCCTCTCCTCCACAGGACAAACCGAAGGAGTGTTACCCCAACGAACGCATCTGCCCCTTCCCACAGTGCAACAAGAGCTGTCCCAGTGCCAGCTCTCTGGAAATCCATATGCGCACACACAGTGGTAAGAACCCATTTATGATCGATACTATATTAACATTGTCAAATCCAATGCATCTCCCTGAACAGCCTATTATCAACCTACCATCTCTGTGTTTGATTCCAGGTGAACGTCCATTTGTTTGTCTCATCTGTCTGTCGGCCTTTACCACCAAAGCAAACTGTGAGCGCCACCTAAAGGTCCACACTGATACAGTCAATGGAGTTTGCCTCGGATGTGGTTTTGTCTCCACCACCAGAGACATCCTCTACAGCCACCTTGTTACTAGCCACATGGTGTGCCAGCCAGGGTCCCGCAGTGAGGTCTACTCCCCTGGACCAGGCTTACCTAAATTACCTTTATCCATTGGTAAATGGTGTTGTATTATGTGCGTATACGTTGTTTTGTGTCATGATGGTCACAGAAAATGCATTGTTCTTTCAGGCCTCAGTCCGGGAGACTCGGGAGTGGTGCTGAAGTGCCAGGTGTGTGGACATAACTCGGACTCCCCTGCCCAGCTCCAGCAGCATGTCCGCTCCCATCTGGAAGTGCGGGTCCCCACTGAGAGAAGCCCCACGCCCCGACAAAGTGCTCCCTCTTCAGACCAATCACAGCCCCACATGTCTCCAAAAGAGAGGGAAGCCCTGGCCTGTGTCCCAAAACCAGATTCCCCCAGTCCTGGAGCCAATGGGAGTGCTGCCTCAACCCCAGTTCCTGAATCAGCCTCCAGCCTTTACATCAAACAAGAGCCCCAGTCAGACTCGGAGGCAGAGGACCTGCACATGGAGGTGAGAGAAGATGGGGCAGAGGTGTCAGGGGTGAAGCTGACTGAGGAATCTAGGGAACAAAGAAAACAGACAGAACTATCAAACATATCCAGCCAGACCTCCAGTTCTCCTAAAAGTCCAGCCACCACAGTAAAAGCAGAGCCCACAAGTCCAACTCCTGGTTCGAGCCCTGCACATGTCGGAGGTGCAGGGTCAGTCCTTCCAGGGGGAGCCCTGTTTCTGCCCCAGTACATGTTCAACGCAGAGGCAGCCATTTTACCTCAGGCCTCAGAGATTCTGGCCAAAATGTCAGAGATGGTTCACTGTCGTATTAAGCAAGGCCAGGCCCTGCCTCCAAATAGTCCTGCTGCATTTTTTCCCACGGGACCAACCCCTCCCACGGCATCTGTAACACCCCCTCACAAAGGTGCTACCTGCTTCCAGTGTGACATCACCTTCAACAACATCAATAACTATTATGTCCATAAAAGACTATACTGCTCCAGCCGGCACCAAGCAGAACCCAGCACAGCTCCAGCCAGTGTTCCCTCTGCAGGAGCGTCCACTTCTCCACAGGGGGGCGCCACAAGCAGAGCAGCCTCCGCCTCTCCCACACACTCTGACTCTGCTGCAGGCAGCGGAGCAGAGACTAGACAGAAAGTAGAGGTAAAGTCTGAAGCCACAGTGGGAAGAGAGGGAACGGCCTCCTCTCCTGATGTAGATGGGGGCAGTGTTGGTGCAGGAGGAGGCAGAGCTAGTGAGGGCAGCCAGAGCCCGGCCAGTGGATCAGCGGAAGACCAGGAGGATGATCTTAACAAGACCTTCTGTGTGGCTTGCAATATTCGCTTCAGTCGCCATGAGAACTATACTGTTCATAAACGCTTTTACTGTGCGTCCCGTCACGACCCTTCCAACCATCGCTCTGTGCATATGGCCAAGTCCAACACCACGCCCTTCATGCCCCAACCCATCCGCACTCGCAAGAGGAAGAAGATGTATGAGATCCACATGGCCCGCACTGAGGCCCTGGCCGCTGCAGCAGCTGCAGCCACAGCAGCGGCCTCTGCTGCTGCCTCAGCCCCATCGCCCTCTGTCCTGGGACTCTCACTTAAGCCGGAGATGTCTCCTAATGGGACAGAAGCATCCAGTCCAGAAGGAGATGGCCCCATAGATCTCAGCAAAAGGCCCCGTCGAACAGAGGTGAGCCGACACAGCAGCAGTCTTCTTCCTGCTCTGCCCCTCTCAGACTATCACAAGTGCACTGCCTGCAGCATCAGCTTCAACAGTATCGAGAACTATCTGGCTCATAAGACCTACTACTGTCCCGCCACCTCTCTCCAGGCTCAGACCCTGGAGCATCTCCACAGACTAAAGAGATCCGCCTCGACCTCCCCGAAGAGCAGGTCCCAGGAGCGGCCAGACGTGCATCTTGTAAATGCTAAGGCCTCCCCCACTGACGGGGTCAGTCAGGCTGGAGTCACGTCACCTAGTTCTTACCCCTCTGCCATATCTCCTGCTGATGCTGCTTCTCCCAGCTCCACTAAAGGGGTTGGCTCCTGTTCCCCAGTGACCTGCCCATACTGCCCCAACAGGCCACTCACTGGGGATCTTATGGAGCACTTCAAAAGTGTCCATGGCCTAGTGGTGAAAGTCAAATCGCCTAGAGACATGAGCCCCTGCAAAAGTCCCATGGATGATAACCCCTCTGAGCCCTCAGGCGGGACACGGCTCACTCGAATTCACAAAGACAGCATCAACGGACAGTCAGCAGGTGGGACAGCCTCCCCTCTATTAAACGGTATACCCTCTGCTGATGGATCCCGATCCTCTGGATCCCCTCAGCCACTGTCTCCTCCCAGAGCATCTTCTCTGACTGTGTCCCCCCTCCCAGAGGTGAAGAAGGAGTCACACACTGGAGACGAGGCCTCTTGTCCTGTTGCTGCTCCCAAAACCCAGGCCATCTCCCCTGTCCAGAATGGAAACACTCGCTTCTGTCGCCTGTGCAACATCAAGTTCAGCAGCCTGTCCACTTTCATTGCTCATAAGAAATACTATTGCTCTTCTCACAGTGCGGAACATGTTAAATGAGCAGAGCTCTCCTTTTGTCCCGTACAGACCCCTCTCTGCACTTTTCTCTGTCGCAGAGTGCTAGTCCTTCATGAGTGGCTGAATGCTTTGGACCGGCATGTCAAGAGTGACATTACTGACTGTTACTCATCTGGATGAGCCTGACACCTGACTGCTTCAGAGCAGAGCTGCAGGTGGTGTTACTCAAAGCAGAAACTGCTATAGCTCCTCCTATGGGTCAAAGTTTGCAGTACACTAAGAGCTCATATATATGCTACCTGCACATTCAGTTGTGCTGCTGTCCCTTAGATCACTGTCTTTCTTTACTGCTGTCTGCTAAACCCTTTTCACCAAGTGGTGCTCCATCATTCGTTTTACTTTGAATCCAGAAAACTGGACCAAAACTATTTAGTAAAGAACTGAATATGCACACTCAGGTTATACATAACAACAAGAAAACGTATAATTAAATGAAAAATGTATTTCTTGTTCTTGTGATACATAGTCATTACAATGGTATCACAATTCTAAACAACAGAAAAGTTCAGTTTCAACACACAGTCTGCAGGTGTACCACTTGGTGAAAGCTGGGTTTTATTGACCCTTCCCAGACCTCTCCTTCTGTTGCATTATTGGACGCTAGAATTGGACGTTCTGCTGTTTGTCGGGTCAACACATTTTCTGATAATCATTTGGCTGTGACTGATAATGGTATTTCTAACTGAAAAAGATCTAATGAGGCTCTAGATGTTCTTTGCCCGAAGGGAGGGATCATTTCTGTCACGTGAATAAGACTTGATTATTGTTGACGATTTGAATATATGTGCATAGTGTATCATGTCCAAGAAAAAGAAGTCTATTATGCTTTTGGTTTCAACACTGGCTCTTTTTCCTCACTACAAAAGTGTTTTAGCTCAAAACAAAACGTGAATATCACAATGTTACTAATTACTGAAGAATAATGCCTTTCATTCAAACACAAGTCTCTTTCAAAATTAGGGAGAAAAATGTGAACTATTTATCTTCTAGTCCTCACTGATTTCATGTCAACAAAAACTACCTACCGAGTGTCTGAGAGTATTTGTATTTGATTTGTATAGTTTTCTTACTGTTGAAGGAAATGTTCAGATGTAGGTGTTGAAGTGTTTTATAAGTGTAGATATGTAATATCTTCTTACGGTAATCACTGGGATCACGCTGAACTTGAGCACATTAGTATTTTGTTTGTTTTTATTCTTCGTTTGATCAGATCTGCGGCCTCCCACACCTCTCACACAGATAACCTGTGCTCCTCTGATGCTGTTGCTTTGACATCAGCCTCAGACTCTGTATGATGACCTGCTTGTGCTGCACACTCTATTCCCCATATCACAAAGCATTTACAAAAATCCAAACTCTAAAAAGAAAAAAGTATTGGAAGTGCTAAGTACGGTACAATTGCGCTACAGAGTAATGGACAACTTTCATTGACTCGATGCAGACTGGTGATGAGCTTTGTATGCAGTCACAGGCACCTTTAGGGTAGATTAACAATGCAGGTCTGCACACATCTGAACCAAGGGACCAACCAACCACTCATTCACTCGATTTTCCACACATTGGCTTCTCTTGTGTTGTCCTGTAGAATATAGTATGATTTGGCATGAGCTTTAATGCAAGCTGCCTTTTGAGCCAAGCACAAACAGTTCACAAAGTTGTTACGCTCTTGTGAATTAGTGACACAAGTTTTTCAAAAAAGTGTATAATACCAGGCTACATCAGTAAAAATTACAACTACATTCCCTTCCACTGGACGTCAGTGTCCTGGCAGATTGTCACGACCAGCTGGTTTGGCTATATAATACGTGTCATGAATTTTGATATGTTTGTTGCTTGTCATACTATGTACACTAGACAAACGTGTTCCATGCCCACGCTGCTGGAGGGCTTAGTGGTAAAGCTGCAGCCTCATATGCAGGGAAATGTGCTTGTCTCTGCAACATGGGTTTGAAGTGTTCCCTGACCACCTTTTGGATTCTTGTAAATGCTACAAAAAAATAAAAAATCTTTATTTGTGATTGTATCCGGACATGAAGGTCGGTGCAGCTGTGTGGAGCCACAGTGGCTTTTTAATTATGAGCTGTGATTTGGCTCTTTGTTCTCACTCACACCCATAACACCAACTACTGCCTTTTTATTACGCAAAAGTGAAGCGTTCTCTGTAGCACATAATTATTCTACAAATCCCTCAAAAGCTCCATGAAGCTTTGTCGCCATTTTTACAAGTTTGTAATTTCCTGTTCACTCAGCCCAGTAACAAACAGTGCAGGTACCACATTGTGGCACACAGTCTTAGAAGTGATTGCCGTGTGCACTGCAGCAGCCGAGTGGCTCCACAAGCAATCTCCTTTTTAGTGCTAAGATTTCATTTGTAATACTTTGAAGCCTTGCATGAGACTGCAAATGTTATGTATTAGAAAGCCCCATAGGATTTCTAATACCCACATTTCAACACAGAGGAGATAAACAACCAATGATAAACACAACTTGTCTGTAAAGTGAGCTCTTATCGCAACAGCATAAAGAGAGTAAACAGACACACTACTCTGTTTCAAAGGTTTCATGCGATATTGCTTCTTAATATACTCAGTATGAACTGGAATTAGCAGGTCAGTAACTTCTCCACGTTTTAAAAAATTGTCATTCCCTCTACAGCCGATGGTTGTGGCCAATGGCATTTTCAAATCCTGTTTTTGAGCTCACAGAGGTGTGGATGATGTCATGTGTCCCTGAGAGGGAGCTAAAGGGTGGGAAATATATTAACAGAATTTTGTAAAAGTCAAAAGCTCTTTCAGTTGATGGAGGATAAGCAACACATTGAAGGATTTAGTGCTGTAAACCTATCGTTAATTGCACTCTTATGATGATCAATTGTTTTTATTATGTATTTATGTTCTGCAGCACTTTGCCCCCGATTCACATCTCACCATTGTTTTTTACCTTGAAGGACTTTCTAAACAGCTATGACCTTGGTGTAAAGGTTTTTAATGCAGTGTTTTCTGAATAATTTGTCGCTCCATAAGAAAAATCGAATGTCAATACTTTAATTTGTTTCATCCTTTTGTATGCAATTCCGTTTCACTACACTCTTGTCCAAACTATGCATGGTAAATAAAAGAGAGACACTGGTCAGAGATTGTGTGAGTTTTTTTTTATTATAATTATTATATGAACTATGAAAATATGTGACAGGCCTTGAGTTTTGAAATGTCTTTTAAAAGCAGTGACTCAAAGCTTTTACAGAGAAAGATTGGGACCTGACAAAAAACTGAACAAAACTGAAATAAGCCAACAATAATGCATAGAAGCAGAATATCAGTTTAAAAATATAACTTTAAAACTTTTCCTGCATGTATAACCATGAGGGGGAAAAGCAACATTTCTGTCATTTTATGTGTAAAAAAAAAAGTGTAAACATGTTTGTCTTTTTACTGAAAAAAATCATGGCCTTAATTTTTGGGAGTTCAATGCTCAATAATTTGGGTTATAAATTAGACATTGATCAAATCTTCTGGAAAAACCATCAAAACACTGATATTTTTTATACAATTTGGCATCTGTAGGTACATTTTTCAAGTACCCATAAATCTATAGACGAACTATGAATCTGTGCAATATATTTAAAGCAGTACTAAGTAACTTGTTTACCTTAATAAATCCTTTTTGTAGTCCCTCTGGGGGTAATACGTGCGTTAATGGGATGATTGGAGGATCTTTCATCTCACCTTGATTCAGGTGGGGGTTAAGAGGTTAAGTATAAGACTAAACCAGGATTTCAATCTAAATATCAGTAAACCAGGGCTGTTGTAGTCAGACCTGTACCATTTTTGAAGCATTTCCTTTAATTATAGAAGCTTGTAAGGCTGCAAAGAAGCAAGACCTTGAATGACTCATCAACCATTTCCAACAAAAGTTCAAATACACGAGAAGTAAAAAGCTTTCTGTGCACGTTGAGCTCCAAGGCTGCTCTAATCAAAGGCAAAGTGCTCCTTCCACACAACGCCAACCACTCATCCACGCACCGGGCTTTAACTCCTATTCACATGCCATTTAAATTAACCTTGATTTTCTAAAAATGCCATGAAATCGTGCCTCCGGGTTTATGGCGACTGGCAACATCCCACTATTCTCTGAGACAGGGCTACGCAGTTAGCCCAAGTCTTCAGGGCGGCGTGTCATCACAAGTGTCCGCAGAGAGAAGTGTACCCGCACACCATGTTAATTAGATGGGAAATCTGTCCACACTGGCAAATTAAATAAGGGCTTTATTTTAGCGTAGCTGTACTTTCAAATTCATCATGGCTTCATCTAACCCTGCCCACTTCTCTCACACCAACTAATTCCATGTCTTCTTTATTCTCCTGATTGTCTTTCATTTCGAACATTCAAACTCTGAACCCTTTTGTAGCAGTATTTTATAGTGCAGCAATAACATGGTAATAGGATGGAAATCGCATGATAAATGTTTGATTAACCCTTGTTTCCATGGTTTTCAGTCATTGTGAATGTGCTCCAAAGTGTGGCCCATTTATTGTTTCATATGGAAAATTTCATCATCTCACTTTCACTGCATCTACTTGTACAGAGGCTTCAACTCCTCCCTTCATGCAAAAGCTCTTATTCATTACATTTTACACTTGTTTACATGTTTTACAATTTCCACAAGACACATTGCAGGAAGTGTTGAACCTAAAACCTTTATTTCATAGCCAACAAAAGTAATCAACATAGTGTAAATCAAACTGGTCGTACTGGTTATATTATTGTGCCAGATTTGAATGCATTTGTGGCCAATTTACACAACAGACAAGATATAGAGTGTCTCTATGGTAAGATATTATCATCCGTATAGATACAGACGGCATCTCTGGAATCGCCCATATATGGTCATTTTTGAAAACAGTTAAGGGGGGAAACAATTTTGAAAAAATGTTAATTTTCTCAAATTATTCAAAAACTACTGTAACAAATGCTGAATTATGAATATAATTTTCTACTAAATAATGATACAAAGACATGGAGAAGAGCAAAGTGGTTCAACAGCCCATAAAGACATGAATAACGGAGAATGCTAACTTGATGCTACATGTTAGCATCGGGCTAATGCTAATGGTTAGCTAGCGCTTGCTACAACTGCCGTTTTTTCACTTCTACTGAACAATCTGTTGCGACAAAATATCCATATGGGCCCGATTTACACTTTACTTTATTTATGTGTGATAAGTTGATATTCCACCAGAAAATGGCTAAAAAGAGTGGAAAATTGTGTTTCTCTAAAGATTCTATTTTCCCCCTCGGCGAAGCCACGCCCCCTTCTATGACGAGATGCCGTCTGTTTCTATGCCATGTGGATCAACGCGTTTACCTTGAGGATGAGGCTGAACCCGTGTGCCATGAGGGTGAACATGTACTGTATGTCTTGAGGATGAACACGTATGCCTTGAGGGTGAGGTTGAATGCTTATGTCTAGAGCAGTGGTTCTCAACCTGGGGGTCGCGAGACAAATTTGGGGGGTCGCCAGATCATTTAGATAAAATATACATATTTTCATTAGCATATAATCTAATGTTTTATTGTAGCATGTGTTTGCTATTTTACCAGAGTACCATTATTTGATTATAGTTTGATGAATTTTATTTCTTTGTTTTTTAAGAATTATGTAGGCTAATGTTCCTATTTTTCACGGTAAAACCCGGGCGGGGGGTCACAAACCCCTTTACCTGTTATCATGGGGGTTGCGGCAAAAGGTTGAGAACCACTGGTCTAGAGTATGAGGCTGAACTTGTATGCCTTGAAGATGAGGTTGAACGCGTATGCCCTGAGGATGAACGCGTATGCCTTGAAGATGAGGGTGAACACGTATGCCTTGAGGAAGAGGCTGAACGTGCATGCCTTGAGGATGAGGGTGAACGTGCATGCCTTGAGGATGAGGGTGAACGCGTATGCCTTGAGGATGAGGGTGAACGCGTATGCCTTGAGGATGAGTCTGAACGCATATGCCTTGAGGATGAACGCATATGCCTTGAGGATGAACGCATATGCCATGAGGATGAGTCTGAACGCATATGCCTTGAGGATGAACGCATATGCCTTGAGGATGAGTCTGAACGCATATGCCATGAGGTTGAACGCATATGCCATGAGGTTGAACGCATATGCCATGAGGATGAACCCGCATGCCATGAGGATGAACGCATATGCCATGAGGATGAACGCATATGCCATGAGGTTGAACGCATATGCCATGAGGATGAACCCGCATGCCATGAGGATGAACGCATATGCCATGAGGATGAACCCGCATGCCATGAGGATGAACGCATATGCCATGAGGTTGAACCCGTATGCCTTGAGGATGAGGTTGAATGCTTATGTCTAGAGGATGAGGTTGAACCCGTATACCTTGAAGATGGGGTTGAACGCGTATGCCTTGAAGATGAGGGTGAACGCGTATGCCTTGAGGATGAGGGTGAACGCGTATGCCTTGAGGATGAGGTTGAATGCTTATGTCTAGAGGATGAGGTTGAACCCGTATACCTTGAAGATGGGGTTGAACGCGTATGCCTTGAGGATGAGGGTGAACGCGTATGCCTTGAGGATGAGGTTGAATGCTTATGTCTAGAGGATGAGGTTGAACCCGTATACCTTGAAGATGGGGTTGAATGCTTATGCCTTGAAGATGAGGTTGAACGTGTATGCCTTGAGGATGAGGGTGAACGCGTATGCCTTGAAGATGAGGTTGAACGCGTATGCCTTGAAGATGGGGTTGAATGCTTATGCCTTGAAGATGAGGTTGAACGCGTATGCCTTGAGGATGAGGGTGAACGCGTATGCCTTGAAGATGAGGTTGAACGCGTATGCCTTGAGGATGAACGCGTATGCCTTGAGGGTGAACGCGTATGCCTTGAGGATGAACGCGTATGCCTTGAGGATGAACGCGTATGCCTTGAGGGTGAACGCGTATGCCTTGAGGATGAACGCGTATGCCTTGAGGGTGAACGCGTATGCCTTGAGGATGAACGCGTATGCCTTGAGGATGAACGCGTATGCCTTGAAGATGAGGTTGAACGCGTATGCCTTGAGGATAAACCCGTATGCCTTGAGGGTGAACGCGTATGCCTTGAGGGTGAACCCGTATGCCTTGAGGATGAACGCGTATGCCTTGAGGGTGAACCCGTATGCCTTGAGGATGAACGCGTATGCCTTGAGGGTGAACCCGTATGCCTTGAGGATGAACGCGTATGCCTTGAGGATGAACGCGTATGCCTTGAGGGTGAACCCGTATGCCTTGAGGATGAACGCGTATGCCTTGAGGATGAGTCTGAACGCTTATGTCTAGAGGATGAGGTTGAACGCGTATGCCTTGAGGATGAACCCGTATGCCTTGAGGATGAACGCATATGCCTTGAAGATGAGGTTGAACGCGTATACCTTGAGGGTGAACCCGTATGCCTTGAGGGTGAACCCGCATGCCATGAGGATGAATGCGTATGCCTTGAGGATGAGGCTGAACCCGCATGCCTTGAGGATGAGTCTGAACGCGTATGCCTTGAGGGTGAACCCGTATGTTTAGGGCTTAAACGCATACATATAGAGGAGAAAGACTGCATGTGATGGGGATGAAGAAGAGCTGGCAGACCAGTGCATACATGTAGACGACGAAGAGCGGGTAAATGTACAGGATGAGGAAGAGGTCGCTGACCAGCTCCACTGTTTAGGTGAGGAGTTTGTGCAGCCTTTTTCTGGAGCAGACCTGCTTCACGGAGTCTTTCCAGCAGGACACCAGGGGGATGACA
This sequence comes from Gobius niger, assembly GCF_951799975.1. NCBI lineage: Eukaryota > Metazoa > Chordata > Actinopteri > Gobiiformes > Gobiidae > Gobius > Gobius niger. Next base: position 19,473,104 of record NC_136863.1, on the reverse strand, counting down.
TGGCTGCACAGATGCAGTAATGTGCTCAGCCACACCATTGGGATGACTGTCCTGCACAGGCGCAGTGAAGCGCTCAGCCACACCATTGGGATGACTGTCCTGCACAGGCGCAGTGAAGCGCTCAGCCACAAAACTTGGACACCATTCCCACGCAAACGCAGCGAAACGCTCAACCACACCAGGTTGACATTCCTGTACAGATGCAGCGCTTTGCTCATTCACACCAGTGGGACAATGTTCCTGCATAGATGCAGCAAAGCGGTCCGCCACAAAAGTGCAACGATGGCCAGCAAAGGCAGACACGAGTGGGCGACCAGCAGCGCCACCTGTCTGTGTGTCATCAGGGCGTGGTGTTGATATGCACGGCTGTGACATCTGTCTGGGCGTGGGCGTGGCCATCTGTCTGGGCGTGGTCATCTGTCTGTGCGTCATCTGGGCTAAGTAATGCAGCGGGCGGCAGGTGACAAGGCAACGGCCCAGCGACATGATCCACAAAGATGTACAGGTAGATGAGGGGAAACTAACAAAGATCCGATTAGTTTGAAGTCTTAGCTAACAGTGATCCGACTAGTTTGAGGTCTTAGCTAACAGTGATCCGACTAGTTTGAGGTCTTAGCTAACAGTGATCCGACTAGTTTGAGGTCTTAGCTAACAGTGATCCGACTAGTTTGAGGTCTTAGCTAACAGTGATCCGACTAGTTTGAGGTCTTAGCTAACAGTGATCCGACTAGTTTGAGGTCTTAGCTAACAGTGATCCGACTAGTTTGAGGTCTTAGCTAACAGTGATCCGATTAGTGCGAGGTCTTAGCTAACAGTGATCCGATTAGTTTGAGGTCTTAGCTAACAGTGATCCGACTAGTTTGAGGTCTTAGCTAACAGTGATCCGATTAGTTTGAGGTTTAAGGTCATGTTTAAGCATGACCATATATGGTCAATTTGGAAGCCTGCTTTCAAACATGCCGTAGATTCTAGTGCTGCATCCATGGTTACCAGGGCGTATCCATAGATGCACTGCATGCGTTCCAAATTATTATGCAAATGACATTTTTCTAAGATTTTCTAAATTGTCAGCTCAAATGAGAGTCAGCATAATGTTCAAGTCTTTAACTGGTAGAGGATCATTTAAATGTGGTTGAAAAAATCTCCAGTGAAAACATTTTTTTTTTTTCAAAAATAAATATAGTAAAAACCTCAAAATCTACTGTTCCAAATTATTATGCAACTCATCGTTTCAATACATTTTAAAGCTTGTAATTAACTGAAAATGGTCATTTGTTGAATGTGTAGCATTAGGAGGTCATATTTACTGAAATCAAAAGCTATTTCAATCAAAAAAATCTTAACCGGTCAAGCTATATTGAAACATAGGAGCCCTTGTGTGATAGCAGCTTCAAAATTCTTAAATCCATTAAACTTGTGAGTTTTTGGAGAGTTTCTGCTTGGATTTCTTTGCAGGATGTCAGAATAGCCTCCCAGAGCTGCTGTTTGGATGAAAACTGCCTCCCACCCTCATAGAAGTTTTTTTTGTTGAGGCTCCAAAGGTTCTCAATAGGGTTGAGGTCAGGGGAGGAGGGGGTCCACATCATGAGTTTCTCTCCTTTTATGCCCATAGCAGCCAAGGATGCAGGCAAGGCCAGGCAACTTTATTTATACCGCGCATTTCGTACACAAGGCAACTCAATTCGCCTTACAAAATAAAATACGCGAAATTACAATCAGGTTAAGTTAAGGCAAAGCACATATATAAAAACATCAAGACATGGGAAACACACAGTACACCTGGGCAGGCGCTGGAATTTTTTGTTGGGTAGGGGAGGGGCGCCCGCCTGACGACTGGAGGGCGGGGGTGGCAGAGGGATTTGGGGCGTGGTTAGGGAGGGGATGTGTGTGCAGTTATTTGCATAGTCCTTGAAATGAATGTTGTGAGTGAATGTTTGTAAATATAGTCACAGAAGCGTCAGTCCGTATCTGGTTTAGCTCCGTGACTTGACCTGGAGTGGGGAATGCTGACGGTGTAGGAGAGACAAGAGGTCCAGCTGCTTCAATCTCCTCTCAGGAGGAAAAGAATTATTCCAGTATTAGTTCATCAATTTATAATAAATTTGCTTTTTTATTTTTTCTTGGTCTCAGCATAAGTTCAGTTCTCCAGAGCAGGTAGTTCCTTCACAGTTCATCCCTTTTCCTGCCAAGATGTCGCCCTCCTTTTGTCCGTCTCCACAGTGAGCTGCCAGGTCGTGCAGAACAGTCCATCATTGTGCATTACTTTCCTGTATAAGTACATCACTCGGTCACTCCCTGCTCCAAAGTGCTCGTTCATTTCAAGTGACAGCAGCGGGGTCCGATTGCAAGGTGTCAACTTTCCGACTTTTCGATAAACCAGGGCAAAGCCAAGTCCGTACCCTGTTATCAAGAGTCCAAATAAGTGAATATCTTTGATGTCTCCGACCGACAGGACCTCTAGGCAAACGATCCACTTACTCCACACGTCCACCGGAGCTGTGAAAGTCCAGTCAGGGAAGACGACCTCCTCCGTGGCCTCACTTTGTGAAAAAACCTTATCAATTGCGCTGAGATTCCAGTTAATCAATTCCATAGTTTAGCGGTTCGGGAGGACAGCGAGCAGGTGGTCCAAGAGAAACAAAAGTCAGACAAAGACACTCGCAGAAGCAGGAAAAAAAGCACGAAAGCCAGGAGCAGTTAGAAAACGCGTCTGCACAGAGGTATTCTTTACAGCAGGACATGGTGCGTTGTCATGCATGAAGATGATTTTGTTCGGGAAAGGTTAGGTTAGTGTCGTGCTAATGCTAAAGCTAGCTAGCGCAAACATTGTACAAAAAACATGCCACAAGCAGGGTTTGAACATCAAAACAAATAACCTTCGTCTTTCATTTAATTTCCAGTTCATATGATTTGATTATTGTTTCCTTAAATAGTCAGTTTAAACTGAAAAAACATTTGTATTTCATGAAGTTCCACAGCTTGACTCCAGCCAGTGAGATGGCCATCAGCTTCTGGGTGGTTCTGGCAAAAGGAAGAATAAAGTTAAGTTTAGAATAATCGGTATGGGTGCTCTCTCCCATGGACTCTATGAATGGCTCTTATTGCTTTCTTTTGTAATGTTATTAAAGGCTTCGATGTGGTTGCATAGGTATTTCCCCAAACTTTCAAACAATAATAAAGACAAGGCAATGTTAATGTAAAGTATAATAGCCTCAAAGCTGTATAAGTTAAAACATATTTCACTTTGTGAAGGATGGAGAGGTTTTTACATAATTTCTTTGGTGTATTTTCACTATGTAAATTCTCGTCGAGGGTCACACCCAAGAATCAAATTTCTTGTGCTCTTTCATATTTATTCCATCTAAACACAACATAATATTAATATTTTCATAGCACTAAGTAAATAACGTAAATTTAGTTTTGTTCACATTTAGAGATAATTTGTTTACCTTAAAGGGGGGGTATTGTGCAAAATCGACTTTTTCAAGCTTTACATCATGTTATTATGTCGCTCCCTCATTAAAACCATGCCTGAAGTGTTGCCTTGGCACATTGACGTATTTTTGAGTAATCTGTAAAAACTCTGATGGCAGCCATTTTAGGGATAGGTTTGCCTGAGTCCTCCTAGGAACGCCCCCACCTCCTGGAGACGCCTCCGAGCTTTCGTCACCAGCTGAGTAACCAACCACTGCTCCTCAGCAGAACCCCCTCCCCACTGATGCCACAGACAGTGTGTGGAGGGGGCGTGTCAGAAAGGGTCAGAGGTTCTTAAAGAGACAGAGGCCTATTTCAAGACATTCGCTGCAGCCATTTTGAGAGAGCAATTTTATACATATAACAAGGCAGTTATTCAAATATACTGCATTTACAGACCAACAGAAGGTTTGGTCATCATTGTAGTGTGCTATAGACTGGTGTTATGTGATTGAAAAAAGCATAATACCCCCTCTTTAAACCATTTGCTTATTTTTATCATTTCTTTTTCTACATTATTAATCACGTCCTTTATATTGTCACCTGACACAGATTGTAATATGTCTGATGCTTCACACAAATCATTGATGTATGAAATGTTGGCCTATAAAAAGTAATTGCATGACAGAGGACCGCAGGTCATAACACAGTTCATTGTTCTTGTTTTGAAGAAGAGGTTTGAGAAGTTAAATTGTCTTCCAAAATATTTGAGTCTTGGTACATTAAAAGAAAAATGTAAAAAAAAAAAAAAAAAAGTGTGGCTTGTTTCTCCAAATGAAAGTGAAATTAGTGGTATTAATAGTTTTAATTAGGTTTTTTGAGAGTACAGGTTGGGTAAATAGACTCTCCATTTTTGTCAAATAAATGCGACCAAATATAGAGAGATCCCTCTGAAGCCATATGTTTAATTTACATTTGGCAAGTTTATTTTGAATGTTCATAGTGAGGTTGGAATAACAGTCTTTTGATATGTTCCCAAATATTTAATTTCTGATTCAATGGGAATATTGCATACTTCTTTTAAGGGTGTGTCGTGAATCGCAAGGAGTTCACTTTTATTAAAATTTACATTAACCCAGAGGCATCAGAGAAATGTATTTTTTCAATAGCTATTGGAATTTGTTTGTGATTTTATTTTTATTTCTGTGTCCAATTCATTGAAATCCTCACCATTTTACAAGTATATTGATAGCATTTCACTTAGTAAAACAAAAAAACAAGACAAAATTGGACACCCTTGAGGAATGCCAACAGAGCTATTGAACCTGGGTGTGATTTCCTTCGGTATTAAAACACAGCTACTGGTATCCTGACACAAACCTCTGAATGGGGAATTTAACTAAAAACTGAGAAAATAAATTGTGTTCCACCAAAGCAAAGGCTTTATGGAAATCTAAAAAGAGGACAAACCCATCATCACTTCGATCCTTATTAAAATCTGTATTTCTTAGAGTGATTGGTCTTCTGTTTTTGATAATTATCTGGTCTCTATTTGCTTTTGGGATAGAAATGATAACCCCTTGATGCATTGTAGGAGGGAGATAACAAGATTCAAAAATGTCTGAGAAAACACCTCCTCTTCAATCCATTTTGCCCTTTGACTCCTTTTGCTTTCTGAATATAAATTTCATCTAATTTTGGTTGGAGATTTTGTATTTTTTGTTTATCTTTCTCAGTAGGATTAGGTTTGTTGCAGTAAATATTCAGCTGTTGTACAAGATCAAGTTCCTTCTCTTCAAAAGTACAAGTAAAAAGTACACGTTTCAGGTTCTTTCTACTCCACTATAAGTTTGATTTTAGAATCAAAGTAAAAGTGTTTTGAACAGTGGTCTAAACACACTTTCATCAACTACTAAAGTAGAATTTTAATGTGAGTCTTTTACTAAGGTAAATGTGTTGTGTTTGTGTCTGTTCTCAAGAAATTAGTATTTCTTCCACCATTGCCCATTATTTACCAGCCTGGCGTGAGCCAGACTGATCCTCCATGTTAAGAGACACATGGGGATACAGTCTGGAATTGTGCGATTTGAATCTCGCTGACTCCAGCAAAACCAAGACGAGCCTTTCATAGCACGGGAGGCGGGAGTTAACGGTGCGTCATCTTCCACGCCAGGATTTCCCCTCAAACGCCAGTGCTCCTGTGAAGACGCCGGCCGCGACACAACGATCTTTTACCAGTGCCCTTTCTGCTGTTTTCAGGGCTGGACTTGTCGTTAAAGCCATAGCAAGAAGCTGCTCTGAGGGCTTTCACCGGAACATTTACTCGACTGCACATGTGGACTACAAACAATCATGGCGGAGGACGTTAACGTAAATCGCGATCGTTCAAACTGCGATCGTTAGCCCCGCCAGTCTCGATTTGGAAATCGAATCCTATTACCACAATTCCAGACTATATTTATATGTATTTATTAATACATGAATAGAGTCTGTCTGGCTTTATGCCAGGCTAATTATGTACATGCATGCACCGGTTTGATATCAGATACTGACACATTTAGCACAGCATTGTGCCTGAACAAGAAGAAATGCATGTTGAGATAACAGCAAAATAAATATATTTTAATTTTTACAGTCAAATGTAATGAACTACAGCCGAGAGACAAAATGGTGTATCTGGTTTTCTTCTCTATTTAATAGTCAAATTGTTGTAGCTTATGAAGACTGTTAAGGCACATTATATTCAGGTGTTATAAAGCAGTACACTTCATGTTCAGAGCAGACCCTGGACCACTTGGGAGGCTCGTTATCTCTGGGAATGGCTGCTTTCTAAACTTTCATTTCAGGTCACTGGGAAACAGGTAGTATGTTCTTTTCACACCATCAGCAGCATCTTTCTCTGGAGAGTTGGAACAACCAGTCACCCAACAAAATGAACCGCCACAATGTTTGGATTTTTCGCTTCAAAGCGCAGGAAACTGAGAGGTCCCCATGTTTCGTGGTCATTGTTTCAAACTGGAAACTGCCGCCCCGGAAGTGCGCAGACGAGGTGCACAACAATTGTGAGCTGCCCTATTGACATTTTCAATATGCTTTTTATTTCGGGCACCAGGGAGCCTGAGCTTACGCTGTTGAGCAACATCGACTAACACAACCAAGGCCCTTTTTGCTCTTAGTTTTTCCAATTCTTAAAATTGCTGCCCCAGAGAACACAGACAAGGGGATTAATATATTAGGCTACTAGAAACAGATTATAAAACACTGTGCAATGTTAGTCTTTCAAAGACAGACAAAAACATCCAACTTTCATTTGTGCTGCTCCACCTCCAGTCCCTGCTGTTTGATTGTTCTCTTGAAAGTTGTTGTCAGCGCGGTGACTTTCATGTACGCCTTTGTTCACCATTTACTTTGTGAACTGGGGCTGTTTAAGACCGTTAAGCTACAAGAAATGGTGGTAATTAGTTCATACCACGGCCAAAGTGTCCGTCCAGTTTACTCAAATAGACTGTTTCTTCAAACTGTTGTGATAATTAATAATGCAGACTAAAAAAGACAGTTTTGATTAAGCTGATTTGATAAGGTTGGTTTCATATGTGCTATATGATTGTTGAATAATGACCATGGGACATGTATTTACATCTTTGCACGTGTAAGAATTTAGTATTATGTTGTCAATTTTAGTACGGTTCAGTTGATTTATTAAAGGTTAGTGCTCCAGCTCCAGCAATATGCACACTGTGCACTCACTCTCTTTGTCATATATTTATGGATACCACTAACTAATAGTGACAAGAAGTTTGGTAATTTTATTGTGTTTTGCCCCTGATTCAAACCTCATCCTTGTTTTACATTGACCTTAGTGTTTTTAATTCACATCAATTTATGACAGATTTTGCCAGAATGTGAAAGGGCGAGCGGTGATGAGAGACAGGCAGATGAAAATCCATAACCAGCGGCCGAAAGAAAAACGTACAAATCAAGGAAAGCGGCATCAGTTCTCTTTTATTGCCCACAGGCCAGTGAAACTTTTCAGCCATTTAATTCAGCACACTTCCTCCGGAGATGAAATTAATCAGGAAACAATCACAGCAACTGTCTGCTATCACAACTCCCTCTCCACACATGAGGCCGAATGTCCTGGAGCAGCCTCTCTCTGCATCTGTGATCAGCTCGGATCGAGGCACAAGCGGAGAAACAGACTGAAGACCAAATTAAACCTCTCGTGGAGACAATGAGAAATGAGATTAAGTTTGAGTGAAAAAGTAACACATTCAGTTTTTGAATAGATTTTATGATTGTGCGCAAACTAGAGCTTCAATAAAGTGCATCTGCAGCTTACAAATCTATGACACTGAAGATTAACTTTTACATTCACCTCTTTATAGGTATAGTTTATGACATTTTGAAATTTAAATACATATATTAATTCACCCCAAAAAATGAGTAGATGCAGTTTTGACAAATGCCTCGTTGAAAGTTGCAAGTCTGCAGAGTGGGAGTTGGTGAAAGCAGCTTGTCATGTGGTGACAGAGAGAGAGCCCTGGAGAGGTGACACTACGCCGCTAAATGACTTGTTAGCACTGCAGCGGGGCCAGAAAATGCACTCTGACAGGCTTCCTCCACGGACAAGTGGTTTGATCTTTGCACTTTTGTAGACAGGATTTCTGTATAGTTCTTTACTACATTCTTTTTTTCATGGAAACATACGTTCTTGTTTTTTAATCAACTTAGTGTGAAAGTTTTCAGATGTAACCGGTCATGTCTTTTGACAGTCTTAAAGGGACAAGCTGTCTACCACTGACACACTGTACGCCTGGCATGTCACGTGATCTGGCTCTTCTTGGTACTGACATGTTTTGCCTCCTTTCACACTCATCCACAGCTACATGGTCACACTCTGTCGCCTGTCGATTCACATGTGTTTTCATCGAAAAAACATCAAACATCACACATGCCGCAGAAAAAAAGATACTGCTAGAAAGTCAGAGCAACCAGGTTTGTTTTGAAATGTACCAATACATTTACAGAGGGAAAAGCAAAGTTTCACTTCCACTTATTATAGGCTCCTGAACCAGAGCAAGCAAATACATCTGGGGCATCACTCTTGAGGTGAAATAGGAATTTCAACTTGAAAAGGCTCACAGAAATAGGGCGACATTAGGAAAGCTTTATTGGACATGAATCGTTATTGGGGAAGATTGCATTAACAATATGAAATACATGACGATGATGAATGTTAGACAGAATATTCCGGACAGGTGGTAGATGATGAAACCCGGGGCGGCCAGCTGACAATGGTGAGCACAGCCGAGGAGAGGTCAGGCGGAGGAGGAGGGGAGGAGGAGGGTCACAGCACTGCTGGGAATGGCTGAATGAGTGATGGACGAGGAAGCTTAAAGTGACTATACATTTTTCTCTCCTATACATGCTCCACCAATGTCCTAAGGTGTAGTATGAGCCCAGACCTATTCTCCAGAACCTCCTCTAAAATCCTGCACTGTTACTCAAAAAGGAGTTACCTTGCAGCTATAGAACCTGCAGTTAAGACCTGAGGTGGCAGTAGTGAGTAATAAATGACCAACTTGCATCTAGCCCCTTTAAGAAGGGGATCCTGGGCGATGAGTGGCTGAAGCAGGAATGAGCAGCCGGGTTGATTGGCTGTCGCAAAGGTGACTCTTGAGATGCGGCTGTGATTGGATGATTGGATAAGGGCTGCCAGGGTTCTGTCGAAATCACACCCCTGTTCGAAATTTATGAATGATTGTTACTGCGCATGCGTACGACGAGGACAATTGGCTTATTCCTTCAAGCCGGCAAACTGAGACTTCTCCACGGTATTACTGATTTAATTGATAAAGAATGAGTTTATAATTTTATGAGAAGATGCCGAAAATATGCATAAATAACGAGTATAGTCGAACGCAGAATGCTCATGTCCACTCGACTATACTCGTTATTTGTGCACATTTCCGGCAACTTCACATAAATATGGTAAACTCATTTATTATCAGTTAAATCAGTAATATCGTGGAGAAGTGCACATAAAAAAATTAATGAATGTACCCACGTCTACAGTGAAGAAAGTACTTCACTGTCCATACATTTCGACAGAACACCGGTCATGCAATGCCCTGTTTATGTACATTGTTTTTTGCCCATCGTAGGATTCTTATTATTTGTTTAAAACATAAAATGCCACCACGGCCCCTGGATGTGACGACATCGCGATCGCTCGTATGAATGCTGGAGTCAAGTCTTCCAGGTTGAATTTGCGCTGAAGCTTCATTTCTCATACGATATATTTTGAATGAAACATAACTAGCAAAAATCAATATCAGTGTCAATATCTGAAAAAAAGCTACTAGCTGAGAAAAGTGGTTAAACTCCTCAAATTTGAATCAGCAGCATGACATCTTGACCATGTTCACTATCAGGAACAAAAGGCCGGCACCTCAAGGCTCAGGCTACAAATGTTCAATGAACTGAAAAGTGAAGAAAATAAAGGATCAACACGGATCTAGAGCAGGAGGGATCAAAAGGAGAAAGTTCACAAATCCATGGTGATCTCTGAAATGTCAGATTAGCTGCATTCATACTTTTCATTCACATGGTGTACGTTGAAGCATTATGCTGCGTCGTGGTTTTCTTTGTGCAAGATCTTAATGATTGAAAGACTGCTTCATTCACCGCTGCCCTGAAGCTGCCATCATTATTATTATTATATTCAATATAACATACATAGCAAAGAGCAAACAAAAACATTATAAGCGTATCTGACGACATAAACGTCATGATTTATTCATTGATTTATTTCTGGTCGAGTTGTGAGACTGTCTTCTTCATGAATGTGAGAATGTGCAAACATGAAACACTGGTGGAAATGTCGCTGTGACCACAAGGCCCTTTGAAGGTCACTTCAGAGCTGCTTTTCATACAAATGCAACCAAGAGCAGTGGTTCTCAACTGGTGGGACCAAAAGTGAACCGTTTTCAGTGGGTCGCGAGCCTTTCCCAGATAATCTTTCTTGTACAGAAAAAATGTACAGAAAAAGTATAGAATCACTACTTGAGTCTGTTTAATGACTGTTATCGTTAAAGGAATAGGCCACCGTTTTTACATACTAAGATATGTTCTTAGCTCACTTTAGTCGAGTTAATATATCCCCGTCTGGTCTTTGTCCGCGCGCTCTGTCACGCAAACGGAGCACATACGCAGCCTCTCCCACATGTCACATAGCTCCGAAAAAGCTCACGATAGAAGCTACCAAGCTCTTCCACGTGTTCCCTATTTAAATAAAGTTACGTGAAGTGTTTTCATGCGAAGTATATTTACCCAGAAATGTAGCATGTCGATTTTATAAGCAAATAAAAAGGGGGACTATATTGTGAGGCGTAATGATACGAGGAGCACAGCGTCCGCGTAGTAACTCCTAAAGACTTCCCCCGCTCACTTCCGTCAATAACCTTTAAATAGGGAACACGTGGAAGAGCTTGGTAGCTTCTATCGTGAGCTTTTTTGGAGCTATATGACATGTGGTAGAGGCTGCGTATGTGCTCCGTTTGCCTGACAGAGCGCACGGACAAAGACCAGACGGGGATATATTAACACGTCTAAAGTGAGGTAAGAACATATCTTAGTATGTAAAAACGGTGGCCTATTCCTTTAATTATAATTTCAGCTTTTTGGCTCAGTCAATGCTTGTTCAACAACGATATTTGAGGAAATGACAAAAGTTGACATTATATGTTATAAGTCTAAGTCGTATTTGTATGCTAGTTGAGAACCACTGATGTAGAGAATATAATATTTAAGCAGGATTGGTGTGGGTGTGTGATAATAAAAGTCCTTGAAGATCCCTCGTGATGCTGATTTTTTCAGTGCTCAGTGTCCTCCGGCTCCACAAAGTGTGCATGTGAAGTCCCTGTACTTTACCAGTATCTCCCATAGCCTCTGTTTTCAACACAGTGTGCAGCATTCAAGCTATTTTGCACATAATCAGGGCATTTTAGTTTTTTCTCAGATCGTATAGCAGGTCCTTCGTATAGGCTCTTATGTCTTCTCATAGTGACTGAAGAAGAGAAACTGAAAAACCTTAAGCTCACGCAAACAAACAAGTCAAATTGAGATCACATGCTCACAATTTTATATATTTATACAGTCTGGACAAACTCAAATAATTCCATCACACTGAGGTCCAATCTATGAAAAACAAAATATGCCATATTAGGGAGATTAATGGAGATCATTGAAAGAAATCATCACGGTTTCAGATACCTACTTATGCTATTTCTTTATGTATTTTGAGATGCAGTACATGGGAACAGCACAAAGAAACACCTGAAGAATTTTGACACCTTTAGACTTTAGACAGAAGCGTTTTCGGTTTGCCTGCCGTTTCCACACGACTTTGATTGCCGGAGGGCTGTTGTTCTCGACATAATGTCAACAAATTCTAACGGCCGAGAGTGGCTGCACTTTACCTGACCTGCTGCAGCTTTTTCCAGAACAAACTCCACAACTCACGCACAGTGTTTATACAAGGCGTCAATCAGAGCCAGGATTCAAACCACTGACCTTTGGATCAGTGGGAAACCGCTCTATCCACTATGTAATACTGTATATATGCTCAGGGATGTTCACAGAGAAAAACTTGACAGAGATAATGAGATGTGAAGAGTTTGCTTAGTGCTGGTTTAGGCTTCAGTGTCAGTAAATTGACATTTCTTTTATCATGTACGAACTGAAGGCCTTTGAACTTCTTTTATCTCAGTTGATCAGACTATGAACAAGAAGAGGCTGACAGTCAAGTTTAAGACTGCTCCAAGATCATAAGAATCCAACAAAAAGGTAGAGTCACACAGCGAAGTTGCATTAAATATTAAAATGGACTGTACATTAAAAGAACTGGCAATGATCAATAAATGAATAAACAGTTTTTATTGTAGAATATTATCCTGATGGGAGCGTCATGAGCTGATTAAATATGTATTTTCTTCTAATAACTAGACCCTTCCCATAATACTAAATGCACTTCATCCCTTTTTGTGCTTTTAAGGCTTATTTCGATGGTAATTTGTTCTGCTAGCCAATACAATTGACTTACTTGCCCTGAGACATGTTTTTATGCTTTGTGTTGAGAAATGTTCACAAGTTTTCATGTCCATTCATTCCTCGGTGCACAAGCCTTTAGGACAAAACAAATAGTGTTTTGGTTAATAAAAAAGAAAACAGACCAAACAGCTGTTATGAATGCACCCACAGCTTCTTAATAAATGAACCATGACGGAAAGATAACGCTGTGTGACTAAGATATTTTAGCGAGACATAATTACGCCCTCCTCGCTCAATGCAAATGCTGATTGAGCTGCTTTAATTGAGCTAAAAATAACCAACCCCATATTTGACACAGTCCTGGCTCCTATTCTCAGCTTTACTCACCACTTGCCCGCAGGAAGATATGGAGATGTCAAAGAAAACAGGATATTATGAGCTCCTAATGTGACACTTTTTTTTTTCTTGAACCTCTGGCTAAAAATATTTCAATAAAAAAGCCTATGTTCCAACAGGAGCTGGGTTGGTGATGGAGTTGTTTAATAATCAGTGGTTTTCAGCGTTATGGTCCAGTAACGAATCAAGTAAATCAAACCCCAAAGCCACTAATGCTTTGAATACTTGACTATGGGCCTAAGGCGGAGCACGCCATACTCTTGATGCTTGTCTGTTTCATGGTTTGATCGCTTGAATTGTTGATTTTCTACTTTCTTCTTGTTTAAAGGGGCTAGATGCAAGTTAGTCGTTTTATACTCACTACTGCCACCTCTGGTCTTATGCGTAACTACACCTTCTATACTAAGCTCGTGCATGACGGCACTTCGGACCCGAATGAACACCTTTTTGAGCGACAGTGCAGGATTTTAGAGGCAGTTGTGGTGACCAGGTCTGAGCTCATTCTACACAATAGGACTTTGCTGAACATGTAGGGGGAGGAAAATACATAATTCAGGATTTTTAAACTCTGTATAGTCCCTTGTGGCCTGTACACAAATATATGAATTGATTGATTGACTGATCTGTGTTTCAAGATGAATATCCTCCACCTCCTGTAAATGACACACTCAAGTCTAAATACCACAAGCTGATGAGCATCATGTGACAGGTCAAAAACGTCAATACCTCATCAGCGGTAGGTGACACAGCAAAGTATGAAATAATGTAAATGTACAGCTCATTGCATGGATTTACAAACTGTCATTACATGTTTTTGATCTGTCTTGCCTCCACTCAGGCCTTTGACATAAATAGCTCCCAGTCCGCTTCTCGTCCTGCCGCTGTTGCCATGGGCAGTGTTAACGACTTCTAAAGATTTACAGTTAAAGTCGTTTCTCTCATGCCTGCCGCCGCTGTTTGGTGTTTTGCCGTCTTTATATCCACGCTGCCCCCCCACGTCCTCACCCAGCGTTCCTTCCTCCAAAGCTTTGAACCCCCAGTGTGAGATGGTCTTGTTACAGCATCTGTGAATTCAGAATCACTGGCCTTTTCGAGATGTCAAAGCCATCTGCACCCACTCTGCAGGTATTCTGTTTCAGCGCGCTGAGCTGCGCATGTGGAAGCTGGATGTTGGGTCATTAATCCTGGCATTCAAGCTTTTACGCCACAATTAAGCTTTACAGCACGGTATCATGGCTTAATTCAGACTGATCCTTCAATGATATTTAGATGCATGATGAATCATTTCGCAGTCTTAGTTTAGATTAGTTGATTTAGTTTATGAGTAGCATAAGCAAAAAAACAAATGTTTACAACAGGAATAAGAGTGAATTTACAAACTCGAGCAGGTTGAAGTTTACAGAATTTATAACCTACCCCTGACTTGTCAAAACACAAAGTTGCGGTTTTGTGACATAGATTTTCACTTAAGACACATAAACCATTGGCACATTACTCTCATATCTAACAAGGCCAGCATATATAGAGACGGCATCTCTGGAATCGCCCATATATGGTCATGTTTGAAAACAGTTAAGGGGGAAAACAATTTGGAGAAAAATCTAAACCCTCTCTAATTATTCAAAAACTACTTAAACGCTGAATTATGAACATAGTTTTCTACTAAATAAAGATACAAAGACATGGAGAGGAGCAGAGTAGTTCAACAGCCCATAAATACATAAAAATACGGAGAATGCTAACATGATGCTACATATTAGCAGGGTGCTAATGCTAACGCTAGCTAGCGCTTGCTATGACTGCCGTTTTTTTGCCGCTTCTACTGAACAATCTGCTGTGAATAAACATCCCCTATGGACCCGATTTACACTAGACTTTATTTGTATGTGATAAATAAGTTCATTTGCCACCAGAAAATGGCAAAAAAGAGTGTTTCCCAAAAGATTCTATTTCCCCCTCGGCGAGGCCACGCCCCCTTCTGTGACGAGATGCCGTCTGTATATAGAGTACCTTGTTTACAAGAATAAGAAACCTTAGATAGGTTGTTTATAGCAGACTCTAGATAGGCACGCCAAGCAAGTATTTGGTACTCGTTTATGGTCGTACAAATTATAAAGAAGGTGAAACGAAATGTAAAACATTTTACAGAGTATTTTCTAAGACCTTTGATAGGTCCATAATGCCATCTATTAACATTTATGATCCTACAACCTACAAGAGGAAAACACCAAGCATTTGTCAAACAGCTACCTTCAGGGAGAAGTCTTGATCCACAACTGTTTTTATATCTGTATTTTATTTTACTGTGGGCCTTATCAAGGTAGAAAAGCGCTGTATAAGTTGAGAACATTTACCATTTCAAATATTATGAGGTGATACTTTGTGGGAAATGTTTGATATAAACTATAGAACGCTTTAGTCATGTTGAATTTATTAACTGTGCCGCCATCAACCAAAGGACGAGTTGTTAAAGCCTTCAGAGAAGTTCATGCTGTCCTGCTGTCATTGGTAAAGTAAGTGACAAAAATATTGACCTATTTTATCCAATCAGTTTATCCTGTTGCACTGAACATGATCCCTGATGTTATAATAGTGTGCTCTTCAAGTTGATTTTTCTGCAAATTCTGGGCATTTAATTGACATGTGCTGTTGTTCACATAAATAAATGTTCTTATTTGTCCACTCAGACCTAAGCCGTGTTGAATGTTCTTTGACATTTAATGCCATTGTGTGAAAATGCCAACCATGCTAAAGTACTTATGGGTGGCGGCAAAATCAATATAGTTCTGCACGGCTCTCAACAGCAGGGCGGTGAGGACTGACATGAACCTGTGGTGGGGATAAAATGCTCTAAACCTGAGTCTAATTCCCTGACTTACATAGAGCCCTCAAATGTTATATGAAAATGAAGTGTGGGACTGTTCTCTCATCTTAGCATCATATTCACCAGGATTGTTGTTTTAGTGAATGACTTGTCTCTCATGTGAATAAGAGACAAGTTTAGATTTCTAATAGATTTTTTTTTTTTTTTTTTTTAGATTTTTAGGGCCAGATCTTGTACCTTGTGCAAGGATAGCAGCTCCGAGCAATAAGGTTATTTTCCGAGTGGTGGAGCTGTTGCGCTATGAGCATGCACTTGCGAGAGGGCGTCGCTCATAAAGACAGAAAGGACTGAGGCATGGTTTATTACAACTGTACAATGAAAATACGCACAGGTGTTAGGCCTGTGCCGCTGCGACTGAGCGCGCAGCCATTGTGGGTTAATCTGACCAGCAAGTTTTTTGGAGGTAGGGGAGAGTACTGCCTTCAGTCTCCTCTGATCCTCTGAAACGGTGCAGCACCCCCTGGGTTTGTCCCTGTTTCAGAGCGTGGTGTCCCTCACTGGTCAGCTCCTGCACTTCCTCCACTCCCTCCGCTCCCCAGTTGTCTTTCACCATCTTCTAAGAAGAGTGTTGCAGACGAATATAATCCGTCTTATTGTCCAGTTAACGAACATTAGTAGTAGTAGGGTTAGAAGCAATGGGCGAGGAACACGCTTCTGTATGGTCCTTATCGCAGGGAGCTGACATTGCTGTAATACCACCCCCTGGTGGCCAGGGGCAACTCCAAGAGACACTTGGGATCATTGATAATGAGACTTCCAACGTCCCAAGAACGGCTTAAAAGCCTGGCTTAAAAGACCTTTTCTTTTTCTAAAAATCGCAAAAAATCCTAAAACAACTGGGGTAGGTGAAATATTTTTAACCACGCTAATTTTTTGGATTTTCAGCCCGAAATTTGGAAGCATTTTTAATGCGTTGACTGGCTCCAGAGCCTGTCAATCAAGCTCTGGAGCTCTGTAGAGGCTCCGCCCGCCCCACTAGCACTGGGCTTCCCGCCTTTTTAAGGAACAGGCTGTGTAGGAGAAGACAGAGCGGCCATTAAGGTTCACACTCGACTCGGGAGCCTCTTTCATTGAATGGGGCTGAATGGGACCCACTCATCTTTATTATCTTATATCTATGCCTGCATACCTCCTTGTTTGCCCCTTTTTTCTTTCCTGTAGCTCCTCTTGTGACGCCTCCACTGTGCCGCAGATGTGGGGGGGCTCTTGGTGCCTCTTCATTGTTTCAGCAGAAGAAATTGTATATCTCAAATGTAGCTCTGGACTCTCTGCAGTAAAAAGAAAATCCACTGTATCTCACAAAAACTCTGCAAAGATGTACAAAAGCATCCAGTAAAATGATGTGGAACACCGAAACTAAAAATGCAGTTCACAGAAAACTAAAAACTTCCATCCCCATCATGTCCCCAGACAAATAGATGTCGCACAGCGGTAATTGCTATTTATATAAGTTACAGCTGTAGCGTCTAATAAAGAAAACACCTTTTATCATCAATTTCCAAAGAAAATCATCCAAACTCAAAAACGTGTTGTATGGGTTGTACAACATGGCTCTCATTCATAACAGACTCCACTAAGCAGTTACTTTCATTCATAATGCAGAGATGCCAGAGTGGTGCCCTGGGAATTGACAATGAGCTGGTGGGGACAGCTCTGTACAGTGTTTGCTTTGTTTTTATTTTTCCAAATCTTTTGGGCCATTTTTAAAGGGACTATGCGGAGATTAAAAGGGTCAAAATTTTCCTACATGTTCCAACAATGTCCTAAGGTGTAGAATGAGCCCAGACTTATTCACCACAACTGCCTCTAAAATCCTGCACTGTCAGTCAAAATGGTGTTAATTCGGGTCCGAATTGCCGTCATGCACGAGCTTAATATTACACGTATGACGTATTTGTGTTGCGATGCGTAGTTGGAATCAAAGTGTGTGTTGTCTTTCCATACTTTTGGCTGAATTCTTTATGATGACATTACAAGTCCAAAAATGCTAGTGCTTGTAGATAACCTTGGTGATTTGACTCCAACAAAAGATTTTTGCGATAGACCGTGAAATAGCGATGGACTGTGGGAGGCATGGCTTCCCACATAGTGTTCAGCGCGGGCTAACTGAAGCTTGTTCATATTAGCAGTTATTGTTGGTTTTGGTAGCTAGCACAATTATCTAGTAGCCTATAATAGGACAAAAATGAAAATTGCGAAATGAAAAATATAAAATATATTAGACGATGTTGAGCATGTTATGATCATAGACTGCAAAATTAAGAATGGACTAAGGCATTCAGTGCGGGCTAGTTGAAGCTCGTTCATGCTAGCAGTTTGTATTGTTTTTTTGTAGCATAATAGGACAAAAATTAAAATTAAAATTGCGAAAGGAAAAATATAACATATATTAGACGATTTTGAGCATGTTATGATCATAGCCTGTAAAATGAAGAATGGACTGAGAGCATATGGCTTCCCCATAGCGTTCAGTGCGGGCTAGTTGAAGCTCGTTCATGCTAGCAGTTTGACTGGGTTTTTGGAGCCCGCTCCATTATTTAGAATAGGGTCAAAAATTTAAATTAAAACAGTGAAAGCATAAAATTAGGACAATGTTGCGTTGTTAAGACAAACTTGTGAAGGCATGGATGATAAGTTCAATAATGACTTAAAGAGGAGCAAAGTGTATGGTCAACGAAATGTCCTCAATATGAAAATAACCCGGTCTTCTTTGTTTGATCTATTCTTCGGGGCTACAGGGGTCAGAGTGGACAACCATCGAACGACACTGTTTCTCTGTCTAGTGTTGGTGTTACCGCCATGGGCCTCTAAATGGATTCTACATTGACAGATATGTGCAGTGACAGTCATTGCCATTATTTATAAATGCATTTATTCCCATGGTAGAATTTGAACATCAACAAGCATTTCATTTTGCAAAAGCAAGGGCTACATGCAAAGCTCTGAATGATGGTGTTGATATAGATAAATGGCAGCAGAATGTGTCTATTTGCAATTATCTCCCGCTCAGTATAATTAGGTTTAGCTGATTTTATTACTGTGTGCCAACAATAGGATTTCCTTGATTGAAGCCATTCCATTAAGATATCACATTGCCACGCACAGATTATCCATTAATTAATTCACTGTGTTTTTCTCTCTGTGCGTTTTGTGGAACAAGAAGCACAGTAAAGCCTACAGCACATAGCAGGATCCGGCTTAACATCATCTAAACAAACAGGCTGGGTGGACATGTTTACTGTGATGGATTTGGGTCTGTACACGTTGTCGCCTTGCCTCTCTCACAATCTCTTCAGCTTAGTCTAAGGAATGAACTTTCTGCCTTGTGCCTGCTTTGTGGGTATCAACAAAAAGGCAAGATTGCTTTGTTATTAGAATACTTTCATATATGTTTGTATGGGACTAGCAAATATAAACATATAGCCCATATATTCATTAGTATAGTCATAATGATATGACAATAAATGTATTTTAAAAACTACAGCTAAAAACATTACACAAGCAGACATTGCAAAGATAACACACACATCCTTATTTCATACCGGAGGGATTCTCGACATGTGCAAATTCATTAATACATAAAAGAAATCCACTGCCTTTAATATTCTCCCACGCAGTGATGCTGTTTTTTATCTGTAAAGAATAGACTGGAGAGTAATGATCTTTCCCATTCAAGCTAAATATTTCATAACATTGTCCATAATGAGTATCATTTCGAAATCTCAATGTGCCATAACGTCAATATTGTCACGGATCATTTGGATTATGAATTAGAATAACTGTGATGATGTAGTAGGGCTTCATTATGGGCTAAGCTGTCACACAGAAGAAAGACAGATATTTGTTCTGGTCTAAATGGCGATATGGAGTCCCCCTATACACAATGACACAGACACAACAAGCCATGCCCTGAGCTATTCTGGTCGTAGGCTGATTAGACACATTTTTGCAGCCCATACATTCCTTGAGAATAGTGTGACCAGCTAATCCTGCTTCGTGATAAGGGAAAATCGCATATTTGATCGAATGCTAGTAGTCTTTAGAAGGCATCACGTGTAAGAGTGTGATTTCATCTAAATGAGGGGAAGGATGTGTGGATTCTGCCCAAGTCCTATGCTCCGCTGAGGGATGTGCAGAGGCATAATCCCTGCTCATGAAGCTATTGAATTGCGCCTGCTAGAAGAATGGCAGGTCTAAATGGTACATATAAGGCAATTTTACTGGAATTGCTTCTTTTTTTTTCTTCTTTTTTTTTTACTGTGGTTTTCAACTGTTGTTACTTATCATTGTTATAATCACTCCACTTGGTCTACAGTTCACTCCAAACAAAGAGTATGAAGAGGGAAAGTGTGAGCCCTTGGCATTTTGAATGTCAGAACTAATTCTGCTGGCCAACCTTTTGGGTAATTTTCCTTTATCCTTAATAATTTAGCTTTTTTCTTTCAAACGTCATATCTGAGTGAAAGCAGCAATTATTAAACCCTTTTGTTATGGTAAATTTACTGCGGCGGTACTTCATACAGACCAATTTCATCCATTACCGAAACACATAACAGGCCCGCATTAGATTTCAATGTGATACGCATTTTAGGACCTTTTCACCTATTAATAATCATAGTTGCCTTTATGTAATTGTGATAAGCCAAATTCAAAGCTCAATTCATGTTAAACTATAGCAGGGTGAGAATTACATTTCTTAATTTATTTTTCTTAAACATAATACCACACTGCCACACGCACAGGTACAGGAACATGCAGATTGCAGTTAGTGACAAAATAACATTCACTTTTTCTGGATGTAGCTAATGTGCAGTTTATTCAACTTTACCTCATCAGTTTGTGTAAATTGTGCATATACTATGTACCACAGTCACTTCTGGGGATTCTTACTGTTTCAGATGCCTGGCTGCTGGCCGATCAATGTTCTAAGTCTCAACCAGTTGAACCCTGGACCCCCCGGTACCTGTCCCTCACCCTTCCTTCCCGCTCTCTTGAAGTCCTAGCAATAACTGAGCTTCACAGACTTACCCGTCAGTCCTGTCCGCCCATGGGAGCTGTGGATCTCCCTTTCAATGGGGTTCTTCTTCTCAAGGTTTTCTCCACAGCTACTTTTTTTTTATTGCCTAAAGAGGAGTCTGAGGACAGGAAACACCCAAGGACAATTCACTATTGAACATTCTTGTTATTACCTGCAGTTTTTTTTATATATAGAGGACAGTGCAAAGTGAGTCAAAGTGCTGGTACCTTTTGAATTTGAAATGATGAAAAAGCAGCATTGAGAGCGAGGCTGGGTGTATCGGATGACTCAAAAAGAGATTGACTTGGAGCTATTGTTTCTGCTGCAGTATTCATCCATCTTCAGCTCTGCTCTGTACTTCCTTCTGCTCTGGGTGTTATACAATAATAATGTTTTTGTTGTGGTTAGTTCAATCGAAACATCACATAGAAATTGGAATCAAATGTACCTGGGGGAGGTTAGGAGGCGCCTTCAATCACACCTCGAAAGTTTACAGTGTGCTTCTGATAAAGAAATAAAAAGATAAGCACCGTAGTGGGATTTTTATACAGTATAACGTGCCACTTGTAAGTCAGGACATAGTTAACTAATGGAAGCTTCTTTAAAAGTTCTCTTTCCACTAAATTGAATTAAGAAGAGAGAAAAATCACCATGCCAACTACTAACCAAATGCTGGACATTTAAGTCCTAAAGGGATGTTGGTGTGAATATGGAAACATCTGACAAGAATGCATTTTGACACATGTAGGCGGAAAAACAGCAAACCTCATTAACCTTATTATTCATCCTAAAGGGTGCTATTGTCTCAGTGTTCTTGGCTATAATAGGTATAATGAGTTAACAGATGCGGCCCTTCTGCAGACGACTATAATGTTTTTTCAACAAAGAAATGGACTAAAGGCTAGAGGACTGAGAGAGCTACTGAAACAGGAGGTGAAACTTTTTCCAATCATGTGCTGGAAAGGTTACAGCTACATGGCAATGCAAATCGAACATCATGATCAGCGTTTATTAATAATGACTGTATTGCGTTTTTCAAGCCTGTGTTACTAGGCTTCTCAAAGCGCCCCACTGTAGTCATTATTCACTCCATTCTCGGTGGTGTTGTAAGCTCCTATTGTAGCCGCCATGCCACCTCTGCGGTAGACCGGTGTTCACAACAGTGAGGAGTTGAGGACCACCGCCTTTTCTTTCTCTCTCTCAATCTCTGTCAGAGCGACATGAAGCTTCACACGGAGCACACGATGACTCCTGTGGAGGATGAAAGATCATTAATTGATGCCCAGAACATAAAAGCACCTGCAGTAAGTCACTGAAAACACAGTCATGTGCAGGTCACCGTATCAATAATTAATGCGATTCATTACAAAACACTAATTGTGTGTCTGAGTTTGTAATTTCTAAAGTCAGAAGCAAATAGTTGGGAATGAAAACCCCTGGAAGCTAAAATAACGTACAGATGATGTACAGTCTATTTTAAAGTATAGTATAGCAAATATTCAAAAGTTGTAATAATAATAATAATTCACTCGGTGAAAAAGGCTTAATATGTTGTGGCCCCCGACCAACACTGTGTTTGCTTTTTTGGCCCCCGAATGTTTACAATGGTGACACACAAAACTTTTATTACTCATTTTCATATGATAATGAACTCCACTGTATAGATTACAATTGAAACAATACACATTTTTAATAATCACAATGAGGCAAAACAATGCAGGTGAATCGGAACATTGTACAGATTTAGAAATATCATAATTTTCAAACCTTTCCTGTATTAACATTAATAAGGGGAAAACTTTACTTTTTTTCTCAGCATTAATATTTGATATGTGTCTGTGTATGGAAAACACGGTTAGGTGAGAGGACTGTGTTGGGCAGTATATTAAATTTGCCTGGAGCGCCCTCTATTATAATAACAATAACAACACCAACACAATTTGGTCGCACAACTGCTCAGAAGTAATGTTTTACTTTTACTTTTTATGGTCTGTCTTGTTACATCCACTTGACTATGTGCTGTTTTGTGGCTGTAGACGCTGACAGCAGAAGCCCACACTTGTAGAATTTATTTAGCCCTGTATTTTGCTGTCCTGCTGGGAGTAATCGTGCTCCGGGGAATCATTTTAGAGGCGAGCCGAAAAGGCCATAATCAATCTGAGCTCTGAAAAACTGGAGAAAGTGCATCTCCCACTGACTCCAGCAGCAGACGATGCTTAACCATAATCGCAAGTACTAAGTGTGATGCAAGAATGCACATGTTGATTTTGAAAATAGAGAGAGAGAAAACAAAGTGCTCTGACCAGGGAAATGGCAGAAGTGAACACTCAGTTGACTGTGGCCTTGACTCAAAGAAAGTTAGATGAAGACATCCTCATGTACTTCAAGGTGAGTGTGTCCCAACAGCACAATCCTATTTAACTGGCTGAGTGAACAAACATGATGTCTGCCTCTGCCGGCCCTTGACAGTTTACACATCTATATTAGTGACAGCGGAGGAAGTCACTCGTTCAGTGGAGTGGACCAACAAAAGTAGAGTACTGCGACAGGCCTGAAAACCCCGGAGGAGTTCAAGCCTGGATTGTAAAGAAAAAAAAAAACGAAAAACCTTTAAAGTACTGTACATCAGGGCTGTGGGAAATCTGAGACCTCATAAGGTTTGAACCAGTTGAAAGCGTTGCCTCAGACTGGATTCTGCTTCTCACATTTGTCACCAGTCTGCAAAAATGTGTCTTAGAGGAATACATGGATGTAAATCGAGACGTCATTTTGCAGCTGTCACATTATCTGAAACAGCACTCACTTGAAAACAGTTCCACGGGCCATGCCACAAAATCTATACCAGAGTCAAGCAGCAAGCTTGAGCAAGGCATCAGAGCAGAATACCAGTATTTCAATATGATTCTAACCATGTTTTTATTGGTTATTGCAGACTATCGCGTTGAAGTAGCCTATTTTGTTTTGATAATTTAAAAAAATAAACAAGAACAGTGTGTCTAATGGCTTTACAAAGTAATTCTGCTCAGAAATACTTTTTCCTTCACACAAATTGATCTTATCGGTATCTTTGTTATTGTATCACTTTTGTGATAAACAAGATTTACCAACTGTTTTCCAGCTCACACTTGGGAAATGTTGGATGTTGGACGGCCATGAGCAGAAGTCCAAGAGATAAATATAGCATATTTCATATTTTGTTGAAATGTAGTAATTCTGTAACATTTGGTCCATATACCAATAACAGAAGGACGCGGCCATTGCAGAGCGAAGCCTCAAGTGCAGTCAGTCTGGACACACTGGACCAAACAGGCCTCAACAGTTTAGAAAAGAGCCACTTAATCTTTGGTTCTTATCAGCTTGGATTTGGGGAATTGTGTTTTCAAAAGTTTTGTGAAGTTTCAATATGGCAAACTTATACTGAACCACATGGTGTATGTACTGACCTTTATTCATTCCCTTTGCAACAATTTCTGAAGTTGAGATGAAAACAGACAGAAAAACATACATGGTAGCAGTTATTTTTTATTTGCATGATGCACATGTCTTTGCGACTAATCAGTTTGCAGTACATGTGTCACTGTTGTTTGCATGACATTCAAGTCTCTAGGGACATTGCTTCTCTGTATGTTACCCATCTTTAAACCAGTGCTGCAGGGGAAACCATCTTCTAGGATCTTGGTCATGAGTACCAAGTTGAAGCATTCGGCCACTCCGCATTTTCTGGGTTGATGGAGGTAACCAGAGCACCAGGAGGAAACTCACACAGACAAAGAGAAGCAAATGCCTCTGAGAAATGTCAGGCAGGAGGAATCTAACCCGGAGCCTTCGCTGTGACATTAACGTGCTAGTCTTGCCCGCATATTGCTATGGGTGCAGAGTAAAATGGAATGAGTCTCTTGACAGCTGCCACCTTCTTTGACACTACAGACCCCTGGTTCTTTTTTAAGCTCTGCAATATCTAACTTGCTTCAGCTTGTGTTGGTTCGGAGGCGTGGCGGCGCACTCACATACCAGCGCTGTATGTATAATTGATGGAGAGTACTGCTGTACTCACACCCACCACTGACCCATGTTATCGGCATAGTCTCGCAGGGCGGCACAGCGCTGTCTTTAGTGTGGCACTGTCACTATGACAGCTGCTCTGCTCCCTCCCAACTTTGTGTCTCTTGGAAACAGGCACTTTGCTCGTGGATGACTTGGACACACGCACACACATGCAATCTTGTACTTCTATCTTAGTGAGGACACTCATAGACATAATGTATTACCCAGCCCCTAACCCTGAACCCTAAACCCCTAACCCCAACCTCAAGCCTAACCCTAATCTAAACCGAATTTAACCTTAACCCTAAAACCACATCTTGACCCTCAAACAGTCCTTCAAATAAGTGAGGACCCCCCAAAATGTCCTCACTTTCCAAAAATGTCCACTCTAAAAACTCACACTGGTCCTCACAATGTCGGAAGTACACACACAACTTTGTGTCTCTTGGAAACAGGCACTTTGCTCGTGGATGACTTGGACACATGAACACACATGCAATCTTGTACTTCTATCTTAGTGAGGACACTCATAGACATAATATATTACCTAGACCCTAACCCTGATCCCTAAACCCCCAAACCTAACCTTAACCCAATTCTAACCCTAACCCTAAAACCACATCTTGACCCTCAAACAGTCCTTCAAATAAGTGAGGACCACCCAAAATGTCCTCACTTTCCAAAAATGTCCTCACAATGCACTTTTTTCCCATGAAGCAATGTGGAAGATTGTTGCAGCAGCTACATGTATGTAAAAAAGCTATGTGATGCTGCAACACCCCCTTCAATGAAAAGTTTTTTAGCAAGCACAAAAAAGTCCAATCTCTCAGGACAGCACAGGGTAGAAATGTGCTATAATGTATTTAACTAATAAATAAAACATGAAATACAACCATAACATGGATTCCTCATGAAAAAGACTTAGAAACAGGGCCCAAAGTCAGTCATCGCTGCAATGTGTTTACTCAGAGTTTACTCATTCTTTCAACGCACTGCTCCTTATTTTGCGGAAGTTTATTTCCCTTGTTGCTGTGGCTCTCAGCTTCGAGCTGTTTTGATCAAGAGATTGGTTTAATATGTTTCAATGGAAGTCTAAAGATCCAAGTTTGACTCAAGAGATAACCTCTAAATTACACCACTAACACCCAGAACCAGCTCCAAAGTAAAATCTGCATTTTATTTCCCTATTCACTATCAGTCACAGCGCTCTGTCTTCATGAAAGTGGCTGATGAGCGTGTTACCATGGCCGCCACCTGCAGCTGTTTATAGTTACTGTACGTCTTGAAACTGTCATACATCCTAATGTCAGAGATTTATGTCAATTCAAAGATGCCACTATCAATAATTGTGTTGGGCTGGAGCCTCATTTGCATCAATCATCTGTTCGTTAAATGTCAGCATCTGTCACCATCGACTGATTAAATAACAGGATAAACACGAGTTTTACGTGGAAAAACAAGCTCACAGAAATATTTTTGAAACCACAACATCCAGTGACATTTGGACAAGTGCTCTTGTGCCAATGGCAGCATCTATTTGTACCACTCACTTACCTAAATACCAGGAACAGTAGTTAGCTGTTACCTGCTGCAAAGAGGAACACTAGAGGTGGATTCCTCACCAATACGATGTCCACAGTACCATCAGCAAAATGTCGAGTTTTGGGGAATTGATTATAGTATTGATTGAATTTGGGGCAAAAATACCTCAAATTCTGGGCTTCTGTTTGCATACTGTGTTATATTCTTGTATAAAAGAGGGCACAAGTGCAGCTGGTACATTCACCCTCCAGAGTATTATGATTAAATGAACAGTGCAAAGAGACGGTTTCACTCTTGTCACTCATCGTAACGTAAATATTATTCTGTCACATTCTTTCTGACTATTTACAAAACTATATCCAAACACAGGGAACAGGAAAGCATATATACTCAATCAATATCTTTCTTACATTTTCTTTACAACACCCGGCTGAATCCCATCTTGTTATCTCAACACCACCTTCTATCATGTAAAACGGGAATGCATTAAATCCAAGAGAAACAGCTTCTAACCACTCAGCACTCAGATATATCAAACATATTGAATCTCTAATCCATGCCTATAAAGCCCTGTGATGCCTGAGGGAGAGAGCCGTGTGTGTTGATGTAAAGGGCGTCTTCGCAGGCTAAGCCATAGTCGTATAAAGAAAGAACAAAACACAAGCCTCTATTTAAGTGCCGATGTTTTTCTGAAAAGTACAACACTAAAAGAAAAGCGAGTTGTAATAAACATAGATTTATGCCTGCAGACTAAAAAAAACAACCTGGCTAACTGCACTGTTCTTGTGAAGTGACAAGCTCAACATGGCAAAAACAAATGAATCATCAGAGCGCCTATTGAATCTCAGAAAGAGAAATTATGATATAGTGAGAGTAACATTTATATTGTGAATGATTTAAAAGTAATGTATAGGATTTAGCTCTAGCCGTACTATCACATGACACATTTCTAAGAGCCTTGATAACAATTTAGGCTTAATCATAATTCACGTCACTAGCAGCTTTACGTATATTGCCAGAAGGAGGGAACTAGCACCTTTGCTGCTCCTGAAAATTCACACTCGACTGTAATTGGCTTAATCCACCTGTGACTCATTCAGTGGGATGGACGGACAGACCATTATAGAACAAAATGGAAATGGGTCATATGTCTTGTTTCTTAGCACATAAAAAATAAAACCAAATGATATATAGTACAGAACAGATCCAACATACGTCCATAATTGAATTTCGACAAATAGAGAATTGAATCAGGATTCAGCAAGTGGTCGTCTTTGAAAGTTCTATAGTGCTGGAAAAGAAGGACAATCAAGCACAGTCTGAGCCAAAATGTTGTACAATTAACTCACAACTAACATCTTTCTCATCATTCTTTTCAATCACCTCCACATCAATCAACAGCTCATTTCATTTTCAGAATTAGCAACCTTCATCTCCACCCGTTAGCAACTCGAGGCTTGGAAAAATGCATCATAAACGAGCAGCTATTGGTTTCTTGGTGGAAAATGGAACAAAGTCAGTCGCTATTTTCCATCATTTTTGAAGTAATTTGATATAGGTGATCATGTGCAGTTGTTTTTATGTTGTTTTTACGTTGCAGAAGAATGTGACACTGATAGGGCAATATCACTGGTGTTACTTTGTTGACAGTAATTTTGTTTGGAGTTAAGGCTGCAGATGATGCTTTAGAATTATCCTTCTCATCTTTCCTGTGCGGCAGATTAAAGAAAAAATAAATACTCAAAGGGGCAGTGTCTAGCAGGGAAACCCTAATCCCACTAAGTAATGTAATTCTGCTGGTCCAGGTCTGAACACATTGGATCCAGCTCTCAGCCAAAACGTAATCAGTTTTCCGCTTCCTCTTTCCATCTTTCCTAATATGGCCACAACAACAATCTGAATATGTCACAGAGGAGGCAGGATGTGTCTGCCGAAGCATTTGCACCTTCCAATTTGGAGCAGAAAAAACAACTAAAATTAAGTATTGACTCATACAATCCCAAACAAAAATTGCGGCAACATATGAGCTTATGAATAGAAACAATACATGTGTGTGTGTGTGTGTATAGCAGCATGTGGATCCTGCTCTCCTAAATAAACAAAGGATTATTAGGGGATTATCCAAAACATTTGGAAAAGGAAAACAGGTAGACTTTTTAGATGAGAGACATAAACAGTGCGGTCAGCAATTTATTTAGTATTATAATTACACAAATTGACTATAAAGTTGTGTCTAATAAGTAAGTAAGTGCTTTATTTGTCATTTTTCAACCGTACAACGAAAGAGTGTTCAGATGTTAGTCCTGAGCCACTGCGACTGAGCCACGCCACCACTGTGGGCCAACCTGACCTGGTTTTGGAGGTCGGGGAAACCGTAGCACCCGGAGCCTTCAGTCTCCTCTGATCCTCTGAAACTCTGCAGCACCTCCTGGGTTTGTCCCTGTTTCAGAGCGTGGTGCCCTGCACTGGTCAGCTCCTCTTTTTCCTGCACAGCTCCCTCCGCTCCACAACAGTCTTTCACCATTTTCTCGGAAGAGTGGGGCAGTTCATCTGTTTTATTCTCCAGTGAACGTCTATTAGCCAGAACAACAGAGGGTGTGTGGCTTAGCTGTAAGTCTTGCCCGGATACCTCCTCGTTTGTCCCTTTTTGTTTCCTGTAGCACCTCTTGTGTGCTGCAGGTGTGGTGGGCTCTTGGTTCCTCTTCAGTGTTTCAGAAGATGAAATTTGTCGGTCTCAAACATCATTAGCTCATAAGCTAGCTGTTTGTTTTACCTTTTTAGTCATAATAATATAATCATCATCAAAATAATATGATAATAATCATCAAAGCAAACAAAACGGTATTATAAACTCCTCAGTCCTCACTAAGATCCTGGTTCAAGATCCTGGAGAAGGGTTCTGCTGTCCTTCTTCTACTTGCTCCTGACAGTTTGCCCTTTTGGCATTGAAGGATGGGTTCACTGTAGCTGACAAATTTTCTGACTGCAGTGAGAATTAAGCTCCTTTACTCCTTATACATACTCATGCGTTTTTGTAACAAGGGGAATATACAATTTTACTCATAAAAGCTTGGAACATCTTGTACAGCTCATTCGTCCTACAGTTTTATATGTCTACCAGAGCAGTGTTTTTGCAAACAAATGTTTTAGCGATTATACAGTGTCTTTGTGCAGCGGTGGCCTGTTATAAATGTATTGAATCGGCTGCAGGCGCCATAACAACAACATGAAAGGTCTTCAGGCAGAGCAGCAGTCCTCATGTTTTGTTGTGCCTTCCACGAGTGCCATCATTACCATATTCAAACACCATTAGGCCCCACTGTGTCTCCTCAGCTGAATGTACCGTACATCTCAAGCGGCTCTTTTATTTACATGTCAATCTCTGGCAGAAGTCTTCTATGGGTTCACATGATATGCCGAACAAAGCTGTAAAAGTAAGCCTTGTTCTCTGGCACAAATGGTTTGTGTATGTTAACAGCTCAACTCTCCTTTGCCGCTTGCAGATTGTTGATCCTGAATTCTATACACTGTAAATTCCAATTGAGGTGGTGACATGAAATAAAGTGTTATAATTACTAGGAGACCTGACATTTTCAGCATTTACCCTCTATTCCATGTAAGAAGTACATTTTCAAGAGAAAATTGTGATTAAGTGCTTTTCCATTTTACAGCAACGTGCTTCTGCTCCAATAACAGGGTTTTGCGAGTACTGACTAACTTTACATGATGCCAGTAATGATTATTTGTGGTCCTGTTGTGCTCACGCTCATTCTAAAGTATCCATTATCAGATTCTGTCCCACTTACTAGGATTTGCCAGTTTTGAATAATATCGGCTGAACATTGGCTTGACTTGCTTTTCCCTTTATCCAGTACATGGTTTTAGTAACTCTCACTAACCTCCCCAGTGTTCTCTACTGCCCCCTGTAACGGGAACTTGACTGTCTAGTAATCGTAACTGACAAAACTAAGCTGTAGCCTATGCTGCCTGTGATTGGTTCAGGTCATATGTCACATGTACAGAATGAGCCAATCAGGTTGCTCTGAACTGTTTTGAATTCAAAAGAGAAGTGTTGAACAGCCTCAGTGTATCATCAGTAGAAACAGCAGAAAACAGGACCTTTCCTGTTTTATTTCTCATTAATCGACATAAGGTGAGTGTGTCTTTGGATATATTTGTGTTTGCTCTGAGAGTTTGATGTATTGTTACCATTTTCAGTATTTTTTTATATTTGAAAAATGCAATAACGCTCTTGCTCTACCTTAAAACACATTTGTTATTTAATTTAGTGACTGCACAGGGGCCTGTCTAATATTAGTGACACAAATTTAAGTAGTAAAGCTCCAGACGTGTCATTTAAAGACAGAAAATAGATACTTAAGGGTCATTTACTGAGTGTTCTCGTGCAAAAGTGAAGCAGCAGCACAGTCATGTTTGTGTTTTTAACTCATGCAGCATTTACATATTAGCTTTGGCCATATTACTGTAATACTCATTACTTCGAATGTTAAATCAAGTGCAGCCTGTCCACAAAATGGCATATTATATTTTTTAAGTTTGCACTCACCATTTAACAACTCACTGCATTAAATTAATGTATATCTAAGACCACTGGTTATGATTAAAGTTTTTATTTTTTCCACAGACAATAGCAAATGTAAAGATTTAGAGACTGACTCTGCATCAAGGCCGAAGGTAAGACTGCACTGATCAGTGTTTTAAACAGCATGTCATTTAATAAAATAATCTTTGAAATGGTTTGTGTGTCCAGTGTCAGACTGAGGAGTCCAGCTGTGGAAAGACCTGATGAGACGGAGCTGAACACACTGAGGTGAGACTCAAATGTTTGTGTCAAAAACATTTTACCTGTGGTTTGGACTTTTATCAGTCCTGATTTTTTATGATATAGTTTATCCTTATTGTGATAAAACTCTGAGGACGTTCATTACTTACTGTAATTCTTTGTTTTACAGAAATGAACTGCTGTAAAAACTTTGAGACCATCTCAGCATCCAGGCAGTTGGTAAGACAGCACTAATCATTATATTTGGACAAATTGGCCTGAAGTTGGATGTGAAATAACATTCATGAATGCTTTTGTGTGTGTCCAGTGTCAGACTGAAGAGCAGCTGTTGAAGGATCTGCTGAGGCTGGAGGTGAACACACTGAGGTGAGACAGAGTCAGAGCTGAGATGTTTGAATGAGACAAAGCAACATTTTACCTGTAGGTTTTGGTCTTGCCATAGGGACTCACAACTAAAGCATTTTTGTTGTTTTTATGTCTTACAGAAATCTGACCACGCTGATGAAGACTTGACGGTGAGTTACAAAGATGCCCTTCCTCCTGCTGTGAGTCTGCAGAACCTGCTGCATGTACAGAGTCTGTGGAACCTTCTGAGACACTTCAGCTCCTCGTCTTCATCGGCTCAGTACAGACTCATCCACCTGTTTGGACTGATGTGAACTATAACTGCAGAAAAGAGATGTTTTATCATTAACTGCACCTAAAAATGTAAGTGTTTTACACTGTGTTAATGTTAAATAAATTGACTTTATAACTATACTTTGTTTTGCTTTATTACAACATTTATATCTTGTACTAAATTTGTAAAACTTCAATAATGGGAATAACCAATAAACCATAAAGGGAACAGGAATATTCCAGTAACCAGCACTAAGCATAATAGTACAGGTTAAGGTCATGTTTAAGTAACAAAAGTAATCAGTACTCGGAAACACCAGTTGGCAGTACTAACATGTTTAGTAATCAGAACTTGTATCATAAGCAATGAATACTGTGAAAGCCGTCTTAATCATAATAGCGTTACTAGTAATCATGGCTTAACATTGGATGTAATAATTATACATCGGGTTTACAACTTATCCCAAGTAAGTTCAATGAGTTGGAATTTACAGTGTAGGAGACACTTTAATGTCAGGGCATCACACACACACACAGCAGGAAATGGATCGCGGGCTGACGGAGACTCTCATTTTCAAAACAGCTTCTTTGCTCTTGTTTTCACGTGGGAAATATCTGCAGATGTTCGTGCAAAGCCCCTTCATGTCTTGACTTGGAAGAATGGAGTGGTAGGTCAAGGGTTAGGGCGCGACGAATGCAAACAACCAAAAGAATGCAACTTTGACGGGACCACTTTGCTAGTGACGCTCTGCAAAACATCTTACTTGAGCTGTCCCCCCGGTGAACTCATTTTAATTCCCATCCTCCGCAACGAAAGCTTGAGATGTTCTTTTTCTTGCTCTGCCTCTTTTCTTACATTGACTGAATTCTTTGTAACTTTATTTGATCGATGCAAATAATTGTGCCGTTGATTGTTTGACAGCGAGGCCCGCACTGTGTTATTTCCGTATGGGCCAATCATTTCAGGGAACAAATATACAGCTATTGTGCAGAAGCATTCATGAAGACGTCGAACATACCCGTGAGTGCTGTTCCGGATTGATCGGAAGCTAAGTTGATGCACTTCACACTTCTACAGTTTTCAATGGCATGTTGACTTTGTGTGTCAATTCTGGAAAATGTAGAGCAGGGGTCTCGAACAGGCGGCCCGCGGGCCAAATCCAGCCCGCAAGATGATTCAATCCGGCCCCTGACTTGTAGAGCACAAATTCCAGAGTATGTCAAAAAGTAAGTCTCTAGCCCATTCCTGTGCGGAGTTATGAATTTTTAAAGACATCACCAGAATGCTCACTCCAGCCACTAGGAAAGAAAAAAGGAAAGAATTCCACATGTGTCCAACAGAGTCCAGCACTGACATAATAAGAGATCAGGATATAAACAACACATTATAATCACGTGGTAAATGAACAGTCTGCCCCTGGGTGACTGTGGCTACAATTGTAGCTTACCACCACCGAGAGCTGAGTGAGTGAATGAATAATGACAACAGTGTAGCAGAGACTCGTGACACAGGCTGTAGTGTCCGGCCCATTATTATTCATTTATTGAAAAAGTCTCCTAGTCCTCAATAGTATTTTCCCAATCAAAACATATTTAACTGGAGCTTTTGTTTATGGACCCCGGCAAAACACTCCCGATATATTCTGGCCCGCAGTGAAATTTACTTGGAGACCCCTGATGTAGAGTATTTATGGAAATGTAAAAACTTTAAAACAAACAATACAAGAGCAAGACAAAGCTGAGTATGATATCGTAATCTTGTATTGTTCCCTCAAAGATTAGATTTTCCTCCTCCTGGGGTTGCAGCAGCTAACATTCTTTTGAAGTGATTTGCATAAAAATGTTAGATTTGATTCAAGATACCTTTCCGAGTGCAGTATTACATTTGTTTTCCATAACCATGTATCATGTATTCAGAAAAATAAAACTGCTGCATCCATGTTTTCACAATACACAGTCTTTTCAAACATTTTGCACATTAGTTACACAGTAATTATAACTGGGGAGACTCAGGGTCGCAGCACAAACAAATCCATTAAGTAAAAGGCTTACGATCCTGAGCTATGTGTGGCGGAGGTGGAGGGGTGGCTGCCATGGTGAGGCTGGAGATGATGTGATGATTGGATGGTGGAAGATGACACTGCAGATACGTAGGTCTCCAAGGTTGCCACAGAGAAACGACAAAAACGTGCAGGAATTGTAACAGTAACATAGTAAAAAAGCAACAAAAGCACGACTGAAGAGTGATGAATAAGCAACATAAAAGCAACAAAAGAACAATGGCCGCTGGCTGCTCTGCTTTGTGACGACGACACTGGTTACCGCCATTGCTGTAGTACCTCCATATAGCCGCTAGGACCCCATTGGAATGCATTGCGCTTTAGACACGTTAAAAACAACTTTAAAGCCTGGTTTCTAATTTTCTTAAACTTTCTACTGCTAGATATACCTCCTGTGATAACGCTGGGTTAGTTACATTTAAAGAAACCAGGCTGGTTTTCGGGAAAAAATGAGGGTCGGACTGTTAGCATTGGAGCTGCTCGAACAACACGTCACACAGGGGCTGAATCTACAGTGAAGATCCCGCCCTTATGCCCTTTAATGAACATGCTTTCGTCAGAGCTGGGGAGGCGGAGTCTGTAAATCCGCCATGATTTCCCCCTCGAGCGTAGTCATTGTGGCAAACAGGGAGGAGAAAGGAGGAGTCATCTATTATTTTTTACGGTCTATGCAAAAGCGCCCCAAAAAACTGATGAAAACACGATAAAAAGCGGAAAAAAATGCAATGCCAAAAGCGTACAAAATCACAACAAAAAAGAGACGAAAACATGACAAAAACGCTTCCAGAATGTGATAAAAACGTTACAATCGGTTATGCAGGCCTTAGCTTTCAAATGAGGCGTTACACTGGCTTACAAGCATCGAGAAGCTTTAAGATTTGGGTGAAGCCGAGCTGGAGAAAATCCGCTTGATTAAAGTGGGGGGTAGTAGGTTAAAGTCACATTACATGACATTTCTCCCAATACATAGAAAACATATATATGGTATTACAGATAGTTTCATTGTTGAAAAATACCTAAACAATGAACAAACAGACTCTCTCCTCAGACCTGATTGTGGCTTTACTTTAGTCTCTTAAATAAAAGATGGGCATGAACAGTATAGGAAAGGTCATAACACCACACAGTGATGTGGCATGAAGTGGCTGCTTATTACGGTTATTAGCACTCTATATGTCACACTATAGAGCTTGAACGCAGTTAGGGTAATGGTGTGAGTGATGCGGCTACAGGTGTGTTTAAAAGAAGAGAACATTATGATATGACTACAAGCTCAAACCAGCTTTTTCAGTTTGTATTGTGGTTTGTATTTATAATAATCGCTGGTTGTCTTTAGGCCGTCCCTGAAGCTAAACTATTGCATACTTAAGAGTATGCATTGAGTATTCAATCTTGACCTACTTTGAATGTCAATTAGTCACAGGTATTTAAAATCACCATTAATGTGACTCAATCAAAAGAAAGTTCACCCACTTCACATCAAACTCAGACTGTTTTAATGTCCTGTGACTGTCACTGTGCAGCTGTGTGCCTGAGACTGTAGCGGCGCGGTGTAGCTCTCCTGGTGAGTGCAAATGTCACAGAATGGTATTTACATCTCCCTGTCAGTGTCTTCACAGTCCTGTGTCCGCCATCTGCCTCCTCACTGCTCCTGCAACACCTTTGACAAAGTGAAACGCTTAACTTTCACGCTTCGTATTGTACCGTGAGAGGTGAGAGAAGTTGTATTCTCGAGAGGCAGCTAATTAGTGAAGATAGTGTTAAGCATCAACAAAGAACGCTATGGCATTGAGCGGAAAAGGGACCTGATGTTTATGTGATTATATTGTTTGTATTATGTCTTGGCTGCAGGAAATAGAGATCAGTTTTTAAGTAAAGAATGTTGCATGGAGAATAGCTATAGTTTAGTACCGCAATTTTAGTGAACTGCACATTGGTGTGTACTATGTAAAGCTCATTTTCACTCCTACAGCATCTGGACTTGTCACAACCGACTTGGAGCAAATGCTGTCCCTGCATCACTGAGCTGGATCACACCCAAAAGGAGTCCATCAGACTCGTGAAGTGTCACAAACTCTGCTCAGCCACTTTACTATTTTCTGCACCCATTACCATTGCACTGTTTTTTTTGTTTTTTATATGCATTACCCAGTCATATCCATAGACTGCTTTACAGAAAATGTAAGTTCACCAGCTCACATTGCTTTGTTTTGTCAGTGAGTGCATATACTATACCATACTTAGAGATTAGGTCTTTATTTCACAAATTGTAATTGTTCCTTTTTTGTTATTGTTCACTTCCATGTTCAACCATTGCAGTGAAAAAAACAAATCCAAGTAGGTGAACCCTTTCACTCACAATGGCAAAGGAAAACATTCTGAGTCCGAGAACTCTGTATAAACCAAGAAGTTTTGAGAAAAATAACTTAATAAGACCAATTATTAAAAGATGTTTTTCCTGTTGCAATAACAATTACAGACATAAAAGGTAACTTGTTTGGCCTTGTGCCAATCTACCCATAGGTTCTGACAAAAAGTGCAAAGAACTCAAATATCTGTGGTAATAATAACAAGTAATAACTACACATTTTAAGCCTTAATAATGATGAATTAGCACTTAAAGTGGGAGGAAAAAGTGAGTATACCGTTTGGAATTTCTCACATTTCTGCCTACATTGGACATAAAATTTAGGCAGAAATATGTTTAATCATTAGAATGATTAAACAGTGTCTGCTTAAACTAATACCACCCAAACATTCATCATATTTTTATTGGCCATAACATGTAAAGATTCACTGGAGAGTGATGAATAAATAAGTACACCGCCTGAATCTCACTGAACTACAGCAGTTTTGTAAAGAGGAATGGTCCAAGATTCATCCTGATCGTTGTGAGCGTCTAATGTGCAACAACAGAAAAGCAGTTATTGAATAATAATAATATTATGGAATAATAGATGTAAGTGAACCCCTATATTAAATAGCTGATCCCTCTTTTGCATCAATAACTGCTTGTCTGTATTTGCAGCTCTGAATCTTGGAACATTCCTCTTTACAAAACTGCTGCAGTTAGGCAAAATTGAGACGGTGTACTTAATTTCACGCTCTCCTGTGACGGTTTACATGTTATGGTCAATAAAAATATGATAACATGTAAATGTTTGGGTGGTATTAGTTTAAGCAGACACTGTTTAATCATTCTTATGGTTTTGATGAAGATCAGACCAATTTAGGCAGATATGTGAGAATTTCCAAATGTACTACTTACTTTTTCTTCCCAATGTAATTAGCCGCCAATCAGCAACTTTTTTACCGTGTATGGCCAGACCCACCTTCTTTCACCCAGAAAGAAGTGGGCGTGGTTTATCAGGCTACCTTCTCTCATATGTCTTGGTTAATCCTGTCATTCAAGAGCAAGACATGGTCAAATATACAACTAATTTATTCATAAAAATAACATTGTATCATCTTACATCTCAAGAGCACATGGCACTTTTCAAAATGCTGACAGGATTTTACAAAAGCAACAAACACAGTCATCACAAACTTGAGTGATCACAAGTGAGAAGACGGGCAGCTGTCCAGGGCTAAACCATGACGCACTCACACGTCCACGACGCACAGCACCACGGCCAAACACCATCCACACACAAAACACAGCAAGTTTGTATTCAAGTTTGTGCTATAGAAATCTGGTGAGTCACTGTGTTGGACAAATGAAAAATCATAGAGTTCCTCCTGCTGTAGCCGCCGGGGACGTAAGAACAAATGGGCCAATATCTAGCAGCGCACGTCCACACAGCAATGGCTCATGAATTATAGAAACCACCAGGCAATCAACAATATATATAAACATCAATAAATAATATCTTTAAACAGTTGTAGAAGGTAATATCAACCAAAGTGACTGAGGCACAAAGAAACACTCTTACAGAAAGAGCAATTGAACTTCACATGAAATAATACATCTTAACAATACAATACACTGCACAGATCATATGGACTAGTAAGTAACCGAGTAGAACTTCAGTATGTTGTTTTTCCCCCCAATAAATTATTACAAAGACTATATCACGTTCCACACAGTTAAAGTCTGCAATGATCAAGTAAAATCATTTGGGACATAAGAATTTAAAGGGTAAGCTGACTTACAGGACAGGGTCTTTACGCCCTTCACAATACACAATATACACTTTTTATCCCCAAGTTGACACAAGTAAAAATTACAGTTTTCAAAGTGCATGCTTCAAGAATCTTTGAACAAATAAATGCTATTTCACATTTTCAAACTATTCAGAGCCAACAAGCCCGACATCGTATTCACACTAAATACATGATGAGCACTGTACAATTATTACAGGCGCAGCGCCAAGTGCCAAGTGTGCAGTGATTATAACTGATGTATCATTTCAGTCTCTATATGGAACATTACATACTGTAATGCTCCTACACATTATATATAGGTGATCCTTCTATCGCACTGCTCACTGAGGGATGTTGACCACAATTAACCTCCTCATGTGGAGGTTCACCAGGACCGACCACAACTGTCACTGGTGACATTTCAGAA
The DNA here is from genome assembly GCF_951799975.1 of Gobius niger. Classification (NCBI taxonomy): domain Eukaryota; kingdom Metazoa; phylum Chordata; class Actinopteri; order Gobiiformes; family Gobiidae; genus Gobius; species Gobius niger. Next base: position 19,434,704 of record NC_136863.1, on the reverse strand, counting down.
GGCAACAGTAGATTGTGTGCTTTGTCTCTACAAAACCACATTAGCACTCAAAACACGTTTGAAATCACAATATTTATACACATAAAACATTTTTGGCAGAGAGAATTATCTCATTTTATCAAGATCAAGTCAACTCACTGGCAGTGGTCAGCGTAATGTGGATTATGTTCTGTATGATAGATATGTATTTGAGGGCTTGTGACTTTAGAATTCTTCAGATCAATGCTTTGGACTTTGAGTTATGCTGTGAAGGTACAATGAAAGCTATGCTCGTACTGGACAATGTGGAGCAATGTACAGGACATGTGGTATGAAGGCTTCACATCTGAGTTATTTTGTGCTGTTCATTACTTATGAATGCGCTTGAAAATGTGACCGTGTTGTCCACCGCTGAGGGTGTCTTCTCATCATTCTCCACTGGGGGCAGAGGTTCGAAGGTGAACGCCACTGGGCCGCTGTTGTTTGCTGCCTTTGTGCCATTAACTACGATCTGGTGACCGCTTCCATTGTGCTGCGGGCTCACATTTAGTTGCTTTTTGACCTTCTCTCTGTCTCCATCGCTGTGTGGCTGGGAGCTGCGCCTCTCTCTAACCGTGCCAAACCCACTCTGCAGCACAGACATGGTCCGGTGAGCGCCCTCTGGCCCCTGGCAGCGGTACAGCCCTCGAAACGCAGAGCGAAACTTCTGCGACATGGCGTTGTAGATGACTGGGTTGATGGCACTGTTGGCGTACATGCAGGTTCGACAGAAGAGCAGGAACCAGGCGTCCAAATAAGGGGTGGACACGAAGGAGTTAATCAGAACCAAGGTGCGGTAGGGCATCCACAGCAGAGCAAACAGGATTACCACGACCGCCAGCATTTTAGTCACCTGGAAACAGACACTATGAATTAGTGAATTAGTTGTCATTTTCTTTTGGTCATTTATGGATCCACGTTCTCTATGAAAAATACTCTTTTTAGTATTTGTACAGAGGTCGAGCCCCGTTGTTTACAAAGTGGTAGCAGATATCAACATAATGGAAGTTGGGAGAAGATGTGAACAAGGCGGTGCAATGACAAGGTTAAACCCCACCCAACTGAATCTATATAAGTAATCCAGCCTGCTACTTGTAATTTCAGCCTGACCTTATTATGGAATTGTTGTCTGTCCTGTGCTGGGTGTTGGGTTTCTTTTGGTTCCATTTCACGTTGGTGTGTGTGGAAATTAAAAAGCTGACATGGCAGCAAAGAGGGCCTTAAAGCAGTACTATGGAACTCATGCCCCTAGTGGCTATAAGCGCCACTGCAGGTGTCGAAGCATTTTTGCATTTTTTTACTCATTTATTGTCCGTGAGAGTAAATACTACACTGACAGAAAAGACAAAGGGAGAGAGGGATATTGTACATCCAATAACACAATGGAGATGATTTTCTTTCACTCAAGCTTGGCTGTAAATACTGTTTAAGTGGCGCTAGCCCGCTGTCAGCTTTGCCCGTTAGCCTGTTTGCTTCTTCTTCGTGATTCCATTAGTGTGTATTGGTGACCCGGAGGCAGGAAAGCTTCAATTGTGTTTTTTTGGCCAGAGACACCAGGGGGAGATGAAAGACCCCCAAATCATCCCATTAACATTTGTATTAACCCCAGACGGGACTATGGAAAGGATTTATTAAGGTAATAAAGTTACTCAGTACTGCTTTAAAGAGAGAAATAAACGTCATCATAGCTCCGGGAGTGCTTGAGTGGAGGGTATACTTCAGCTGTAAAACCAATAGCAGTGTACAACGAAAAAAATAGGAACGCTGCTGTTATTCTGACCAGGCTAAGATTGGTGCATTGTGGAATTGGGTTGGGATCTTGTTAAAATAGGGAAACATCCTAGCTTATGTCAACACTGCAAACAAGATCAAAACACGTTCTTATTGATTGTCCATTGCATAGAACTCAATGAGCAGAGCTGTTTCAAACTGTTGCGCCTCTGTCTCAGAATAATTGTGTTAGTCTTCAATCATTATTAAGTCCTTCCCAGGGTCAGGATTTCGCTATAAGAGCGCTGCTGCTGGACTTCGTTGTAGCCACAGGGCTGGCTGTTTTGGATGTAATCACCTAGAGAGGCAGCAATGTTCAATGAGGTACCTAGTCTGCTGGAAATTGCCAGAAGAAGAAGAACTGGGTGTTTGACAAAGCTTTTGTGGTGAATGTGAACCAGGTATAAATGATGACTAAAACAACCCTTATCTATTATGCAAATCATCATAATCCATTTTCTTGAAGTTCATTTTTTTTACGTAGATGTTCCGTGTTTGAGGTATGTTTTTATGGAAATTAGCTCTGAGCTAAATCCGGCATATTTACAGCACTGGTTGTCTGTTCATTAATATGCTTTGTCCCATTCAAACAAATTAATAAATGAAAATGAGTTTTTTGAGTGATAATTAATTTGGGTGAAATTAATTCAATTTTGAGCCACTATATTTACAATAATTATTAGATCAAGGAGATGCGAAAAATTTAATATGTAAATGTTAATGGCATTTCAGAGTGTAGGCGGTTTGCTGTGGGCAGGATGTTAATAGTCACATTAGCAACTGAAGTATTAAAAAAGCAGAAACATGTGTATTTTAGTTAGAAAGAGTAAGCGTTAGCATATCCAGAGTAACCGCAGTGAATTGGCAGTGACACAAAAATCAGGAAATGTACCAGGAAAGTTATCCATTGTTTCTTTGGCTTGGATTTTCAATATTTTTTAAAACGCACTGCACTTATTAAAGCTGTTGCAAAGAAATGGGGGCGATGAGGTAAACAATAATGCATTTGGGATTACTGAATTGGTGTTATTTGTGAAGCTTCTTGTCTGTTTATCTAATGCTGAGGTGGCTGTCCCTGGCTTAGGCTCACCTCTTTATCTTAAATAGGCTGTGCATTATACCAGCTATCTAGCCACAGCCCAGCACTTAAGTCTATTCTAGTGTAGAGCGGGCAGGAGCACGGGAGATGGCTCTAAGCTGGAGGTAGGAGGATGTGTGGCTTTACTGGAGCAGATAAAGCTAATCACTGAAGTCTTTTAGGTCCACCGCGACAGCAACCTTCACTCAGCTGTTACCATGGCCACCAGCAGAGATGACAAATACACACAGGTGATTTTTCAATGCCGAACTACCAAGCGGTCAAGGTCAGGTGGTCATGGTTCTGCTCGTTTGGGGTAACTGACTCGCGCCTCGTCCTTCTGTGTTTGCAACACTGAGACTGTGTTCACGGTAAAGTATTGTGACACTATATTGTGTGTGTAAATCACATTACTGACCCCTTTAATGTTATGCTAAATATGAACATCAATCACTGTTACCAAGAAAATGGCTGTTTTAACATTCACTGTATAATTTTCAATCCCACTGTGGTGTTGTAATCAAGAGACGTCATAGAAATGCGCACATCTGTTAGACAACGCCTTACCGGATCTGTTTAACGAATGGTGAAGCCAGTCCCTAGAAGTATGGTATGACATGTCCGTTTCATGGCATTAAGCTATTTGATGTGGTTTCTTTATTACAAGAGGAGGTTCAGCGGCCACTTGATGCGCATGCGACCACATAAAAGCAGAAACTTGACTGAATATGATTTTGCGTTCAGTTTAGATGAGAATTTATACGATAATTCTCATCTAAACTAAGATTTGTACATCGATTATTGATTTCGACCTACCGGGGAAAACATCTGGATCGTTCATAATTTGCAATGTTACCATGGAGATCCGCCATGTTTGCAGCTGTTAGTATACATTTTCCATAGACTAACATTCGCTTAAAGAGGGGGTATTATGCTTTTTTCAATCACATAGCACCATTCTATAACACACTACAATGATGACGAAACCTTCTCTTCGTCTGTAAATGCAGTAAATTAGAAAAACTGCTTTGTATAACATTGCTCTCTCAAAATGGCTGTAGCGAATGTCTTGAAATAGGCCTCTGTCTCTTTAAGAACCTCTGACTCTTTCCGACACGCCCCCTCCACACGCTGTCTGTAGTATCGGTGGGGAGGGGGTTCTGCTGAGGAGCAGTGGTTGGTTACTCGGCTGGTGACGAAAGCTCGGAGGCGTCTCCAGGAGGTGGGGGCGTTCCTAGGAGGACTCAGGCAAACCTATCCCTAAAATGGCTGCCATCAGAGTTTTTACAGATTACTCAAAAATACGTGAATGTGCCAAGGCAACACTTCAGGCATGTTTTTAATGAGGGAATGACATAATAACATGATGTAAAGCTTGAAAAAGTCGATTTTGCATAATACCCCCCCTTTAAAACTGTATAAAACGTGAAGAGAAAAGCCATGGAGCAGCTCCGTTAGCTGCTGAGTCACTAAAGGTAAATACGTGTCTGTATTAGTGTTTTAATGTGAACTATAACTCCAGTATTTCATTTTTTCAAATCTCTATTAGTTTATCATTGCTAAAGACATCACGATCCGGAACTCTAGTATAAGGAGTATTAAGGCTTTATCTTATATTTGTGGAGACTTATAGAAACAAATCAAAGACCTTTTTAATTATCATGAAAAGATGCAAATATTTCTCTTATCAAAATCTTTTTATTGTTGAATTATAACTGATGATAATACATTTGGCCTAGTTTGCTATAGTGAAAATTTCAAGTGAAGTGAATATTTTTATGCAATCAAATACGAGGCATGTTAAAATCAGCAAAATCCCATAATGATAGGGGCTGGGCTGGTTTTGATACCCAAACCCATCAAAAAATGTGCAGATTTCTTCCCTCGTGTTTGAAGACTTAATCTCTGCACTTAACAATCAGACCGTGGCCCCTCGACTATTTTGAGAACATACAAGGTTCGTATCATTATATATCTGATAGGGAAGTGTCAAGTGACGGAATAAGTGAAGACATCTCTGGCAGTTGCGCCCTCATTATGTAAATCCTGCGCTCTTTGAAGGAGGCCACTGAACGCATCAGATTAGGCGCCTCTCAGACGACGAGTGTGGTCATGAGGAGCAGACCGCGGAGGGGTCGAAAGGATTCCTAATTTGACTCTGAAATAGGGCCGGACTGTTTTGGATTTGCCCTTTATTTTGGATTTTGTAACATCAATGATAATAGCTGAATAAGCGTTTGTGGGGCACTGTTTTGTGTTGCATTATACACCGTTGGCTGAGCGGACGAAATTCCCAATGGGGACAATAAAGTATAGCTTTACCTTACCTGGACCTTTATGGCTTGCACAGTTGGCAATTGTTCCCATACCCTCCAAGGAGCTCATTTTCTTTTGTTTGTTTGTTTATTTATTGATATCTTTGTTTGTCCCTTGCCATTTTGTTTGCTCACAGTAAATATTTCATAAACATATCATAAAATAGAGATTAATCGGTAGACTGTACACCCCTGTAATTGGTTCCCTGGGCCACATGCCACCTGTAAAATGATCAATTATTCAGAGTGAAGTGAAATTACGTGCCGCGTTAAAATTCAAGGCGCGAATGTTCCATGTCCTGGTATAGCCAAGCTGCTCGCATATGGAATTATAAACGGCCACTGCTGAAAGAGGCCATTGGCACTGCTTTTTTTAAAAATAATGTACTGTATTTATGTTCTTCTTGCATTTTTGACACTTCTTTTGAGAAAACACTGTGGGGAAGGCTGACATTTTAATTGCAGTTCAAGCGCAGAAAAAATACTTTACTTTGGCAGTTGCAAAAGCCAGTGACTAATCATGTCGAAATGCCTTTGACTTTACTTGCAGCCTCTTCTCATCTTTTTTTCAATAGGAAGGTCTTTGGTCGAATGGAAATGCATTTTTCCTAATAAACTGTGAGAAGAGGTCCATTCGCCTCGCCTTTCAGTGGCACGCATTCTGCAGTTACTCAGACAAGAAGAAAGCAACAGTCACCTATAGCTCAGAGTGATGACACCTGACAAGTGTTATGAATGCTACCATACAACATTAAAAAATCCTATAACATGCATGTATAAATTGCTTCGCCTTTTGTCAATAAATTGTTCATCTTTTGTGGGTCTTTGAGTTTTTGGAACTGCAATAAGGGTTTTTAAAACATGACTCAATAAAATATGCCAAAGAACAGACTGCACGGAGTAAGGTTGGTTGATTTTGATTCTGTAAAAACTGGACTTCACAGGTGTCTTCTTTGTAACGTAGCCAAACAAAGCCGACGAGCTTTGCAGATGGATGGGACTGTACTTGGACCACGAGGCAAGAAAAATAAAACAGCCAATGTCTTATTGGAAACAGTCGGGGGATCGTTTCACAAAAAATCACACTTGTGTCCCTGAAGTGTACATTCACGTTAAGACTGCCGGAGAATGAGCTTGTATGTAAACTTAAAATAACGAGATCGGCTGGTGGTGATGGTCGGTGATGATGGTCGGAGGGGCCGATGGCACAGTTCAGCAGCCTGATTACGTCAGTCTAACTCAGGGCAGATGTGACTTATATTACCACTGAGTTTGGAAAGAGAATTTGAGTGTCTGGAAAAGTGCTGTTTGCATCAGTGTTAATTTCGTCGACTAAAATATTTAGTCTTAATTTTAGTCAAAGTGATATTTTTGACGACTAAAATTGGACTAAAACTAAATTAAAAGTTTTTCATGAGACTAAAACTATGACTGAAATGTCCAGATATTTTAGTCGACTAAAATAAGACTAAATAAAAATGAAAAGGAGAGACTAAAATCATTCAAACTTCTATCGACAGTCTGAAAGCGCCTCATATCATTTAAATTCACTGCCAAATGAACAGCTCTGAGCTTTATTCATGTGGAGCAGCTCCATGAAGTCGAGGACCTGATTAAATATGATTATAATGAATATTATTATTATTAAATAAATGCAAAGTCGACTAAATTAGTCTTAAATTTAGTCGACTAAATTGACATGCAATTTTAGTCGACTAAAACTAGACAAAAATTGAAAAGTTTTTTTAGACTAAATCTTGACTTAAATTAAATTACATTTTAGTCAAAAGACTAAGACTAAAATTAAAATAATATATGTTGTCAAAATTAACACTGGTTTGCATAACAGGGGCGAACTGACGGAGACAGTTTAACTATTGTGAAGGTAACTATTGTGAAACTGTATATTGAAAACCTCAGTGAGTTTTGCACATTATGGGCCCGATCTTGTGTTTCTAAATGCAGACTATGGCGTAACATTTTCAGATCTTGCCACTCCAGAGTTAGCGCATTTAAGTGGGAAGTACATGGGGTGGAGAAACACCCATGGCCAATGGCGATGTCACGTACAACAGCCTTTTCCTCCAACCAGACTCCGTGGCAAAGGGGAGGGAGTGGGGTTGTGGGGGAGTGGGGGTGAACTACTGTAACGGACTATTCATTGGGCTTCCTGTCAAAGAGCTTCAAAGGCTCCAACAGATACAAAACAGTGCAGCTAGAATACTTGGGCGAGCCAGGAAGTATGATCACATCACACCCATTCTGTTTTCACTGCACTGGCTGCCGGTTTCTGCTCGGATCGATTACAAAATCCTGCTGCTCACCCATAAACGCATCACTGGTCACGCTCCATTATACCTGCAGGAACTCATACCACGGAAAGCCTCCACCCACACCCTCAGGTCATCCAGTCGCCTTCACTTTCATGTTCCTTTCACCAAGCGCCGAACCATGGGGGATAGAGCCTTCACTCTGCTGCGCCAAGGTTTTGGAAACAGCGGAGTGGAGCTGAGAGAGATACTAAACTGGGACTCTTTTCAAACTAAAATGAAGACATTCCTTTGTAAGAAAACTTCTAATTGTTGATGTTTTTAAATGTGTGTGTTTTCTTGTAGCACTTTGAGAATCACTGAATGAAAAATATGTTACAAATAAAATGTTATAAATAAAAAAAATATTATTTTCATGAACACTTTGTTTTGGTCGCGTTAACGAATAACAGCTGAGCTAAAATGGCTGCCATCAGAGTTTTTACAGATTACTCAAAAATATGTGAATGTGCCAAGGCAACACTTCAGGCATGTTTTTAATGAGGGAATGACATAATAACATGATGTAAAGCTTGAAAAAGTCGATTTTGCACAATACCCCTCCTTTAAAGGGATTAGATGCAAGTTAGCCATTTTATACTCACTACTGCCACCTCAGGTCATACATGTAACGGCACCTTCAATATTAAGCTCGTGCATGACGGCTCTTCAGACCCGAAGTAGCACCTTTTTGAGTGACAGTGCAGGATTTTAGAGGCAGTTGTAGTGAACAGGTCTGAGCTCATTCTACACCTCAGGACATTGTTGGAACATGTAGGGGGAGGAAAATGCATAATTGTAACATTTTTAAACTCAGTATAGTCCCTTTAAGAAAGAACAGCTGCGCCACATGGAAGATAGTCATAGCGCTTGAAGCTTGCGCTGTCCTTGCACCAGGCACAAAATTTGGCCTTATGTATTTCCAATCGAGTCAATGTTTCCTGATTGTTTCTTCATTTTATATTACCAGTATCTGGTGCCACTCAAAAAGCAAACCTCAGCCTTGCCTTCTGTAACTAGCTATTAACCTGTGCTGTTGCTACATGCCACTAAAATATTCTGCAAATAATGAATGTTACAGTTTTGTGTTTCTTTTTTTCATCTGGGTGCAATTCAATGAATAGGCTACTCGTCACCTATTTTTGTGACTCTAATAAACTATAAATAGGCCACTTGAAAACGGCGGCAACACAATGTACTCGATCAATATTGCACCATTGACGGGCACAACACTAGTACATACCGTTCTCACCTGCACATCACACCATATTGGACGTCCACCGCGCTTTATGCTTTGGTGGTCACAGCTTGAGTTTGAGCTTCAGACAAAATGAATCGGTTGGCTGGCACGTTTGATGGTGTGAGCACTGCTGCAGTTAGAGACCACCCTTTTCAATAAGTCTTGTAATTCTCCCGCAGCCCTTTGTCATTTGTGCCTTTTTTATGAGAATCTCCGGCGTATACGAGGGGGATACAGAACTTTATCAATCCGAGCGATATCTCAGCAGTGAACAGTGCCACAATACCATTATGTACCACCACTATCACTGGACTATCATCTAGATCCGCCTGGACTCCTATCTCTAAAACAAAGAGCAGAGGGATGTAATAAAAATCTATACAAGACTCTCTTTAGCAGTTTTATTCCTGCGGATTGTCGAAGAACCCTCAAGTGTCCTAAATGTAAAAGATAAATGCAGAGGTGCTACTTTTTTCTAATAACCTTTTGATAATATGGCTGATTGTTGTTCAAAGTATAAAGAATAGATAGAGATGGTTTGAGTTTGTTCTGAATTAAACATGCAGATTATTCTTGTACCAGTGGTGCCAAATGGCTACATCTGCATCAGTGAATTTGATTGCTTGAGAAACAATCAATTTATTCAAGTTTTGGACGTTATTCATGTATTTACATTCAAATTATTGCTGGGTTAGAAGGGCCACCCTGAGAATCTGGACTGTGAGAGGTAAGTTGTTTGGACACAGGTGTATATATATATAGCTTTTGTATATAATCACATGCAGCGAGTTACATCATTGAGCTACAAAGAGCAGGTTCAAGTGGTTCAAGAGGTTGCATTTGTTTGACCTCAGAACATTCAATGGAGCCTGAGGAGAAGAACAGGTCAGAATCCAACAGCAGATTGCGTCTTTGCAATGACAAGATAGAAATGCCTGGATCTGGTTTATGGTTAATATACCTGGAATCAATGTCCTCAATATCCATATGAAACAAAAACTGGTAGAAAAGACAAAGGCTATTCAGTTCAAACAAAGGTGAAATATTTTCGTCACTATATCAATAAAAAGTGCTATTATAAACGTTTTTCACTGCATGTGACAGGTGTCTTTTTCTAATTATGACTTAGTTTGATGGGATAACGCCTTTAGTGAGTATCAATCATAGTTTTACACCATTTAAGTGACGATTTTATGAATGTCTATGTTCTAAAGCTATTCACCTTTAGATACTGAACCGAAAACAGTTTTGGCTCTCAACGCCTTAAAAACATAACCTTTACCGCCTAAATCTAAGTGAATATGGGCATGCTGCATATCATTGTAAAGCTAAGATCCATTGCTGAGTTAGTTTCAACCTCTGCATATGCATTTTGATTGCCGCGCTAAATGCCGCGGTTAGCATCAGTATGCTAAAGCTAGCATGCTAACGAAAACGTATCAAAGCCGGGACAAGAACTAACATAGAAATATCTAAAGCAGCCTAATAAAATAAAATCGACCACTGCTGAAGCCAAGTGGTTGTATTTTAGTTTAAGAAATAACAGATCTGACTGTATTTGTAATGATCAGATCACTTCACTTGAGTTGTCTATTAATGTGACCTAAAGCCTGTCATATACCCAAGGACATTTAGTGTAGAAAAGTCCAGTGATCTTTGTTAAATGTTTATCCATTAGTTTATCAGTAGATATAATTGATAAATGATCTATAATATCATGACAATAAAATATGGCTTAAAATGGAGAAAAGAGTCAATTCCATTTTACACTCAGAGAAAGCCCCTTTTAAGAAAGTGGTATCGGTAAATATCGGGTATCGGCAGATTCTCAAAAGCCAGTATCGGTATCAGAAAAGGTGGATCGGTGCATCTCTATCTTTGGCACACACATTTCTGATTGATTGTGCCCTCAGACCAATTTCAGTTGCCTCATGCAGCTTGCTTTCACACTTTTCACACATTTTATAGCAAGTTTAATTATGCTGCACACAGTTATTACTCAAATAGCTAATATTCCAGTGAGAAAAGGCTGCATTAAGGGTCTAAGCCTAGTGTTGTCAGTGTCACACCATTAAAACCTCTGCCAAAAGTACCAAGTTATGTGTTTCTCTGCATTGTCCAGCGATATGCACCCCCCACTTCAGTATGCGGCCCACGATAAAAACAGCTTAGACACCCCTGGGCTAAATGGATATATAGTGTAATGCTATTGTAATAATACCTTTTTATGCATGTGATGTCATAACATATAGCAAAAGAAAGTGGAGTGGAGTGGCTACGTCTGCAATGTTATTCTTTGTCCCTCAATTTCACTTTCAAACTATCATTGGAGGTTCCATTAACTTCTATACAACTCCAACGCTGTAATGTTTGTCATTAGTGCTGGATGGACTCACTCTAGGTTATTACAAAATTTCAAAAAAGAAAGTAAATAGATGGAGCCGCCAAGGGTGACTTTGGGACTGGCATATATATATATTTTCCTTTCTGTTTGGTTTATTTCAGTCTGCAATTATGCAGTAATCATGTCACAAAAGAGAACGGATTGATTTTTCAAAATTGCCTAAACTGAAAAACACCGCGGCAAAAACAAGAAGAAAAAGAAACTGTAATGCACCATTTTTGTGATTGGATTGAAGAGGAAAACATGATCTGAGAAAGTTTATTTTCCTTCACTATTGAGCCCTGATGCGAAGCTTTCAAATGCACTCAAGCTGGAGCAGTATTTGATGGTGAAATAATAAAAATGTCAACACGTCTTTGAAAGATTTTGAACAGATGAGACATAACGCAACAGTTCTTCCCAGCTCATGCCAGCTTAAAAAACACAGGCAAATCCAATATAAGTGGTAAAATGCTGATGAAAATAAATAGTTCAGAGCAAGATGCATTGGAGGGGGGTATTGTAGATTCAAAAGCCTGGAGCAATCTCAGCAAAAGGAGTGCTTTTTCAAGAAAAAGCCCCTTTTCACTGTTCAAAGAAGCCATTACCAACCCAATTACCTTTAGGGCTTGTAACAGGCGGGACGGAGAGCCACCAAGAGGGCACTTTCTGATGCTTTGGATAGCGGGACATCATCAGGGCTCGATAGAGAAATCTCACCTCGACACTCGCACATAAGAGGGCAGTGGGGTGAATAGCGGCGATGTGAGGCAGTGATTGGGGAGATAAGTGCATATGTCAGGAGAGGGCGGGGAGCACACAAGGCAAACGCTAAGCCCAAAGCACTGACCTGTTTCCTGGAAGAGTGGGCAGAGCGGGTCGAACGCCCCCCTTTCCCACCGCTGCTGTCCGAGGGCTCTCTGCAGCTGCGGCGCACAGTGGTGGCACTGGCTTCAGGGTGGTTGGGCAGCGGGCTGTAACAAAAGTGTCAGCACTGAGTTTTGTGTTTGAATATTCATTACAATGACACACTCTTAAAAATTAAGCTCTCTTCTCACTGGGACTTATGGGATTAGGGGTTTTAGCCAAATAACTTGATAGTCAATCAAACATGACAAAGCTACTTTTCTTGAGCTCAGCGGCTTGTGAAGGGTATAGACAATTTCACCGTGTTTCTGTTGTAACTTTCAGTGAGGGAGGAATGTTGAATCAGGACTTCTGGGATGGAAACTTCTGTACGATTGAAAGCTTACACATGGGGAGAAGGTTTCTTAAGTTGTGCCCATCATGCACTACGATAATAGTTATGTTTTGTTTGTTTTTGTTTTAATTTTAACCTCTTTAACACCCAAGCATCCGAGCATATTTTTTATTATTTTATTATTTTGGCAAAAGAGCGACAAAAACACGCCGGAAAAGCAATGATAACCTGACAAAAAAGCAACAAAACACGCAAAACGAAAGGGTGATGAAAAAACAACAAAAAAGTGACAAAATGAGATGAAAAATGACAAAAACATGACAAAAAAGCAACAAAAAAAGACAAAACATGACAGCAAAGTGATTAAAAAAGATGAGAACGCAACAAAAATACTTCCAAATGTGACAAAAAAAAACGTGCTGGTAACGCAACAATAACACACACACAAAAAAGCAACAATAACACGACTAAAGAAACAAAAAATCAACAAGAAAGCCGCAAAACAGTGACAAAAAGGTGACAAAAATGCATGAAAAAGTGACCAAAACATGACAAAAACACTAATTTAGTTTTAGTCTTAGTTTTAGTCTTTAGTCGAGATTTTGTCCAAAAAAAAAATCGTTTCAATTTTAGTCTAGTTTCAGTCGACTAAAATTGCAAGAAAATTTAGCCGACTAAATTTAAGACTAATGTAGTTGACTTTGCATTCATAATATTCATTATAATCATATTTAATTCATGGAGCTGCTCCCACATGAACAAAGCTCAGAGCTGCTCCTTTAGCAGTGATTGTAAATGATCTGAGGCTCTTTCAGACAGTCAATAGAAGTTTGGATGATTTTAGTCTCTCCTTTCCATTTTCATTTAGTCTTATTTTAGTCGACTAAAATATCTGGACATTTTAGTCATAGTTTTAGTCTCATGAACAACTTTTAATTTAGTTTTAGTCCAATTTTAGTCGCCGAAAATATCACTGGGCTGGGGGTATGAGGTTAAATTCAATAGCCTACTTGTTTAAAGGCACACTGCATAACATTTTGGACTTCATTGTTGCCATTAGTACAAACCATGCTCCTAATGAGCAGCTCAACACAGAAAATGCTTTTTCTGCAGTGGGTAATCAAAGAATGGCTCTGGATGAGAACCTCAACTGTTTAAAAGTCAAATTCCACTTTAGTCGACATCTCCATAGAGACGAGCTGGAGACGTACCCACTCCCAGTAAAGCTACAGTCATGTCTTAGGGGAGCTGAGCCACTCACAGCAAAAGCACATGTTTGTTTGTACATTTATGAGGTAATTTTCAATGATAGATGATGTATTTCAATTGTGTGTACATTTCTACACAGTGTGGCTTTAAATGCAGTATGAAGTTTAAATGAAAATTCATGAATCAGCATGCCTCTAAACACACCCACTGCTCTGTACAAAGTGTTCCTCTCTGCTGTGTCGGGGGGAATTCAATCTGTGACTATAATCAACCAACAGAAATGCCTTCATTCATTTGACTTTTAAATGAATGAATACAAAGTTTTGGAAGCTCATCTGAAAAGGTTGTTGGAGTCTTCTCTCTCTCTCACATGTGCTGCGCCAGTGTCCAGATGCAGTTACCTGAGGTAGAGGATGCGCGCAATCAGACCGTAAAGCACAATGGCCAGGAGCAACGGGATGACGTAGAAAATGGCAAAGTCAATGAGGTAGATGGGCAAGTAGAGGTCACGCTTCACCCTGTAGCCACACAGCACGTGTCCATCCGGCCCCACCTGCGTGTCAAAACAGAAACACCGTGTTGAAGCCACATTAGCATATTTGCCGGCAGTCTACGCTCTGGTACTGACCTGAATGTCCACCAAGAAGAGCCATTGCATGCAGTAGATACAGGTGAAGATCCAAACGCCTGTGATGATCCGCTTGGCCCGGGACACTGTGCACACAGTCTGGGCCTTTATGGGGTGGCAGATGGCAATGTATCTGTTGGCGATGACAGAAACACTGCTGTTTTGCTCATTTCTAAAATAGGAATGGCTACAATGGAATTCAACAGAGTGGAGAAGATTTATTGATATTCTTGGCTCAAAACAATATTTGAACACCATTCATTATACAGGTGCTCGTCGTATAATTAGAATATCATGAAAAAGTGCATTTACTTCTGTTATTCAACTTAAAGGGACTATACAGTTTGATAATGTAAAAATTAAGTTTTTTGCTCCCCCTACATGTTCCAGCCATGTCCTAATGTGTAGAATGAGCCCAGACCTTTTCACCACAACTGCCTCTAAAATTCTGCACTGTCACTCAAAAAGGTGTTAATTCGGTTCTGAAGTGCCACCGTTTTTACATACTGAGATATGTTCTTACCTTAGCTTTGACGAGTTCTTTAGGACCTGTCTGGTCTTCCCCCGTGCCTCCTATCACGTAAACACAGCGCAGACGGCGTTAGTTTGAAATCTGCGCAGTAATCTTCACTTTACTGCGCGGATGCCAAATTACTCCTGGTATTATTACGCCTTACAATATAGTTCCCCCTTTTATCCGCTTAGAAAATCCACATTGTTTAATTTTGTGTAATTATACTTTGTAGTGTAACACTTCACGTAACCATATTTAAATAGGGAAAACGTGGAAGAGCTTGGTAGCTTCTATCTTGACCTGTTTTGGAGCTATAGAGGAGAGCAGGAGAGGCTAAATGCTAACGCCGTCTGCGCTGTGTTTACGTGATTGAAGGCACGGGGGAAGACCAGACAGGTCTTAAAGAACTCGTTAAAGCTAAGGTAAGAATATATGTCAGTATGCAAAAACGGTGGCCTATTCCTTTAATATAGAACCTGCAGTTACGCGTAAGACCTGAGGTGGCAGTAGTGAGTATAAAAATGACCAACTTACATCTAATCCCTTTAAACTGTGAAACTAATGTATGATAGACTGATTATATGCAAAGTGAGATATGTAGCAATTTATTTGTTATCATTTTGATGATTATGGCTCAGCTTGTAAAAACCCCAAATTAAAAATCTCAGAAAATTGTAATATTTTAAAAATGGTCTGTAAGCCATAATCATCAAAATTATAACAAACAAAGGCTTGACATGTGTCACTTTGCATGTAATGAGTCTATATCATATATTAGTTTAACATTTTGAGTTGAATAACAGAAGTAAATGCACTTTTTCATGATATGACGAGCACCTGTAGTTAGTGTAGATCAAGCTGTGTTTTAGTGTCTTGTGAAAACGATGAATCATCTTTTCTCTTACATTTTGAAATTCTTTACACAATTTTATTACAAAAAAGTATTTGTGATCAGAGTTTTCAGAGTCATTCCTTTTCTTTGCCTTTACGAACCAAGTAAGCACTTAAACTCTCCAGTCAGGGACAAGAATGCAGCGATTAATTTCAACAATGCTACATTTCATAGCAATTTATTTGCCTACTTGCTGAAGAGCATGGGAAAATAAATGTCACGGTCAAGGTATTTCCGTGGGCTGAAGTGTTGTCATAAAGTAAACACTTTAAAACGTTCTAACCCACTCAGTCTTCATTTTGATCCAGTCAAACTTAATAACCAACTCAACTGTGTAAATCCCAAATAACAATTATTCAATGAAATAAGTTGACAATTATTTCAATAATCAATTAGTTAGCAATTAGCCCAATATTTGTCTCTGCCCTAACCAGCACATGAGAATAAATTGCTTTGGGAAGTTTCATAGAATTTGATAATTACTCATTTGATAATTTATTCTAGTTTTTAGCACATCTAATTCATGTCTAATTATTCATATTAAGCCGACAAATCTGCTGCTCCGAGGTCTTAGCTGTTCACTGAATACTCCAGAGTCCAGATAAATTAGCGCCATGACCTTTAGCAGTTAACAGTGACCGCTTTAGTTAATGTGCGCTGTCCGCTTCCCTGCGGCGCTTCTGACAGACACAACTGCTTTAAATATGTATCAGCTTCACTTCAACACCACCCCTAGATGGATCAATACAAATAACTTGAATAACTTTACTGTTTTTTGTTCAAACTGTGCTATTGATTTACCGTAACTGAAACAAAACTAAAGACAAAATGAACTCAATTGAAAGTATTTGAATGACTCTATATGAATTAGTTCAAGCTCAATAATGTATAACAATGTTTTAATCATTTAAACACGTCTCGAGATAATTTATGTTCCACCAAAAGTTAGACTTAGTTCAGCTTTCCCTGAAACACCAGGCTCTCGAGGCAAAAACAGGATTGATGATCACTAACGAAACACTCTGACACCATGATAACTTCATTATGACTTTACCCGCAGTACCATTGTGGATTCTCACATCCATAATCAGAACCGGCTATAACTGGAAGGTAAAGGATCTGGGTTAGCGCAGTCTAAAACTGCAGCTACTGTTTTGTGCTGTGTTCCAGGTCTGCAGTGGTTGGTATTAATCAAAAGTAACCCAAATACCGGAAACACCTGCAAAGACTCGCCAATGGCTACTGTCTCATATGGCCATGATACATATTGGGGCAACACAAGTGTAATTGCGCTTTACAACTACTTATAAAACTAATACTTCAATTTGAAACAAAATTCACTTTTGTATCGCGTTGTCAGCGTTTTTGTCACATTTTGGTCACTTTCGTGTTTTACTTTCATACATTTATACATTTTTTGTCCGTTTTTTCCGTGTTTTCATCCTCGTTTTTGTCACTTTAAGATTCGGGTAAAGCCAAAATGGAGCAAGTGATCTCGATTCAGGTGGGGGTTAAGAGGTTAAAGGTTATTTGGTTTATTACTAACTATTGTATAAATCAGTTCAGTTTTCAGAGTCTGCACTGAACTCATGCCCCTAGAGGCCATAAGCGCCACTGTAGGCATCGTAGCATGTTAGCAGGCGTCGTAGCATGTTAGCAGGCGTCGTAGCATGTTAGCAGGCATCGTAGCATGTTAGCATGCGTCATTTTTTTACTCATTAATTGTCCGTGAGAGTAAATACGCTGACAGAAAAGACAAAGGGAGAGAGTGATATTGTACATCCAATTACACAATGGAGATCATTGTTTTCACTCAAACTTGGCTGTAAATACTTAGCTTACGTAGTTAGCTTTGCCCGTTAGCCTGTTAGCGTCTTCTTCGTGATTCTATTAGTGTGTAATGGGGACTCCAACCTGGTGGCAGCGAAGTTGCAATTGTGGTTTTCTGGCCAGAGACACCAGGGGGAGATTTAAGACCCCCCAATCATCCCATTAACACTTGTATTACCCCAGAGGTACAAAAAGGATTTATTATGGTAAACAAGTTACTAGTACTGCTTTGAGATATTTAGTCTAATGCATCAATCTTTTAAAGATAGCACAATTTCATTTAGATATTTATTATTCTTGTTATACTTGTTTATTAGATTGCAGAAATATCATACATTCAATTGCATGCCACATGCCCTCTCTGGACTCTTTATTTTATTGGGATGCAGTATTGTAATTGTGGTACAAATCACAGTACAATCAACAGACAACAAAATAGCTGATTATATGTACAGCTGATGTACAGCTGAACCTATAAAGGTTTGTGCTTTGTGTCAATTAAATTTAGCAAGTGCTAGAACAAAGCGTTTCTTCTTTCTGAGGTATACTTGTACACTGCCATTGTTCAAATGAATAAATGAACATTCAGTGCATATTCAGTGCAGCTGTATGCATATATAGTGTTGTGAACATATCAAGCACCACATCGTTGCTTAACATTACAATACTACTAACCTCTCAACAGTGAAAGCAGTGATGGAGCATGACGACACATTGATGCCCAGATACTGCAGGTAGGTGATGCCCAGGCAGCCAGCGTGTCCAAACACCCAGGTCCCAGTCAGGCTGTCGGCCACGTTGGGCAGTCCTGCCGCCACCAGGACTGTGAGGTCGGCTATGGCCAGGCTCACCAGGTAACAGTTGGTGGGTGTCCTCATGTGGCGCGTAGTGAAGACAACCAACACCACCATTATGTTCCCGATGATACCCATGCTACACACCAGCAGCACCAGGAACACGGACACGGTCTTGTACTGGAGCGACTCGCTCACACTCGGGCTCAAGGAGATGTTGGTCGGGGTATCCGCGTTGTCTGTCATGTCTACAAGCCTATATGGTATCTTCAGGAGATGTCACTACATTATAGAGGCCTTTAGAGGGAGATCTAAACAGTGGAGAGCCTACAAATGGCTGAATTGGCTGTTCATTACAGATAGAAAAAAAAAACAATCACAATGTTTAAAGTTAGTGAATTAACTTTTCAATGTTTAAATTTGAGAACCTAATCCTTACCAATTATTAGGTTTACATATGTAGTTTCAGCACTATTCCGGTATAGACTGGAAATTGCAGATTCTACAAACCAATCCTTGGTGTCAGTTCCCTTTCCCAATTAAGGCGGGGGGAAAAAAGGTAAATTTGCTATTCCTCCTGGATTGGCATGATGGTAATTTAGCAGACGAATGGGTGTTTATTGTTGTCTATTGTGTTAGCTCTACTGTCCTCTCTGTAGTTAATGTGGTGTAGAGACAATAATCGGTCACTGAAGGCAATTATGTTCCTCACTCCACTTGCACTTAGGTCGCCCCCACAGTGTCACCTGTAACAAGAAAATTAGCCCAGTTATTAAGACAAGCGACATCACAATAGTCTTTAGAGTAAAGATTATTCTTTCATATAAAGCTTTTCAATGATGACTGCATTTAACACAATGTTCTGAATATGTTTATGCAGTTTAATGATTCTCCACTTGTGGGTCGACTTGTGTCGCAGAACCGTTTTTTATTAGTCAGGGTCTAACATTTAACTTGATCATGAACTTTTGAACTGATTGTTGTGTTTAAGTATGTTTAGGGTCCTCTGTTTGAGACAGAAGTTCTAATAAAAGTACTGTAAACTGACAGACCTCACAGTACAGAACAGAGTAGTGTATCCTTTCTGAAGAAGACACACACATATTAGATGCATATTGCATGAGTTTTAAACTTTTCGTTTGATATACTTGAGTGAGCTCTAATTTACCAGCCGTAGGCAAAGCCATTTTATGTAAAATGTGTTTGTCCACATTTCGTTCACAGAATAACATATACCCACAATTATCAGACAACCAAAGCACCGTCTGTCGTACATCGCAGGAGATCATTCACTAGAAACTAAATTTTGTGTTCCCTGAACACTGCAAGCCAAAGCTGAAATTGTTTTAAGTGAAGCTTTAATCCATTTAGTGTGGCATTAATAAGCAGTATTTTAATGAGTCTGTTTGGTCGTGCTGTGCACGCACTGTGACTAACAGCCATAATGGTGCTCTCCCGGGGTCATTAGACAGCAAACCAGGCTTAAGTATATATTAACATAATATTTTATGAAAACAAAACACAGAAAATGCCAACGGTTTATGGTTTCATTATCGCATAATGATGCCTCCTGGTGACTCTGTGAGTGACTCGCACTGAAGTTACAGTCACTGAAAAACTAAATGTGTGAACACAGCGGTTGTTACGAGCTGGTACAATTTTCAGATGAGAAAAAGACGAATCACATGAAAACTTGATGAAAAGTTCACAAGTTCACACATCCAGCTTCACATGGCTTATCTGGAATAAGATCCAACTCAAAACAATACAGAATGTATTGTATCAAATCTATAATGAATAAATGAATGGTTTATTTTGGTTGATTAATGCATTTAAATCAATACAATTTCCAAGCAGTAACGATAACAAAAAATATTCAACCAAAAAAGGAATAGGCTGAAGCAATGTTTATTTATTTATGTTTTATTTATGTCTATCCTTGTTCAAACCAGATAACTGACACTGAATCAGCTTATCACATTAAAACTATACATGATCAAATAAAAATAATAATCACCTATTTATTAAAAAATATTTTTATACATGCTTGAGGTAATCGCGTATAGTCTTCTGCTATGGTTAGAGAAGTTCACTGTTTGAATTCATCTTTCAGTCCATTTCATAGCTTAACACCCTCAACCTTCACATTGGTGCTTACTTTACTTTGACATTTTCAAATATAAATAGACCCTGATTTAAAGAAACTCTAAATAGAATTAGGAATGTTATTGTTTTTAACCCTGTGAACGATTTCTAGCACTTTGATGTTGACAATATCCAAGTTTTATTTTGAATAAATACATGATTAGCCAAAATAATTAACAATCCTTATAGCCCTTTTTTGTAATTTTAATAAAGAATCTATGAATGTCTTATCTTTGCACAATATGACAGATGGGACATAACTAATAATGATCCCTGATGTTGCGACCACATAACGACGTTGCTGACAGAAGAACTGACACGTTGTAATTACAGACTGGTGGTCAAGCTGGAATAACACACTGCCACGCACTTTGTTTGTTTTTTTAACAGATGGCAGCAAAAATCCCTCTTCTGAGAAGAAATTGTCATGTTTTTTGGCTTCTTTTGTTGTTCATATTCCATTAAACACAGCCTTTGGAAAATGCGAAAGCAGATTTCTCCAATTTAGCAAACTGCTGCTCGTTCCAATCATAAGTTGTTGTGTTTTTTTTAGTTTTTTTTCTGTTTGGAGGCTGCAAAACACCATGGAACTATGTGTTATGTTCACAACATGCCTGCGCTTGAAAAGTTGAGAGAAGCAATCTAAACCAAAATAACAAAAAAACACTAGAAAATGACCACAGATTTGGATTCTACTTTTTCTTATTAAAAACAACTACATAATGTCTGCTTGGATTATGAGATAGACCTTTCCGAAGCACGTTAGAGCAGTGGTTTTCAAGTGGTGGGCCGGGACCCGAAAGGTTCCAGTGGGTGGTGTGTGCTGGTGACGAAGAGATTCTAAATGTCGAACTCTTAAACTACCAAGTATTAATCACAGTTAAAGAGCATTTGTCTACAATTTGTCTAAATGTTTATCAACTGAGAAATCAGAAAAAAGCCCTATATGTTCAAATCAGTTCATGGATTATGATTAACACTTCACTGGTTTATTAGGCATGGACATTCATAATAATATAATAAGCAGCTTAATACATTTATAAGCACATTATTAATGGCCTATTAATTACCCATGCTTATTAATACCTATTAATACCTTATTCATACTTAAAGGCCCTATACCGTATTTTTTGATTGCAAACAACATACCCATCATTGTCTGAATATATTTGTAGCAACCAAATTCTTTACAGAGACATGTTTATAGGCACTGTTCAGGGTCACTTTCACAAAAATGCTAGAAAAATAGCCTGAAAGTTCATTAATGTCATACAAATGTTTGATCATTTGATGCACAGTGTTTTCCTCACAAATGTTTGAGTTTGCAATATACTTAAAGGTACACTGCGTAACATTCTGGACTATACTGTTGCCATCAGTACAAAACATGCTAATGACCAGCTCTACACAGAAAATGCAGTGAGAAATCAAAGAATGGATTTGGATGGGAACCTAACCTACATTTCTAAAAAAAAATCTACTGACTTTAGTCGACATCTCCAAGGAAACGAGCTGGAGACGTACCCACTCCCGGTAAAGTTATGTCATCTCTTAGGCGAGCTGAGCTGCTCACAGCAAAATCACATGTTTGTTCGAGGTATTTTTCAATGCTGAAAATATCTGTCATAAAATAAATGTAATGTATTTCAATTTAATTTTTTGGGTAAAATTCTACACGGTGTGGCTTTAAGAAGGACGAATACATTTCATTCCATTTCTCGAAAGTAAAATCAGATATAGCTCCTTTAACGAGCACCCCTTGATATAAAGCGTTACCGTCCAGTATGTTATGGCAATGGGACTCCCCATTGCAGAGTGGTGCGTCCCAATGCTGTACAGCACAGTAATAGTGTGTTAGTAATAACGTGGCACTGGGAATGGCATATGTGTTATTTTCACAACATGCCCGCGCTTGAAAGGTTGAGAGAAGCTAAACCATTACACCTAAAACTAACCTGGCAATCATGGCTATTACAAACACAGGACATACAAGTCATTTTATTTTATTTTAAAATCTATGACTAATTCTACCTACAGCCCCAACCCAGCAGCCTAAAGAGCAAAATGCATTATCTCTCTCAACCCCCACTGTAACTGAACGCATTTTCTCCAGTTCGGCTTTACCCAAATCTAAAAACATCCCACAGCCTACTTGCCAGTGCAACACCTCATTTGAAATCTAAGACCTGCAACACTGATGTAAGAGTTTTCCCCGTGTTCCCGTGCGTTGCTGCTGCATTGTCACCACTGTTCTGGTCACGTTTTTGTTGCTTTTTTCACCCCCATTTACGTCTTGTTTTTCATCTCTATTTAGATTTGGGTAATGCCTGGATACCTGGGTAATAACTGTATGACATGTGCATATACAGTGCAAAAGTTGAGGGCTGAAAAGTCTAACACTACATTTACGCTTCTGTATAAACATCAGCTTGAACAAGAAATGAATGCTTTGGTCACATGCAGTTACAGCTACAGGATCAGACTGACCTGGTGATTAAAAAGCCCCCAGTTTCATCAGCTTGATTTGTGAGATTTATAAAATGAATAAACTTTTAAGTAGAAAAGGATACAGGAAAAATTTGCGACTAAAACATCTTTTCTGGAGTTCGCCGGGAACTAATTGGGCAGAAGCTTGGGTTGTTTTGGAAGTGTGGCCAAAGCCTAATTAGTCTGCTACTCTCAAAGTGTTAACCCCTTTGCTCCTCTGCTTGCCCCGGTCCCTCCGCACCAGGCCTCCCCTCAGGAGGGCCGCCTCTAATAAATTGCGGGGGGACAGAAAATGAAAAAGTCATTTAGTTGCACATTTTGACCATCAATCAGGGCACATTCACTTTGGTATGTTACACAAGCTCCTCTGAGTCAACGCGCTGTAAACCATTCTATTTATGCAGCTCTGGTGAATCACTTGAGGCAAAACCGCCCGACTGAAGGCATTTCTGTTGAACCATGGTTTACAACTACACACACACACACACACACACACGCACGCACGCACACACTGACAGACGCTCCGATATGGCGAGGGGGCTCTTGATATTTGAAATGTCATGTTTCTACAAATGTTTTACTCAGAACAACTACAATATTTGCGGCTCAAGAGCGAATGCCCTTTTGAATTACATGAACGGTGTGAACATGATGGTTTTTTAAAGAACACGCAGGCACCAATGATCTCGATTAGCTCTGCAGCACCAACAATTCATAATCCCTGTAAAAGCTGCATTTTGACCACGTTCCACAAAAGTGTAAATAAAAAATGCTTTTAAACATGTGCAAAATAATCAAAAAGGCCACAGCATCTACCTGTCTATCCAAGATCACAGGAATTGCATTGGATAAAACCAGATGTGTTGTTTCAAGTGTTATTCATAGAGTTTGGTCTCAAAATCAAAATCTACTCTAATGTAACAATGCATTCAGTGGGAAGTGCCAGAAGCTCAGTCTTCAAAGCCTTAAAATGGATGGATTTGAGCAGTGAAATGAACTGAGTTATGCAAGAGCAGGACCCAGGTGAAGAGGGTCTGTTTGCCCCTCTTTATGTCTTTCTCTCACATTCCTTCCACTAAGGCGCACAAGCATTCAAAACAAATGGAAGTCAAGTCACCGAATACACATAGATTTGACTACAGCAACATGTCTATTTAAACTAAACACAGACATTGTTTAAATTACAAATGCACATGCCGTTGTAAGTGCTCCATTCTGAAGTCCCTGATCAACTTCAAACTTGTGAAAACAGAGTTGCATTTACCTGCCTTTGTAGTTTATTGCAGTTCTCTCCACTGTGGCTGTGCCGGTGGGTGATAGTTCCTGATGCAGCTGCTCTGTCAGGTGAGAGGGATGCTGCCCACTGAGGTGTACTCTACAATCCTGCGCAGCAAGTCTGTCAAGAGCCACAGTCTGCTCCACACTGAGGGAAGGAGCGTCTGCACCTTCACAATAAGAGCACACAAGATTACAGCCAGTTATACCACGAGAGTCTTACAGAGTGAACACTGTACTATAAATCTATAACAGTCTTCAGCAAATGCACTTGGGGAAAATTAATGATGAGTTACATCTAAATAAAAAAATAAAAAAAACTACTACAACAGCTTCAAGAAGTTCTAACATTATAGTTTCCTTGCTGAAAACGATGCATAATTTAGTAAACGCTCAAAAGCACTGACAAATGCACTTCAGTTAACATACACGGCCCGGTTTAGTTGAGGAAACATACAAAGCACAAAAAGAAACGTATTCTCAGACTTGATGGGCAATGAGCGTGCTGAGAAAATGTTGGTGCAAGTCTGACCTCCAGCGGCCGATATGAAAATTACACTATGAAAAATTACACTATGACTCGCTTATTTAATCTGTTGTCGGAAACGTGGAAGGCTGCTAAGTGACTTTAATGTAAAGACAGACACTGAGCTGACTTATGCACAGTCGAGCTATTTGCAATATAATTGGTGGCACAACGTTTAGGAGATGAACGAGCATTTATAAAACATCCGAAACTTAAAGATCAAACTTTGGAAACTTACAAATCTCGCGCGAATCCAGAATTGGAACCCTCTTTCACATTTTAAAATGCGCTGGACAGACTTTTAATATTGGAAGGCTCAGAAAACTTTGATGGCAGGTTATAATTCAACCTTTAAATATTGTATGTGTGTTTTTAGGCTTTTGCTGCCTTCATGTGCTCTGGTAAAGATGATCCTTTCCAGTTGTGAAGAGGAAATTAGTGTATAATAATAAAAATGTATAATAATAATAATAATAATAATAATAATAATAATAATAATGATAATAATAATTTATTTTTTTACAAGACGGTAAGTATAAAAAAGATACTATATTAAAACTAGCTAAATGCAGAGTGTCAGCTTCATAACAATCAAAGGTCATCTCATCGGGAAGTCGGGCATCCAAATGATTACCCAGTTTCCCAGTGGAAAATAGAGGTGGCGTTCATGTGCAATTCTCCTCTCCACAAGATAAGATAAGATAAACCTTTATTGATCTCACAAAGGAGAAATTCACTTGTTACAGTCGGCGTTACTTCACAGTCTTATTGCAGTCTGACAGCAGTGAGGATGAAGGCTTTGCGGTAGCGCTCCGTCCTGCACTGAGGGTGTCTCAGTCTGCCACTGAGAGAGCTGTTCAGCTCTTCTACAGTCCCGTGCAGTGGGTGGGAGGTGTTGTCCATGATGGAGGTGAGCTTGGCTAACACCCTCCTGTCCCTCACCTCCTCCACAGAGTCCAGGGGGCCCCAGGACGGAGCTGGCCCTCCTGACCAGCTTGTTTAGTCTGTTCTTGTCCCGCTCTGTGCTGCCCGGGGCCCAGCACACGGCAGCGTAGTGGAGAGCAGAGGCCACCACAGAGTCATAAAAAGTCCTGCTCACTCCGAACGACCTCAGTCTCCTCAGAAGGTGGAGGCGACTTTGGCCCTTCTTGTACAGGGAGTTGGTGTTGTGGGACCAGTCCAGTTTATTGTTGAGGTGAACACCCAGGTACTTGAAACTGTCCACCTCCTCAATGTCCTCCCCCTGGATGTTCAGCGGTGTGTGCGGTAGTGGCTTCCTTGTGAAGTCGATCACCATCTCCTTTGTCTTACTGATGTGGTATTTACCATAATAACGAGACCACATGACGGCAGCATTAAAGGGGCTAGACGCAAGTTGTCATTTTATGCTCATTACTGCCACCTCAGGTCTTACACGTAACTGCAGTCTCTATATTAAGCTCGCGCATGACAGCACTTCTCACACGAAGTAACAACTTTTTGAGTGACAGTGCAGGATTTCAGAGGCAGTTGTGATGAACAGGTCTGAGCTCATTCTACACATTAAGACATTGTTGGAACATGGAGGGGGGGAGGAAAATACATAATTTTTAACATTTTTAACCTCCGTATAGTCCCTGTAAGGAAGAACAGCTGCGCCACATGGAAGATAGTCGTAGCGCTTGAAGCTTGCGCTGTTCTTGCACCAGGCACACAATTTGCCCCTATGTATTTCTAATCGAGTCAATGTTTCCTGATTGTTTCTTCATTTTTAAACTCGTATAGTCCCTTTAATGATCCTTCACCTTGTTCTCATAAAAGGTGAACTAATGTGTAATTGAACTGCAATTTTCATTACGGCCACTGAGTGTCAGCGTTGCACCAACTATCTTCTTCCTCAGGCTGGTCTTTCTGCACAGATGATGGTACGTTTGTATACACTATTGGATTGTTTCTGCTTTAATTTGTTTTATTAGTATTTATTTATTGCATTCATGCATTTTTATGTTGCCTAATGCCTATTTACACTCTATTCATTTATTTATAGAGTGTGACTTGTTTTTCCTGTTTTTCATTGTATTATTTCCAAACACGGACTGGTCCAGTTAATTGAGAAATGTTATATTGACGTATTGTACGAGCTGTTTGTTGCACCCTGGAACTGTCTTGATTAATTTGTTAATTGATTAATTATTGTAGAAATAAAGTAGTGGAGTGGTACTTTCTCTAACAAAAAAACAAAACAAATAAACCACATTTACAACATACCATGATAATTGATTCAGTTTGTATTTTTGAGCAAAGTGAAACTATTCTCTCCTGAAAGCGGTCACTTAATGTTTGACTGATTAACTTCAGGTATGCGCCTCCATAAAGTGTGCGGGCCGAACGACTGACTGACTCACTCATCTCTCATTTGACGAGGATGACGGTGTGTAAGAGCCGCCCTGTATTGTTAGACCAGGCCCAGAAAAAAAAAAGTAAACCTTGAGAGATATCCAAACCTGTTGTTCTGCCTGTGCACACCTGTCACGCCCAAACACATGAAAGGGCTCCCTGACTAGAGGCCAAAAATACCAGGCATACATAAGCTGCTCCGTCTATCGCACCTTGCACAGAGAGCCTGGCTTGTGACTCACACCCCTAAATAAAGGCAGCCTCACAAAGCTCTTTCAGATTGACATATCATGGTATATGCAGCGACCATGCACACAAACGACACTATATTAGCCACAATACAGTTTTACATGAGGCTCAAAACAGGATGATCAGTTGTTTTGGATCCAAATGACTATTTTGAGTGTACAGAAGTTTGGGAAATGGACCAAAAATAACTTTGTAGATGATTTTTCCCCAGTCATGATCGATCCATGAGAAAAGTATCCCAGAACTAGTCTATTGGATCTTTGACTTACTCCACACCAGTCTACTGATGGTAGTGGGTGTGTTGGTATACTACTTTATGTGCACTATAAGTAGTAATAAGTAATTAAACGGACAAAGGAACGTGACAAATCACCTGGAAGGCTTTACATAGCTGACATTCTTGTTCATTGAGACATTTCCCCCTTGCACTCTCCAACCATTCCTCTCCTGTCTCCCTCACTATATGGTGTGTGTGTAGGCAGGGTGCTACTGTGGGCTGCTGCTTGAACTGGTCTGAAAAGTGACATTTTAGAGAGCCTTGTCATCCTTGAGCTGCTATAATTTCTATTTCTATTTGAAGAGTTCATTTGCAAAAGCAGATATCTCCGTTTTGAATTTTTTTAAAAATCGTTTTGGATATTTGTTATTGCACGCAACAGATGCCACTTATGAAGCTAAAGTTGTGTGAATTTAATTAAGAACAAGTGACTTAATATTTTTATGGCACTGAAACAATTCTGGTAATGAAAAACACTGCAATGTAAAGAGAAATGTTGAAGCATACGTTGAGTTTTTTCAATGGCACTTATCTGTTTTTGCAAATGAACTCTTCATTTTAAAACCATACTCGTTGTTCAGTCACAGCCATACTGAGTTAAAAAGTAACTTCATGAATGATGCCAACATTTGATCTACAGCTTGATCATGGTGTGATAATTCACCACAATCTTTGACTGAGTGCACTGTTGGAGTGAGTTTCAGTGCCTACCATTCTGATTTTGAGAAGTTACTTGGAAGTGAGGGGAAAGCTGACAGACAGAACGCTGAAAGCACACAGATGGACATTCTTAGTTTGATGTTTTTCTTCCAGTGGAATGTTTCTTATCTGGGAGGATTACATGTTTTTGGTAATTGGACCCTTTACATAAGCAGGAATCTGTCTCTCTCTCTCACACACACACACACACACACACACAGAAAACGGTCCCGGGACGGGCTGGTACAGTACTGATGATGTGAACAGGACGGCTCACTAAGACACTGGGAGGATGGGCTACTTCTCTCACATTAGGGAGGGTAGTCCTATCACTTTGGATTCCAGTCAAAGACACAAAATCCCCTGAACTTCATGTGTGTTTGTTTGTTTGTTAATTTTTAAGACTAAATGTTGTGTGAACAAATCAATAACCTGATCAGTGCATCATAGGCATTTCATTAGTCATGTATTTTGAATGGTGTTTTTGTTGATGGTTAGCCTATAATAAATACCCCTTGTTACTGCATTTGCACACACATTTGGCCTATGCAGCAATAGTTAGTGTGCATGCTTTACAGGCCTATAGCAAGTCTCAATTAAAGCACAGCCAAGTGCACTCTTTGTGAAGTCGCTCCAGTAATGACAGACCTGCTGTGCAGACGTCACTGTTTGTCCGTGAGGACTCGCACACAGTAGTATCGCCTGTGACAGCGTCCCACACGCTGCTGTGAGGCGGGCAGACTGAGCGGACTGGATTTACCGGACTCCACCTGTCGCGGACGCTGCGTGCGCGCGCTCGTGCCATAAGCGCAGTCTCGCTGACGGAGCCAGTGCTGCACCTGGATGTTTCACCGAGGGATTCAGCGGATCAACACCGTGTCAGTCCCCGCTGCTGTTCGCCTGTGTTTCGGTTATCCTTCGTGAGCTGATCCCGCAGCTCGAGGAGGGGACGGGGGGCACAGAGAGCCCACTGCGGCGGCTGTTGTTCTCCGCAGTGTCGGAGCCAAGCGGCCAACATGAGCACCATGTCCAGACAGCAGCAGCAGCCGTACCGGCCGCCCGTCCGGGTACACGACAGCCTGGTGGAGGTCAAAAGCAAAGTGAGTGTGCGCCTCCTCTGTCCCCACATTTGTCCTGTCGTAGACGGTCTGATCCAGAGCCCCCGCGGGCGCTGTTGTTGTTGGAGGAGCGGCTGGAGCAGAGCTAGCTCCTGCTCCTGCTGCTGCTCCTGCTCTGCTGCTGCTGCTGCTGCTGTAAACAGGGGGAATAAGGTGTACGTTTCATTACTAGACAGCATTAAAGATGCTACTCTGGCAAAGCTAACTCATTATGGTTGTGTCGTATCTACACGGCCTGTAGCGTTAAAGTGACACTGTGTACGCGCTCGACTCTCAGTTCACATTACGTATTTTCTGATGTGAAAGTGGCTGATGTGTGTGGATGGGATGACGGAATTCGGACAGGGGAATGCTTTCTGCTGCACATGTAGTTACAGGCTGCAGGATCCACTGTCGTAAATGGTCAATTGGCACTTTTTTCCACTGGTTTAACAAATTGTGTAAAACATTGTAGGATCACAACCATTGTGATGAGCGTCCATTGCTGCTGCACAGATGTTGATGACCACAGGCTGTTTAATGCAGCTCACTGGCTCTTTATTCACTGTATAATAGCCAGGATTTCCATCCCCCAAACACAGCCATGGCTCGTTTGTGTAGCTGGTTGTTTTATTCTTGTTTATTTAGCTAAATGTGCTGGAGGGGGAGCTGGTGGGGGGGCAAACATCAAAGCATGTGTAGCAAAATAAAACGGAAAACTTAGTGCCATGTTTCGGCCAGCAGAGCAAACTAACAGAACAGCTTAATGGAGGGACTTGATTTGCATCTGTCATTGAAACTGAAGAGGATGCATACATGGATAACAGGTTACCAAACAGAAACCTCTCGTTTTATGGGTTTTTCTTTTTCAGTGTCCCTCATTGACCTGTGTACAAGAATTCTCTCTTGATGTGAGACAAAACAACTGCGCTTCTCTTGTAATGAAGATTATTGCAAATAGAGTAAAAGGAGATTAATTATTTTATCTCCCATAATTTGTTTGGTTCAAGTAGGAGGCTAGGGGCTATGGCTAACCTGATAAGGGTTTTTAAAGGTGCATTATGGAACTTTTTATGTGTGGGGGGAAAATGTCATGACCCAGCGGCTGTATGGGTGGTGAGCCTGGCACGTTTACTTTCCATCAGAGACGCCTATATGTAATATAATAATGTAACATCATTGTTTTTAGACTTTCTGGTAGGTTTTCACTGCTGACTCACCAGAAAAGCCTCCAAACAATTGATCCTGGAGGCCCCATGCCAACCACCAGTCACAAAAAACTCAATTATGCTCAAATATCAATTTGTTTTCTCATAAAAAAGTTACGATGCACTTTTAACAAGGCTGCTAAATGCAAACTGTTGTCTGATACTTCCTGAACTAGCTCCAGTTCTAATAAATACCAGCAACACCTATTAATTAAAATGTTGTGGTTTGCAAACACACGTCGGAAGAATTTATAATGTCATATTTCAAATCCCTTTAGATAAAACTATTGCTCTTGATCTGTAAACATTGGCATCTCTTTTATCTAACCCCACATGTGTTCTACAAAGCAAAGGAGTCTCTAAAATGACTGTGTTCTTTCCGGTTGATAGTTCGATGCAGAATATCGGCGGTTTGCCCTAAAGAGAGACGGACCCGGAGGCTTCCAGGAGTTTTACCGACTGCTCCAAACCATTCACCGCATCCCGGGTGTGGACGTCCTGCTGGGGTACGCCGATGTGCACGGAGACCTCCTCCCAATCAACAACGATGACAACTTCCACAAGGCAGTCTCCTCGGCCAATCCTCTGCTTCGGATCATCATAAGCAAGAAAGGTGAGGACACTTGTAGACGCACACGGGCACTTTTCTCAACAAACAGTGTACGACTCCACAGAGGCTGGTACTTTTGGTTTTGTCTTTGTTTGAAATGCCCCGTTTGACAAGGTGAATGGAGTGTATACTTGGATCGTGCATAATTCATGATGCAATGATGGTAATCTGCTCAGAGGGCTTCTATTGTAGTTTGGCTTCAGACACAGTTTAATCTGATCAACGCAGTAGCGGAGGAGGTGGTACGGGAGCTGACCAAAATCAGGCCGTGTCCTGTATCCGCACAGTAGGCAGCATTTGGGCCAGGAGTATGAAGAAGCACTTCTAAGGCAACTTGGATGTTTCATTTTATTTTACTGAATTGACTTGAGTCGACTAATAGGAAATAAATGTCAGACATGAAGGACTGGCTAAGAGCGAAATATGACCTGGGATTAAAACCATGATTACTTAATGATTCTCCGCAGCGTACACCGTACAGCAATAGTGATGTGTGAAATCATTATTATTGGATATTATCTGGTGTCTCGTATTTATGTAAAATCAAAAAGAAAGAAAAACTTGTATTAGAAAAAGGTATTTGACAATGGTGAAGTGTCAACATTGCTACTAATACAGCATTAGGAAATCAAAGCCTCATGTTTACTGTGAAGAATAATCATAATGGACAATACTGGTTATTGAGAACCTCTTTTAATTTATTTTAGTTTTTTAGTGATAATTTCTTTATTATTTGTGGTTATCATACATTTTTACAATTTCCATTTACAATATTTGGGGTTTTTCTTTTCTTTTTTTTCACCACTCTGCCCACTGACCTGGAGAGAGAGAGAGAGAGAAAGAGAGAGTGAGAGGAGAGGAAAAAGAAAGGAAAGGAAAGAAAGGATAAATGAATAGAAACAGAAAAAGGGGATATACCAGACTATAGATGTTTACAAAACAAAACAACAAAACAAAAAATGTATAAAAAGAAAAAGAAATATAGAAGTAAAAGAAATAAAAAATCAAAACTAAAAACAATGACAACCATGATAACATCTACAACAATAATATTGATGATAACATATTGAGCAAAGATAACAGCGACAATATTCACTCTTCTTATCATAGTACAATATCAGCAATAATAATTATCAGAACCTCTTTTATTATCTGAAACCCTTCAAAATTCCATATTGATCGTGCTTTACAACATCTGGTTCTTAGTGAGCCACAGTCAGCAAGGCGAGCACTTCAATATGTCCGAGTCTGTATGTGCTGTTATTTTGGGTATTTTCCTTGTACATTGGCCTCACCTGACCATCTGGACACAACATGACAGAAATATGGTCGACTGCTGTGAAAGTAAGTGGGCATAGCTGATGCAGGACCCCACTTAGCCTGACCCACTTCAAACTCATTTTTTTGTTGGGATTCATTACAATCAAGTGAGCTCAAAAATGCTTCAGCTCGTAAGGCCGTTTTTTTTTTTTAATATTTCCTGGCTTCTACAGTCACTGCTAACCCTCACCCTGCTGCGATCATAATAAGACTGTAGTGAGATATGACCCTAAATGCCATTTCACCTGTTCAGGCTGAAACACAATGCTTAATTTTTGGCCCAGCAGTAGTTATGTCTGTTTTATTTGGCTGCGTTGTCTCCTCTATCCTTATTAAACCCCTGTTGCGTCCCCTGCTGTGTCTGCTGTGTCTGTTGTGTGTGTCCTGTGCAAAACAGCAGTGAGACAGTGATCCGGAGAGAGTGATCACTGCCCATCTGCTGCTGCTGTGAGCCATTAACCCCTCAAAGAGATTAACTTACTCCCAAAGACTCCATCACACCGTTGACTTTGTTCCTGAATACCAGCAGGTTTTAACTTGTTTCCCAGAGGAGCAAGAAACAACAGAATCCAATACAGACAAATTCAGTATTAACGTATGTCCTTCTTCTGAAATATAGCATATATAGCCATTAAAGTAGGACTGCTCATCTGAATCCTCCAGCTAATCAATTATTGAAACAGTAGTCAACCAATTTAGTAATACATTTTTTTCCTCATCTGGATCCATATACATCAGAGCATGCCATAGAGCAGGAATCTGGTGCAATTAGATGTTTTAGGATTATTGTTCATCTCAAAATGGGATGAAATGTAAGATATGTGTAAGTTCATGTATAAGCTGCTCTGAATTACCATAATGTCATGTAACGGCTAAAGCTACATGTCACAGAAACTAGTCAACCTGATTATGTGCACACGTTACATGGGAGGTCCCAGTGATGTTACATAAGAAGAAGTGATCCTGTCCTGAGTCGGTGGGATGTTGTGGACACAGCTACACAGGAGAAAATCAAATATTTATATGCAAAAGGAATAGACGGCACTGGTGCAGATCCCACATAAACTACCGCAATAAACATATTGGGGCAAAGCTCAGACGAGCCTGAAATCAAGTTAATTAAAACAATCGTCTGCATAACACGCACGTATGTAAATATACTGTGGAAATAAATAGAATCTGAGACTGAATATTATGTGTCTTTTCTTGCAGTCGCTTTGTTGTAATTGGAAATATAAAATAAACAAAGCATGAACGTAGCTGCTCATACTGTAAGGACCGCACAATTTTGGCTAAATATCTAATTGCAATATATCTTCAACAAACATTACAGTTTGGGTCATGATTTATGTTAGTGTTCGTCCATTGTGCATATTTTTGCCTGGAGAATGAACATTTGAGTTATTAAAAATCAAGCAAAATTAATTTTTACAATACAATATATAAAAATGTATAGTCTTCTGTAGGACTGTCACGATAATTATTGTTTCGACTTATCGTTCAATAAATAACAGAATAACCGATACATTTTGGGCTCAATAATTATCGTCTGTACATTTATTAGTGTTTTTACCTGTTTTTTTCTTTGTAAATTAGATTTTTAACTGAAGCAAAAAGGTTACACTATATTTCATGGTTAAAGATATGATTAAGCACTTTTAGAACAAAGTTTTACTGTCATTTATGCTTTAGAGTTGACAGTATCTAGTATCGTTAGAGGCAATAATATCGTTTATCGCGATATTTTCCTGCCTCAATATATCGATATTCAAATTTGTTATCGTGACAGGCCTAATCTTCTGTTTGTTTTCGTTTTGTCCCATCCTCTGTGAGTGTGTGTGTGGTTGATCACCGACCGCTGTTTTGAATTGTGAGAACACCGTGCGTTTCAGTCTTGCCAGAACAGATCCTCTTCCATCATAACCCGTTCCAGATTACATTTGTGTTTCCGAGACACAACGTTGCCTTCACGTTCTATTTTTGTGGCGCCCGGGTAGGTGGGTTAATACCTCTCAGCTTGAGCGGAAGTGTCCTATATTTGGGGTTTCGCCTGTATCTTCCAACTCGCGGTGGACCTGCGCTCGGACCGGGCCATATGGCAGTCCCTCCGGCTCCAGATGGTGCCCGCTGTGAGGTCATTTTATTGTGTTTTTTTTTAAAAGCTTCGATCTCATGCACCGGGAGAGCGCCCAGGCTAATATGATCATGCACAAGTTCATATTCATTATAGATTTATGACCAGAGTGAATGATTTTTCCCACAGTGACCATAGGGCTGCCATTTTTTAACCCTTTTGGACAGGCTGGAAACAAAAACTTGACAAAATGGCAACAAAAAGCAGTGAAAACACAACAGAAAAAAGTAAAAATAAACAATGAAAAACTTGAAAGCTTCTCGACTGGAGAGCTTGGCCAGTTCTACGCCTGATTTGAAAGCTAAGACCTGCAAATCTAATCGTGACTTTTTTTTGTCACGTTTTTGTTTTGTTTTCCTGAGGTTTTATTGTTGTGTTTTTGTTGCTTTTTCCATCACATTTTGTCACTTTATGGTTGTGTTTTTATCCAGTTTTTTGTCACTCTTTTGTGGCTTTCATGGTGCTTTTTCATCACTCTTTAGTCCTGCTTCTGTCACTTTTTAACTGTTTTATTGTTGCTTTTCCGGTCACTCTTTTGCCGCTTTTTTGTTGCAGTTTCTTCCTCGTTCTTGCCGCTATTATGACATTTTTTTTCCAAGAAGCTTATAGATCTGGGTAAAGCTGAAGTGGATAAAATGCTCTCGCTTACTGTGGGGGTTAACATGTTGTTAATACCATCTTATGTTGCTTCTTTATCCAACTAATTACAACAACAACTAATTACAACAACAGTAGTAAATAAAGCAAAAGCAATATGTCTATTTGGTGTTTTGGGCATGTTTTCGTTTTACCAGACTCTGGAATCTGCACCGTATCTCTTTCTCCATGTCTCATCTTATCTTATGTGCTGATAACGCGTCTCTTTAAATTCCCCCCTGCTGTATAGTGGCAGCATGTTAAGCAGGCCTTGCTACTTGACTGCATTCATTCAATAGCTTTGGTCCTTAGAAAGCATCAGTGGGCAGCAGCGAGGTGCTCAGAAATGTCTGTGCCTTCGGGCCTGTGTCTACTTTAGTCCCTTCAGTTCTGAGCACGCCACATATTTCCATGGGCTTTTAGAGCGGGCACTATTGCGGCCAGTTTCTTCTCTCCCGCTTTAGTTGTTATTCACATTGCGCTGACTGTGTGGAGTGGGCCCTGGACTTGTACATGTTGATAACCGAGTGGCGGAGGAATGCAGCAGGAATGCGGCTGGTCGGGTCCGTGTCTGCGGCACTGCTTTCGCTCCACCTGTAGTTTAGTTTGTGAGTTTTTGTGCAAATATTATGGCCCCGTGTCCCTCAAACAATGGCTGGATTGTTGAACAGTACACCTTGTACGCTCATATCAGAGAGAACACTTGACTACTCATCTGTCGAGAAGGGATTGATTGACAAGTGGATTGTAGATTACGGAAGAGAATTTGTTTGCCCGGAGGAGCAATAAAGAACAAACCGTCGTATTCTCTCAACTGCAAATCAACTCTGCTGTGACGAAGAGAGTAAACAACAGAGAAGGCTCATATTAAAAGCATTTCATAACAGCAAATACGATTTAGTTCAGGCATCACCAACCCTATGCCCACGGGAACCCAGGTGCCTTTTGGGGCTTTTTCTGCCCTCGGGACTTGCTCTAAAAAATAAAACTGTTTTCTTTCTTGCAATCCGCTTCCTAGAATATTTCTGTTTTTGTGATGCAGTATTTGTTTATAAATGTATTGTATTTAATCGTGCCCTCTGGACATGTTAACGCTCTTGAAATAAGACTAAAAGGGCTTGGCGGCTTCTGATTTAGCTGTATCCGTATGAGCATTGTGGATAAACAGATGTGAGGAGGGAAGGGCACACTGTACCCGTCCTGGAATGTCATCTGTCTGAGGCAAAACACCAAATGTTCTGCTTTGCTTTTTCAAGAAATTTGCACAACTTTTAGCAAAATACTCGACCTTATCCAGCGTCATTCGAGGCAGCCAGCAGGAAATGCTGCACTGAAGGTTACTGTCTCTCATCAGGATGTAGACCAGTGATTCTCAACTGGTGGGTCTGGACACAAAAGTGGGTCACAGGACCATTTTTAGTGGGTCTGGATTCTATACCAGGGACATTTTGTTTTCAATTTTAAAAATGAATCCAATCCACTTTATTTATATAGCACAACAAAAACTTTCCAAAGCGCTGCACAAAAGATCATAAAAAAACAATATAGCTTCTTAGCTCCACCACTATAAGTATATAAAACATTAACCTCTCAAGTACATTTTCTTCAGGTCATCTTTACCCAAATCTAAAAGCTTCTCGACTGGAGCTTACAGCCTATAGGCCAGAGTCATGCCTCTTTTGAAAGCTAAGACCCACAAAACTGATCTAATATTATATATCTAATATTAAGTTTTGGTGCCTTTTTGTCACTTTTTTTGTTGCCTGTTTTTGTTGCTTTTTTTTTGCGTTTTCTTCCTCATTTACGTTTTTCAAGAAGTTTTTGGATTTGGGCCAAGTTGAACTGGAGAAAATGGGCTCGGTTCAGGCGGGTTAAATAGCAGAAAACTGCAATTAAAAGCAATATATAGAAATGAAATAAAAAACCTTAAAAAATAAACAGAAGTAAAACAATAACACTTTTACATAAACATACAACCGATGTTTGTGTTGTTTCTATCATCATTTCAATACAATATTTTATATGACAAATTACAATTTGTTGCCCGTCTCGCCCTTTAATCCGGCCCTCAAAACATGACCAAGTCCGATATGCATTGCCTCCCTACTGCACCAATGTTTTCACTGACATTAAGAAAGATAATGCATAACTGCTGTGGTGTTGTTGTTGCTCTTTTAATGTGTTTAAGCCAGGGGTGTCAAACTCATTGTGGGTCGCGGGCCGAAATTGAGCTCCCACGGCGGGTCGCAGGCCACATATAATAGAGAAAATGTTTCCAATAAATTAATAATAATGAGCTGTGATTTGGTCAAAGACTTGACTGTAGCTTCATTAATAACGTCTTACACTTTTATTGCACTTTACAAGCCTGTGTCACAAGTTCCTCAGGGCTACATAGTCATTATTCATTAACTCCACACTCCACACAAGTTGTATTTGAAGCCACAGCTGCCCTGGGGCAGACTATCCATTTACCACGTGGTTATATAGTGTGTTGTTCATATCCGGAGCTCTTATTATGTCAGTGCCCTCTGTTGGACACGTGTGGAACTCTTTCCTTTTTTTTAAAAGTAATGCTCCCTAGTGGCAAGAATGAGCAATATAGTTATTCTTTAAAAAATCATAACTCTGCACAGGAATGGGCTAGAGATTAAATCATCCGGCCCGAGGGTAAATTATCCGAGCCCACGGGCCGTATGAATGTATGTAACCTATTAATGAATAATTGTTGCTAACTATCTATCTATCATTTTGTGTCCTCATGAGTAACTCTGTAGTCATAATGGTGATTCACATTGACAGACACATTACAAATGCTTCTATGTTACACTTCCTGCTTCCTTTCCTGTTGCTCAGCACCATCGTTATCAATGCTAAAACATCTCTATTCACACTATGTTGCCATGCAGTTTGCGGCAGTGAAATATTACATTATCCAAATACTTCCTGTTGAGCACAACTCTTTTTAGGACGGGCCCAGTCAGTGATGTCACAGCAGGTGTTTTCTTTGGCCCGACTGACACACGACACACACTATTCAGATCTCGGCTGGCACATGCTGCAGCTCTGCTAGTGACTGACTGCTTTGTTTAGCACGGTCTTCATAGCAACAGGACAACAACACGCCATGCAGAGAGTTCATGTTGCCCTGGACAGGTCCAGCAGACCAAAGAAACAAAGAGAAAAAAAAAAAAGTTTTGTTATCTGTCATATAATGCATGTGGCGTTCATTTTGAAGTGGCGGGCGGGTCAGAACTCTGTGATTGAATATTCCTTTATACATATCAAATGTTTTGACCAGGTTTGTGGTGTATATCTCTGTGATGACTTTTGCCATCAACCTGAAAAGTGTCATAATATCTTCTATGTCGGCACAGATAAACTAAGGTGGAATTATCTCCTCACACCTGTGCTAAATGGAATAATTCAGTCATACAAACGCGATTGTTGTCAGAAGAAACCATAAAGATGAACTTTATATTTGTTTGTGGACCCACTCACTCTCCCAATCATTGATCGGGTTCAACGTTAAACAATTACATCATTTATGACTTAATACTTGATGTAAAACATTAAGTTAGACTTGAAGTAAATTTAAAGTGCATATGACACATTAGACACAATTTTTGCTAAAACGTAGTTAGCATAGTTATATTTAAGATTTAACAAGACTGTACTTAGCTTTCTTTAGTTTGGCCATTTTTGTGATGTTTATAGTTTCACTTCCTTTTTGGACACTGACAGGAAGTGACATAGATGAAGGTAAACAGTTCTAAACTGTTGCCGCACAACCATGTTAAAGCAGTAAACCACAATTGCAACTCTGCTGCCTATGGGTCGGAGCCACCAAGGCACAATGATGGAATCACGGCAAAGCTATCTGTGGGCTAGCGCCACTAGCCCACAGATAGTGGTTAGCGCTCGTGCTTCACAGCTAGAAGGTCCGGGTTCGATTCCCACCAGGGATGAGGATGTGTGGAGTTTGCATGTTCTCCCCGTGTCTGCGTAGGTTACCTCCGGGTACTCCGGTTTCCCCTACCACTAATGTACAATAGGCCAGGATGTATGAGAGTGTGTTTGAGAGTGCACATGGGGGACGACGGATGGAAATTAGCCCAAGGCTGCAATCCGGTGTGGCATGTTCATTAACTTCCACTGTCCCGACCAAATAAACCATTAAATAAATAAATAAAATTAGTTTGAGTGAAAACAATTATCTCCATTGTGTAATTAGATGTACAATATCCCTCTCTCCCTTTGTCTTTTCTATCAGTGTAGTATTTACACTCACGGACAACTAATGAGTAAAAAACCTCAACATGCTACGACACCTGCAGTGGCACTTATGGCCTCTAGGGGCATGAGTTACTTAGTTCTGCTTTAAGACAATTGGAAATGATATGGATTGTTACCTTCTTGAATGAAAATAACTTTTCTACCTTCTTCATTAAAATTGCTGCTTCATTGAAATAAAATTATAATTATGCAACTAATGAACTTGCAACTGATGTGATCCATCTAAATAGGTTTTAATGCTTTTTAAAATATGATTTGTCATATGCACTTTAAGTTAAGGGCCTCACTTGTCATTTTGCAAAAGTGCAACAGAGTTGTGTAGATCAGTGGCTCCAGCCGATCTGTGATTCGAACCCTGCACCATGTTGATATTTTTATACGCCATGGTTTCTCATTGAATGTATTTATTTGTGCCATTGTATCTCCAAATCCACCAGTGGGACACATGGCAGATACATAATTCATACAAAAAAGTATATACTTCTCTTCTTTATCTATTGCATTATTGATCATACAGTTCTCACAGCAGCAGAGCTCTGAGTGACAGCTTCTGAAACTCTGTGGACCTTCTCATGTTTCTCAAAGGGCGTCTCAGATGAAACAGTCGCCCTGTGGATGTGGTTTTAGCAGGATTATACGCTGGTGATGAAATCTGTGTGTCTTTAATCAGTCTTGACCTCACACATGGCTCACTCCAGCACAGACTCCACAAACAATCCCTCGTATTAATCTTTAATCACCCAGAGTCTTTAGACCTGCTTAGGATCAACTCCACTGAACAAAAGAACTTTCTCTGACCACAACCGTGACGCAACAGCAGCGAGGTACTTCTGATTGGCCATTAACTGTGAGCCCTAGAGGGAAATCCAGACTAAACAGGAATGAATCGATTCAAACACGATAGAGTTGTTTTGACTTTGTTTCCCATTCATTTTTATTCATGATTGTTAAGTATATGGATAAATGCAGCTGTGAAGAAAGGTTGTTGGCTTGAAAAGTTGTTTTGTCATCAGGAATAGGTTACTTTTCAGTTGAGTTGAACTTTAACATTGTTTTTTAGGGATTAGGTCCTTAAATGTTACCTTGTTAATCTTGTGGCTACTTTGACCCTTTGTTCATTTATACTGACAGAGAAGACTTTGTGTTTCATCTGTATAGGCCTTTTCATTATATACATTTTCTTTTTCTTTCTTTTTTTCACATTCTATTTTTTCTCTCTCTCTTTTTTCTCTTTTTTAATTTTATTTGTAAAGATCAAATGAGTATATGCATACATATCTCAACAGAAATTCTTTCCTTTATGCAAATTTTAGGGGGACCTATCACAGAATACTCATTGGCCCGTAAGGGAGCATGGGGTAAGTTGAGCCAGTGGGTCAGTTGAACCACCCTTATATTTTGAAAAGAAAACATTTGTATTTTTATGTGAGATTATAGATTTAATCTTTACAGAATTTGAAAAAATGTTATTCATGAATTTTTGACCTGATCACAAAACCGATCGACACAAACAAACAAAAACATGGAGGTCATTTTTTCTTTTTTCTGATGTTGGTCATTTTGCAAATTTTACGGCAAACTGAGCTGCCTCTGCTCCATAAGAAACAATGAAAAAATGACAAACTACAGAACATTTTAATGTACATTTCTATAGTTTTTGCTTTGTTTATTGGTGGTTCTAGAAAACTAGCAAACATTTTTCACAGACAAACATTTGCTAAAAACGATTCAAAAGCACACAGAAAGGAGTATATCTAACATGCTTGAGTGTCTTTTGGACACTCAAGCATGTTAGATGTTTGGACGCTTTTATGTGAACACTAACTCCAGCATTTTACATTATAAAATCTACATGGTTCATTCATTATCATTGAATGTACCCAAATTCCCAGAATACTTAGCATTTAGACCACACAGCCCCGAGCTACTACTCAATATTTAAAGAATGGAGAATGTATGAATGGAGAACACTTATTAATTGCACTTGTCTTCTTGTGTCTCTCCAGAGGACGAGCCGGTCGTGTTCGGTACCAACTCCCTGCAGAGGCGTAAGAAGGGCCTGGGTCTGACCGGACTGAGGACCACCGGCTCTGCGTCCGCTCACTCCAGGAGCAAACAGGCGCTGCTCATCGGGATGCCCCAGAACTTCAGACAGATCTCCTCCATCATCGACGTGGACATCCTGCCGGAGACGCACCGCCGAGTCCGACTGCACAAGCACGGCACCCACAAACCCCTGGGCTTCTACATCCGGGATGGGGTCAGCGTGCGGGTCACACCGCAGGGCGTCGAAAAGGTCATACATGTATTTATGTTCCATGACACGAGCTTTGCTTTTGTGGGCTCAGACTGACGCATTTGCTCTCAACCCTACTTAAAGGGGCTAGATGCAAGTTAGCCATTTTATACTCACTACTGCCACCTCAGGTCTTATGTGTAACTGCAACTTCTTTATTAAGCTCGTGCATGACGGCACTTCGGACCCGAATTAACACCTTTTTGAGTGACAGTGCAGGATCTTAGAGGCAGTTGTGGTGAACAGGTCTGAGCTCATTCTACACATTAGGACATTGTTGGAACATGTAGGGGGAGGAAAATACTTAATTTTGACATTTAAACTCTGTATAGTCCCTTTAAAGTCCTACATTTATAATAGAGTATAATAATAACAGAGGTATACAGGGGAATTAATGTTTAACTACAATATTTTAAGCAACAGTATACCATTTGAATTCCTTTAATCCAATCACGGTGAGGGGATGGGGGCGTCCATCCCGTACTCCTGTTTGTGAGATGGATCGATTAATTAATCAGTTTGCTTGTTTGCTCGCGTCAGTTTCTATGATTTACTTCATTTAAGAAATAAGGTCACAAAACGTTCAAGAAAATGAATGCCAGAACTGTTATTGATTTCTTTTTCATCATTTTACGACGATAAACTGCTTTTGTCCAACCATTCATTTCATTGATCCATCCGAGAGTGAGATTGATCACTTCTGTCGCAAATCACAAAGCAGGCCACTTACACAGCCCTAGCTAATAACACGAGACACACAAAAACAGATTTTCACACTATCTTGATGATCGTTTCTCCCGTTCTGCAGGTCCCGGGAGTTTTCATCTCGCGTTTGGTGAGAGGGGGCCTGGCAGAAAGCACAGGACTGCTAGGAGTCAATGACGAAATCCTAGAGGTCAACGGCATCGATGTAGCAGGAAAATCACTGGACCAGGTAATCACTGCTTTATATGCAACTTGTATATGAAGGTACTAAGTAGCAGCGCAGGGTCTCTGTCAAAGAGCGTTTCTTATCCTGTATTAAATGGTTTCACGCTTATG
Organism: Gobius niger; assembly: GCF_951799975.1. Classification (NCBI taxonomy): domain Eukaryota; kingdom Metazoa; phylum Chordata; class Actinopteri; order Gobiiformes; family Gobiidae; genus Gobius; species Gobius niger. Next base: position 19,391,851 of record NC_136863.1, on the reverse strand, counting down.
AAGATGGGTCTACATTACACAATAAGGTTTTAATATATACAGAACAACATGTATAGCGTCAAGTACATCTATACATTTCTATCTAAAGTATAAGTAAATATCATAAAAAACAAGGGAAAAAAGTAGTTGCCTGCAAAATGGTTTATTAATTTATATACCACCTGTACGTTTGAAATATGCCTTAAAAGCTTTATTCACATGAGCTGTGAGGAATCCGCATTGCCACATAGTTATGGTGTCGTCCTGCAGGTAACAGACATGATGGTAGCCAACAGCCACAACCTCATCGTGACGGTGAAGCCGGCGAATCAGAGGAACAACGTGGTGCATCGCGGCAGCAAGACCTCGATGGGAAACTCGGGGTCTGTGGGCTCAGCTGGATCCACGGGCTCCGCCCTGTCACATGACTCTCCAAGCCCCGCCTCCCAAAGCAACCCCATCACGGCAAGGTACAGTTTACTGCAGCAGTAGAACGAGGGCGAGGGGAAGCCTCAGAGTGAGACGATAAGGCAATACTTCAAATTCCTTCAAAGAAAATGTCTCTGTTCACTCGGCTTTTCCCTTTGGTGTGTTACGCATCTGCTTCTTATCAATCTTTTTGTCAATCTTCTTTACATTTTCAGGGGCCATTCCCTTGATTTTAAGGGTACTTTCAGCTTGTCATGGCTGAATTAACAATACTCAGTCTGTGCGCAAAGGATCTCAAGCAGCCACACATTATATATTAGGTTTACACAAAAACACAATGTGCAAGTCATGTGTTCACAATATTCAGGAGTTATTAAATACTGTGCAATCCTAATGATAGTAATTTACAATGAATTTACTTGACTATTTTACTGAAAAAAGCATCTGTAATGGCAGTATACCCTAAGCATACTGACACTGTGGCTACTAAAATGACTGGTTCCCAGACACGTGTTCCACTGGATATAAACTCCAGTATCCACATCCACATGTGACATTCAAGAAGAATTGTCCCCAATTGAGCGGCCCCTGGTTACATCAGACCACGGCTTATATAGGCCCAGGTAGGAAAAAGAGACATAGTGCCACATAGGGGGTAAAATAACAGTTACAAATCATAAATGGCTCCTACAGCATCTGACCTGTGCCGTGTTTGTCCACAGCAACAGTATTGTGGAAGGAGACAGTGAGGAGGAGGACGACGAAGACCGAGACCTCATTTTGGAGAACGACCTCTTGCCATATCAGCCCCAACACGTGGCCAACAGCAACAACCTGAACCTGAGCCGGGACTCTGCTGCCAACGGCCGGCTCAACAATAACACGGGAGCCCGGGGCCTCCCCCAGAGCGTCTCCTTACCCAGCGGCATCGGGGCGTCCCTCAACAACAGTGGCGCGCTGTTGACTAACCATAACCAAAACCCCCCCAGCACTGCATCCTCCAGTCAGGACATGAGAGAGGACGGCAACATCATCACTTTGTAGCTACGGCAGAACTGAGACAATGGTAACGGGACTGTGAGCGCGAACACTATCCCACAGAGGGGTGAAACAGACTTTAGCTTTTTTCAAAATACTCACTTTTTTGGGGTCGACGAGGACAGAATTGCCTTTCTTGCGACGACCCACTTTAGGGGGTACAACTTAAAATAGTATGGCATTAAAATTGAAAACAGTGTATGACATATCTTTGCCCGAAGACCACTGGAAGAACAGGGTCTCCTTTGACTTTTGCAGATGGGATTTGTCATTTTGGTCGAGAAAACTCTTAAAACACGGATTGACTTGTCTGTAGAAATGGTTTAGTGACAGTAGGTATAATTGCCATTTTGAAACAATCATACTGAAGTTTTATTTCACGCTAGTCATAGTCACAATCAGTATGTATTTGATGTTCAGTGCAAATATAATGATCTTGTTAATGCATAAGGTTAGGTCATTTAAGCAAATTTACAAACAATGTAGTAGAATGAAGGCCTACTCAAAACGTATAGTGTAATGCTGGGAGCTCACTATAGGGGTTTAGAAACTTGATTGAATTCAAACCATGCAACAAAGAGACAAACATCAATATACGCACACCACATGAGGTACACGAGGTTCAATTAGCATTCAACAATATGAGCCTTATTTGTGTTGTGACGTTGAAAATCTACAATATATGGCGTTCATTTCTGGTTCAACCGCAGACCAAAATGCCAAGCGAAGGCGTCCCCTGCCTAATGAAAGTCAACGGGGATCTTGTGGACAGTGGGCGTGTCTCCGGCCGGACTCTTGCACAAGCCATACGATAATCTGATGTCATTGTACAGAGACCGCGCCATCTCCATCAGACTTCATTAACCCTGGGACTCGGGGAGGAGCGACCTCCAGGGGCCACCCAAGGCCGACAAGTGCTCTCTCGTCGATATCACAATGCCTTTATAGACGATACATACAATGGAAGACTTTGACTTGCGGAGAAGTGTGTGTGCTGGAGAGGTTATCATTTGCAATAATCATACACAGCAATATGCCATTCATTTTATCAATTGGCTGTTTTATTCTCTTATTTTAATCCGAAAATAGATAGAGGATGGTTGTCTTCTAAGAAAGATGCTATGTTTAGACAGGAAATGAATGTTTACAGAAGATAATGTGATTATTATTATTATTATTATTATGGTTTTATCAAATTAATTTATAACCTTTAAAAATGTATCGAATGCTTTAATTACAGTGAAAGATTTAAAAATGTTATCGAAGGTCGGGGCAATATTACCTGAATTTATATCTTTATTATTGATTGAATATTTTATCTTTGATTTTGAAAAGTCATTTTGATTTTTGTGCCACTCATACTTCCTGAGGAGGTTTGTACTGTGAATATGCTGAACTATTAAAGCTGGAGTATTTTTCTATTTACCAACCTTTATCAATTAATTTAGTGGGGAAAAACCAACAACAATAAGGCGTTATGGTCCATTATGATTATTATTCTGGTAAACTCATTCCTAGCTTTCCAAATTCATGTCTAGCATCAACATTTTTCACAGGGATGAATTTTGTCTATTGAGGCGACATCCACACATCAGCACACATATTGTATTAGGAAGTGGCAGCCTAAAAAAAGGAAATTCCTGTCATGACTCCGGGTCTGCTCAGTCAGTGTGGACATAGACAGACTGTTCTTATCGGGAGGGGGGAATCCTGGGCGTGTGTGACTGAGGAGGTATCGCCTTTCATCCACAAATGCTGCTCACTGGCACACTGCGCTCTTTCTTTCCACGTTTGTCTCCCTGCGTCTCCTGTTGGCAGCCTGTCAAACGCTATTAGTATCACTACACTGTTTACAAAATGCCATCGCTTAGGTCGGTTTACAGAAGGAAATGTGCATCTCTGTATTAAATGGACAGATATCTTTCCATATCACTGTACTGCAATAATGATGGTCCCATGTCTGGCCTTAGAGACATTCGTGATATTAAAACCCACCAAGCTTAGTCATAGATAACAGGCAGTTTGACTTTGGGGCTGTAAAGTGACCATCCGATAGTGTGTGATTGTACGGCTATGACCTCAGCCTGTGAAGCCCATGTAAGCCCATATAAAGCAAAATATAATTTACCAATCCACCCTATTAAAAGCTGCTAAAGCCATGTTAAAATTCATGAAAAGCATCAATAAAAAACAATTAAAACAATAAACAGAAATAACGAGCCAAAAACAAAAAATAAAAATTACACTTATGCTTTTGCTCATGGGGTGAACTCTAAGACATAAAACTTTCTCGACTGTTTAAATTAATAATAGACAAAAGACCAACACATGTAAAAACATGGAATAGCATTAGATCTTAGAGGAAAAATCATTATGTGATAGATCAATTAAATTCACATATTTTAACTTAACTTTCAATTTCGCATAAATACTAAAATTACACTACAAAACATGTGCTATAATTAAAAAGCCAATGATCATGTCAGCACCTACTTGATCCTAGTGCTTTAAATACATTTTAGAGGCCTCACATAAGGCAGAGTAATCTTTGTGCCTGTGTCAAGTTAGGACGGGGCCATTTGAAGTATAGACTACTAAATTCAAAAGTCCCTTCAAAGTTTCTTTTCAGGTTAACTATTGAGTAGAGCCAATGCAATGTGGAAGTTAAAATATTGATACAGTCTTCCACACAGCCTAAAACTGTTACCTTTGTAAATGCCCAAGTGTGAGTGTAATTCCTAGAGTTACGGTGACAGGAAGGGGCCTTGGGGTGAGCCTTGGGTCAAGTTAACACCCGTCTCTCTCGCTCTGCTGACGGAGAACGGATGAACTGTCTCTGTCTGTTGTGATATTTGGTGGTGAGGCACTGGACTTGAAACGTGAGGACTTTAAATACTGCATATCTATTACAGGATTAACTAAACCAAGCAGAGCCACTGTTTGTGTTGGCAGGACGCCGAAGTGGGAGAGTTTGTATCTACAGGGGGACGGTCAGGGTACAGCGAAATCAAGCCTTTTTAATTAAATTAGGAATGAGCTTTTTTTCCCCCCTTTTATCGCACAGCTCAGCTTCTACTTGAGCAGTAGACTAATACTGCTCTGAAGTAGTGCTGTTATTGAAGTAAAACATTTGATTTTGTTTTTACACTTGGTGAAAACACTACTTGTGTAACTGTTTGAATGAAAAAATCTGATTAATGTTTTGGTTTTGATCTACACAAGACAGGACACACAAAATACATAAATTGTTGGTTGTTTTCGGGTTTGAGAATGTGATGATGTCACACTACCCAGTGGGGGGCAGGAGCCATTTTTTTCCTATTAACTGCATTACACTTTCACGAGTAGTATCTAAAAAGAAAACGTATGCGATCTCTCTGTAAAAACTCTCAACGAAACAAAATAATTTTACCTGCCCCCCACCTCATATAAATATTATATAAATATAATAGGCCTTTTGAATGCTGTGATGTCACCTGAAACCCAGCAAATGATTATTCTTAAGTTACAATACTGTTACTTCAAACTATTGTAGTAAAAAGTTGAAGAAAAGTTAAGTACTGTGTGATAAAACTACTCAGTAAAAACTACTTCATAGAAAAGTCAACTCAACTAATCTCAAGTTCATGCACTCAAGTATCCGAGTACTACCTGTACCTGATTTTCACCAATGACTTTTATTCTTTGTTGTGTAGTTATTTTGGATCACTACTTTGTGCTTCATAAAAAAAAAAAACAGAGCTGTACCTCAGGTCTTTTCTCTAAATGAGTTGATCTAATATCACATTGTGTCTCCTGCACTATGTGAAGTCATTTTGTACACTGATCTTCAAGCACAAACTTGGCCAGAAGTGATGGTCCAGTGTTGTCTGCCCAAAAACAGAATGACGTGTGTAACACCAGTAAGATTTATGTAGCTTTTTATTGTATTCGAATAATACGGATTCTTCTCATTGGAAAACATAAGTAAACACTGCCCTCTCTTGGTGATAATGATGGATTGCATTTAATAACAGGCGCACAAGACATTAAAATGGTCTATTTCAATTTATTACAGATGAGAATACAAATAAAGATAGCCCTCATTATGCTTTATAATACAGGGAATATGCAGTGATTTAGCACCAGTGGCGTCTCAGCTGCTTACTTGTGTCATAAGTCGTGGATGACTCTGGGTTTATGTGTTTACTGGCTGTGCAGCTTGATACGTCTCATCTCTCCTGAAGATACTGAATGAGGACCTTTTCAGAGCTCACAATGTGACGAGGTTTCATGAAGTCCACCAACTGCAGCCTCTGGACACCTGCACAAGCACAGCAGAACAAGTGTACAGTATATATAACAAATCATAATAACAAATACCACTGGATACCACCTTATTCCTTACACAGCTCTCCAACCATCAGCCAGTCACACACCACATACCACATGGGCAAGGAGAGTAAAGGGCAGAGTTGCCAGGTATCACTGGTCAAACATGTCCGAAACTAATGGACATAGAGCAAGACTATAATCAGAAGCATTTTACTCAATTTTCCTTCAAAATATCCAGCCAGAAAACCACAGACCTGGCAACTCAGGCAAAGTGTCTTGACAAGGGACACAGCTTATAAATAGATTTACCAGGTGCATTCATATTTGGCTTAATCAAAACAAGCCGTGTTGTGCTGTGGAGTAGATGTTCTTTGGGCTGCGTACCTTTGAGCAGTGTGTACCAATTGTGTAGACCCTGCTTCAGTATCCTGCTGTCCTCCTCCGACACAAACCTCCTGCCGTCTGTCAACACAACACATCGCCATCATCATTCGACATACAGGTTAATGTACAATATGATGTCAGCAGTGCCAACTATAGCAATATCTTACAAGAGCATATTTGAACAATAAGACACTATTTATTTATCTATTATTGTAATTGAATTATTTCAAAGAAGAAGAAAAAAACTGGTTATATCTTGCTTACGTTTGCCTTTGAGGTACATCATGGACTGTGGACCCCAGTGGATCTTTATCTGAAAAGAACAGGGCTTGATAGATGTCGCTGAAGGAACTAGAGCTTTAGGCAAGAAGCAAAGTAGGAACTTACCTTGTGAGCGCTGTCCAGCTCCACAAACAGTGAGATGATCACAGTCAAAGTCCACACAACTGTAGCTCTCAGTCTCTACAACAGAGGATGGTTCAAAGTGATGCACAAACAAGGCTGATGTATTTTTAATTCTTTTTTGCCCAAGTATTATTTTGTCTTACAACTTTTATAGAAAAACAAAAAAATGATTTGGAGAACGCTACATTTTTGCAGCACAAGGACATGGTATGAAAAGGCAGTTGTCCTGAAGAAACAATTTTCTTACAAAGACATTGTTTGCCCTTATGAACAATATCGGTAATATTGTAAATCAATACACTCCGAAGCCCTTCCCATGTTATAAACAGAGTAAAATCAGGAGTCAGGCTTACCATACTGGTGGTGGTGTGAGCAGCCGGTGCCAGTGCGGTGAAATGTGCACAGCCTCTGTTCCAGCTGCTTTTATCAGGCACATCTGTAACACATTCGATCCGGCCTCCTTGCCTGGCCTGGCAGGAATCCTGTTTACTGGAGCCTACAAAACAGCACAAAAACAGTGCTGACGTCACGGCCGTGATCCACAGAGGAGAACATCAATAGTATGGAGCCACGCCGCGGTTCCGACAGGTGCTTCTTGTGTCAGCTTTGGTTATCGGCTAATTTTGAGCATGTGCCTCACCGCTCTGAGCCAATCACTGTAAGACTGTCCTCGCAGCCAAGGCCCACTTGTGCTGGGGACACAGTTTGGAAAAAAATGAAAAGTAGATGGCTTTCAGCGAAAAGTTAATCATATAAAGATAAACAATAAATGGCATGTTCTGTGTTCTATGACCTGTTACAAAAAGATGGGACATAACGTACGCGTGTGGGCTTGTGCATCAACTTCTATAGGCAAATTAATTCTGTAAATAAAAGGCATGCAAGACTCAAAGGTTTAGGATGTTTAATGAATAACTTCGTAAAACTGTTACACACTGTAGCTTTGCCAAAATAAATAAATAAATCCCTAAAATTAGACATTAATGTCTGCATGTAAATATGAATACTGCAATAGTTTATAGTCATTGGAAGGCATTAAACACAATGCATCTTCCTCTTGCCTTGTTGGAACATGCTTTTCCCTTCTCTTAGTAAGTGTACTTGTTGAACATAGCCTTGATGATCTGTGCAAAGCAGTGTCCAAACTCATTGAGGACCTCTCGCTGTGCCAAGGCCTCGCTGTGCTGCTCCCTCTCAGCCTCTGCTGCCCGGGCCAGTAAGCATCCAGTGACCGTCTCCACCACTGCAGAGGTAATCACCGACGTAGGCGTTCTGGACACACAAAGTACAAGGCTGGTATCAGAGACCTGTGTCATTAACAGAGGCTCAGCCAACAGTAGTTAAATTCTATAAATGCAAGTAATCGTCGGGGGCTAGAACATAAAGCTGTCATGCTCAAACAAGAATTCCGTGATCACCATTTACACAATAAATGTGACACATTCATAGAACTCACTGGTCTTTCACACTGATATTCCAGTCCATCAGATTCACATCGCAGTTTCTGCACCCAACACATTTACAGCCGGGTGTGCACTTGATATTGGCCTGGAGAAGAAATAGCATACCGACAAACATGCCGTCATAAAGCAGAATTGGCGTCTATTGAAAAGTATCTGATCAATCTGCACCTCATAGCACTCGCAGTAGTTCTTCAGACAGCCAGAGCGCTTACAGTTGCATCCTTTGCAGTGCCAGCCTTTAACGTCTCCAGACCTTCCACCTGATATTTTAGGTCTGAAGGCATTTGGGTTACGCACAAGACATGACTAGGGAAACACAAATAAGACATTTTAATCACCAAAGCATATTACGACAGTGTTTCTTCAGTGACCAGAAGTCATGAGGTTTAGGCTCCAGTGGGTGTATCTTATCCATACCAACTGCCTCTAGGTGCGTAGTACATGCCGGCCCCTGTGGTGAACAGTCCTCTTCTAGTGAGCAGTGTCATTAGGACATGATCCATGGTGCCAACAGTGCAGTAAACTCTAACACAGTCAATAATGTTTCAGGTGCTCTAGACTGGTGGTTCTCAACTGGTTGGTCGGGACCCAAAAGTGGGTCGCCTGCCTTTCCCAGAGAACATTTATTTCAATATTATCACAGAAGGAAGTACAGAAACAAAATATTCTGTCAAAATGGATGTTATTGGGTTGTTTTGATTGGATCAGCCCAACGGACCAACCAACTATAATTGGCTAGTGTCGATAGTGTCTTTGCCTTTAAACATTCTTTATTATGTACATGAGACCTCTGAATGCCAAAATGAGTGTGTTTAGTACAACTGAGATTTAAAATAACCGGCAATGAAATACAAAATGGCAAATGATAAATTAAAATGTTAACTTGAATGGTTACAATGAGACCTTACTTGATTCTCATTTTTAGTCATTTCAGTTTCATGTTTACAATGGCTTTCATGAGCTGAAGTGATGAAAAAAAATGTACTGCAAATCTAATCACAAATGCAATAACTGTCTGAATGATAAGTACTATTTCTTCAGCCCAAAAACACATTATTAATGTTACCTTCATTGCTTTTTCCCGCTTTGCTTCATTCTCAGGGTTATTGTGGCAGTCGGTGCAGTTACAATCGTTGCACATGACTCCATTGGAAAAGCACTCGCAGTATCTGTTAAAGACACATTTCTCTGGTGAAATATACACTTTACAGCACAGATATGGCACAAAGTGTGACATTTTACATGAGTTATAAAGAAAGCGAGTGTGGTTGTGCTCACAGTTTGAGGCACTTGGACTTGGTGCAGTGGCATGGTTTCCGAGATCTCCGTTCTCGAGACTTTCTAACAGCCCTGTGACAAAAGAGATGGGTGTAGATGAAGTTTAAACTAATACTCAGTGCATTTGACACGACTCACTGGAGATGGCTGTGGTTAAAAACACAAATATGTTTTCTTCATTTCATTATTGTATTTCATTATTTCAATAGGAGAGCAAACTTTATCTATAGTTCATATTGAGGATAATTCTCATATTGTCCAGCAGAGGGAGGTGTACACTTGTAGGTGTATACAAGTCCACACTGCTATTATTTTTGTCATCTGCCAAGACATATAGGATCCCATTCCTTTTTGACCATGTGGAGTCTGCTCTTTGTTGTGAGGAAGGACTTCTTACTGTGACACAGAAGCTTGCCGGTGTCTGCCGGCTGTTTTCTCTACAGAGACAGAAGGACATGCAACCTGAGGATAAATCAGAATCAGAATCAGAATCAGAATCGTTTTTTATTTTTTTATTTTATAGTTTGAGAACAGGTTCACAAACTAGGATTTTTTCTTGGTGCTTACGTGCAACATAAAGCCATATCACACAGAATCTGGATAACAATAAGCTATAAAACTTTAAACTACAAGGCTATAGGGCGCATGCACAAGAATATTAAATACATAAGATAAATACTAAAAGGTGAAATATGGCAAGACGACAACAATTGACATAGAACAACAGCGGGATTGTATTTACAGATGTGTAGGTATATAAAGTGTTATAGAGTTTCCATTCATTTTACTTGTGAATAATTCAGAATGATAACTATGTGCTCTACCTGATTGTGACTCTCCAAACAAAGCACGTCTGGGAAGGAAAGACATCAGTAAACTTAAAGAACAATACAATGTTCGAGACCACAACTCTACTGACCTGTGCAGATACTGCTTGGCATTTGTGATGCATAGATCAAGTCCAGTTCAGGACCAGCATCACAATCATGAGGTAGTGTTGAAACCACTGCCAACAAAAAATTATAAATAAGTTTAAAAAAAAAAACACACACAAATACACCCTGAGATACTTTAACAAAACCTATTCTTGTGTCTAACCTTCCTCGTGAGAGAAGCTATTGTTTCTGTGCAGTGAAGCATTCTCCAGAGTTACAAACACAGGTCCCGGCTCAGGGTTCATGAGTACAACCTGCGCACTTTGATTTTCATAGTACTGTAGTATCTGTAGACAATCAAATATTGAAGGTTCTGGGCAAACACAATCTTGCTGACTAATCAAAGAAACATATATATCTACAGGGTGGGTGAGGTGGTTGCCATCTACAGATCCATTCTGGAATTGTTGGTGGTCCATTCTAAATGGCACACAAGGATTGGCCTCCGAAAGAGAAACCTCTCCCTAAAAAACAGTGCAAGTTACTTAGAAGTTAGTGGTACATAGCATAATAAATAATATTTGCCATTTTTAATATTATGCTATGTATACTATATTTCACATTTATTTATCCAGAAATGACCAATTGCGATGACTTTCCTGAGGTCCCAGAGTGGAAATAGCTTGTAGGGGAAACTAAAGCACCCGCAAAAAAAACCTCCACATTTACATTGCATTGTCCCTGTCAAATAAATCCTTTTTTTTAAATGAAATGAGAAAAGGCCCCACCAATACATGTGTTTCAGCCATGTGAGTTTTTGTGGAAATTTGCCAAAGAGGGAAAATAGTAACTCTAAAGCCCATTTCCTCAAAAGTCATTTCTCTCACAGGAAGAGTCGGTGGCATCTGCACTTACAAAATCACCTAGATAATAATATAACAAAAACTCTGAACTTACTGGCATCATGCTGCACAGAATGGGTTCAGTACTAAACCAGGTTGAACCTGATTGTGCGTTGCGCTGAGCACCAGTAACAGAGCTGCAATAAACAATGTTAACAAATGTTATGCAATGTATTTCTGCTTCGAATCATTCCATTTTTTTCTCAAATCACATAATACATATACTATCTAGTTAAATCAAAATAATTTGCTTGATACAGTGCACACACAGCAGGTATCTCATTCCCTGTGACTGAGAGGAAGACTTTACCTGTTGAGGAGGGTAAACTGCTGGTACTGAGGATACACCAGGTAGTCTGGGTAAGGCTGGTCCTGAGTTGGCTGGATCTGGTGCCTGTTGTAAATATCATTAAAGCAGACCAGGGTTAAACAAATATGACTGTTTGACTGAACAAAGTGTTTGTTATGGACAACATACTGGTTAAGGTTAGGGCCAGGAGTTAAGAAAAAGGAAGACAATTGAGGTTAAGGTTAGGAAAGGTAAGGACATTGTTGGGTTTAGGTTTAAATTACCAATATATAATGACGTGACAGTTTTAAATCGACTATATGTCAAAAAACTAATCATTCATTCATTCATTCAAGCTTTATTAAGGACACAGAATCCTGGTCCATAATCATTTATTTTCTCTCTCAAACCATTAGCAAAAAACAACATATTGAGCTTTTCAAAATAAGTGATGTGATTTGGTCACGACCTTTTAAGCATTATCATCAGGAAACGGCAAAAATAAAATAGCAGAAAGAGTTTGCAGCCTACTAAACTCACCTGAATGTGTCCTGATGCGCACACTGCACTGTTTCAGGCAAATGTGCATCTGCAGGGCCCGCAGTCCATACCAGGGTCTCTTTGGAAACATTACTGACACTGTTTGTTGGCGTTTGGTCATCCATCCTCTTCTCTTCATGTGACAGGCATTGGGGAGCTTCACTGTTCACGTCAAATACTGCTACCTGTATGTCAGATACTTCGTTTGAAACCATTTCTCCATGGAATACTCTCAATAATTATATTTTTGATCGTATCCTAGAAAATTTAGTACTAAAATAAACCGCAATCTTTAGCTACGGAAGCTCAGGTGACGGCTAACAAATAAGGCAACGTTAACTAATCCAAGTAAAGTGTCCCATCGCCACTAAACTAAATCAATGGTTATCACAATTAAAACTAGTTAACTACTTATAATGCCACAGTTGGTTAAAGCGATTGAAACTATACTTTTATACAGCAAACAATAACGTAAATAACTTAGATACCTGATCGAGGGCTTCAGTTTATTAACGGATCTGTCACGTGACTAAAACGTTAGTCGCTATTCAGGTGTGAGGGCAGGTGTAAAAGGCCCATGGATCTATTACATTAAACGGCCTAACTATATGTAACTATATATAACTATATAACAAGGCCTAACTATATTTCACAAATCGACTGCAAACATAAAATAAACATCAAAAATAAAATGAATCCGTAGTCGAGTGTGGTGGTTTAGCGTGACGTCACGTCCCTCCTCGCTTCATCATCACATCCTTTCATCTTCTGTATTCTTTACTTTCTGTTTTGATATATGGTTTTACTCTTTGTATACTGCAGCTCAAGATGTAATGTAAAAGAAGTTAATAAAAAATAAAAAAAAACTTTCATCCCTTTCATCTTGAGCTGTCAGTCTAAAGAACTAAACAAACTTAATAATAATACACACTGATTTTAAATGAAGCAAACAATTGTATAAGTGCAATTTGTTTAATTTTCTCCATTCACATGTAATAATGCAGATATAACAAATGCAGTAATTTGCATTTTGTACAATCATCCATATCTCCCATGACCAATAAAACAATATATTTTATGAACACATGTTATCGGGGCACTGTTAAACAGGTATAGGAGCACACACACTGATCCACACAGTAACACTTGAGGATAACAGAGGAGGAGGAGAAGACGTCTTCTCTTCATGGATTTGCAATTTCTTCTGATGTCACTGAGGAAGGCAGGCTGTCCAAGGCTCCAATTTCTACAAAGGTAAAAAAAAAAATGTAGGCAATCAATTCTCATATATTACGAATATTACGCAACAAAATGATGCAAACCTTTGAGTCTGAGGTAGGAAAGGAAGTCAATGACAGTATGGATTATGTCTTCATCTGCTATCCTCAAAGAACCTGCATACAAAAACACATAATATAGTAGGCTCCGTTACTGCAGTAGTTCCTTTCCTTGTACTGAAATAGACTAAACAAACTACTTACTTGATCTGAAGTCCTCCTCCTGGCCCATGTCTCTCTTTCCAGCAAGACCAGGCTTGTCTCCTAATGTCCTGTGTCCATCTATGCCATCTGAACAACAAGTATACATGAGTGAACTCTTTAGGTGTCACTCCCGCCTCACCTATCAACAGCTGCTTTTGAAGAAGTCATTCACAGTTCTCAGTCCCTCCCTGGCTTAAATACAGGTTAACCAAATCTGAAGGACTGCTTTGTGCATTTTTGTCGCTGTTTGGTTTAGATATCCAAACTTGAACAGACCACTACAGGGCTTGGCTCAAGGAATTGCAGCAAAACAATAGGCACACATTTCCACTGTGATGCATGCAAACAACAGATGAGCTAACGAGACAGAGACAAAGTGAGCATGAGCTAAGCAAATAAGCTGGGCTGCGTTAAGAGCTGTTTCCGTTACAGATACAACTGTCCAAGTGTTTTCGGTAGGGCTTGCGTTGTATTTTCATTTTCAGCACCCACCTGTAAGATTACAGAGTTGCACTATGAGTCTATGTTCCATTTTTATCTTTTTTTTTTTTTTATATCACTTCTTGACCCGCCTGATCCAGAAAGCAGTAAAGTGGTCTGATCCTCGAGCAAGTACCACTCGATCTCAACCCTTCATACATGTCAGGCTGAAAGGAACAATTAAAAGCTTTATAAAAGGTAAAAGAAAGCGGGGTGGAAAAAAGGAAGCCACCTAATGCAGCGGGGATTTTTTTTTTCATTACCCTTATCCTTTTTTGCTTTAACTTGTAGGCCTTTTATCCCTCATTTCATGATAAATACGTTATAAAATAGGACTAGCTATTCGACAAAGGGTAAGAGCCCAATGATTTTAAAATCTGGCAACAAACCCTTTTCCCACAAGCCATTTTCTCCAAATTGCTCGAAGTGTGCTGAAAGTAGCCGTTTCCTACTCCACTCATCCCTGGCTGACACACACACACAGATGCATGATTCTGGACGCATGTTTGAGGAACAGAAAGCGGCTAACTAAGGAGAGGACAATGAGGCAGAACAATTCCTGGCTGCACCAAGGCCCTGCAGTGGCCGTCTGTTCTATCTTACATTGAGTGAACAGCTCTTCTCTGCCTCTGGCACTGGGAGAATCCTTTATCTGAATTAGGTGATCAATACGACCTGAAACACAGGATGAGGCAGGAGCAACCTTTACCTGGGCTTTGCACACACTCACACAAAGGGAACATTTTCCTGACTGCTTGTCCACCACATTTCCACCGCTAACTGTCTGCTCTTCAATTGTTCGCTCTATGAATGGAATGAGGCCGTTGCTTCAATTAAAAGAAAATTAGCTGGCACAGAGGACATGAAAAAACTAAACAGCACTGATTTATTAAGGGAGGGCTCATCATCTGGGCCACATTGTGTCAGCTCTCAACAAAGAAGCAACACACACAATGTGACTGTATGCTATTAGGATTTAACAACTATAGGTCCGTGCGGCTCAATGATAGAAAATGAGAGAATGTATTGTTTCAGATGTCCCCTGACCCAAAATACAGCCTTTTCAAATTGACCTATTTTGGTATAAAGCCTTCAAATTGAATAGCAACACCAGGTCTATTAGGAATCTGGCCTTTTTTTGGTAAATTGTCTGTTTCACACAAACGGATGAAAGGTGGTAAGCAAACAAAAATGTCCGTGGGATTACAAAACTGCTCCAACTTTTTCAGGAGCACATTTGTCCACAGACTCTCATCTTACTAGACGCCGCTGAAACCGTTCACAATCCCTACTGTCTAATATCTAACTTGGATCTACGGGTTTCCATAGAACTGCCATGATTTCATTGTGTGTGAAGTCAGTACTTACGGGGCCCCAACAGGTAACCAGCACTGTTAAGAGTCCAGCCACGTTTTTCTTTTGCCTATAGGACAGGCACAATACATTTGCATTTGTTTAATATGATACATCAAGAACTAAAAGGTTTTATGGGCAGATAGAAGGTCAGACAGTGATGTGACAGCAGGTAACATCGATGTATACATTGTGTTCATGTTATTTTTAAATGTGCACCTAGAATTGCAAATAGTGGTTAATGCAGTTGCGCTCAATCAGCAAAAACGGATTAGTGTTCGGTGAGTCGGTCCTACCGCAATCACCAGGCCGATGGTCTCCGAGAGGGCAGCGCAGAAGATAAGCGACGCACAGAACAAGCCAAAGCACTTCTGCATCTAAAACATCGAGAGCATATTGTCAGGTACATACACTGATCCAATACCACAGAATGAGAAGTTTGGAAAGAAATGGACAAAAACGCTTACCTTTGTGTGAACTTGTTCTTCTTTGTGCTCTGGAGTCAGAAGATGCTCTGTGCAGATGAGATTTGGTGAAAGCAGGAGATCCCAATGCCTTTTATAGAGATTATGGGCATAACCAGAACAAGGCCCGGCGTCACAGCCCCTCCCAGCACAAGAGGGGCAGGTCACGAACGCTTCGCACAAAGACACTCAACAACATCACTCCATGTCATCGCTGCATTTTCTCATTGTCCCCAGCGGCGCCACACGGTTGAGCACTGAGGACTGTCTCCGGCCCTGATGTGATCCGGGAATTGAAAAAGTACAGCAGTATCTGGAGGGAAGGGAAAACTCAGAAAATGTACACAATTACAAATAACAAAATGGGTGGCTTTATAAGAGAAGCTGGTAATATATGTCGTATCTGGGCACCAGTCTCTGATTTACACTAACTAAACGAATATTAGGCAATGAATATGAGGTCATTGCCTCAGACGTGCTATAAAATTAGATTAAACTTTAGACTAACACATTTTGTAGATGGTTTAATTAGGTGTGATTGTGAAAAAATGTAATAGTGCCATGTGCCAATATGATTAGAGCAAAGCATAATATGAAACATCACTAATTGTACCTGTAGGGCCATTGTAGTTTTCACAATCACCTCCTCACCTAATAATGTCCTCACAGGCCTTGCAGAAACCAGTGAGAGATGGACCACAGACCCACAATCTCTCTGTAGTAAGTGCAACTGGATCCTTTAACAATTTTATAAATGCCCAAAGGTATGACATGGTCACGGAAAAATCAGTTAAATATAATCATGTGAAATGCCGGTTTTAGGCTGATCGTTGAACTGTCTTATTAGAAACAGAGAAGAAGAATATATGCAGTTATAAATATACCTCTTCATTGTTTGTCATGTTGTGTTTTTAGAAGCAAAAACAGGAGGGACAACATTCAGGGCTGTAAATTAAAGGGACCATACAGAGTTTAAAAATATTACAAGTATTTTCCTCTCCCTACATGTTCCAGCCATGTCCTCATGTGTAGAATGAGCTGAGACCCTTTCACCACAACTGCCTCTAAAATCCTGCACTGTCTCTCAGAAAGCTGTTAATTCGGGTCCGAAGTGCCGTCATGCACGAGCTTAATATAGAAGGTGCAGTTACGCATAAGACCTGAGGTGGCAGTAGTGAGCATAAAATGACTAACTTGCATCTAGCCCCTTTAAAGTTTGATCTGTTTTGTTATTTTGAGTTGGGGGTAGGCGCTCATAAGCTTTTGCTTCAGCCTACTCCTTTTGAGCAAAATGTATGCTCAAATAAATAAATAAAATAATAATAATTTTCAAGTGAGAAAAATACCAGTTACCTGGAACGTATTGAGCCATAAGCCACGCCCCCACAGCTTTATTAAGCTTATATTTTAGATTTACAAAGGGTTATGGTTGGGGTTAAGGTTTGGGCTAAGGTTAGGGTTATGTTGGAAGATAGAAACACGCATCATGTTGTCATAGTGACGATGAACAAATTTGTTGGATACATCAGATCCAACTTTAATTTAAGACCCTGAATGTTGCTCCTCCTGTTCTTGCTTCTAAACATACAACAGGGCGACGTTTTAAAGTTGTAACTTTAGTTTGAGTAAGATAAGCTCCCACAAAATGCACACTGTCGCGCTTTGGGTAGAAAAGTTGAGTCCATTAACCATTTACCATTTCGATATTCTTCTTACTTCCTGCCTGGTGCTGATGTCACTGGTGATGTAGGCAGGAAAAAGGGTCTATTGGGATCAAGCTTTATCATGAGTTATGTAATTCCATTAGAACTCATTTCTTCTCTTCTACGTTCATTTTTGCGTCACAATCTTGAGTAAAGTAATTTGGTTGAATATTGCCATCATTTTGTATATGCTTATTACAATCTTAAAAACAATCAAGATCAATGTTGGGGCACAGAGGAGTGGTCCAGAGCACTCTCTGCTTCATGGCGTGAGCACACACAGCTGAGGACCGGGCACGGACACCCACTTACTGAAATAACTCTAATGGAGGCAGTCATCACCGCACAGGGCAACAGCAGGTTGTCTGACAATCAGAAAATACAGAAAATAGAAAGAAATATGCGCTATGTTTGGCACAATATCCATCAAATAAATAGAATTGGAAAAAATCTATATAAAGCAATGTAGCTACTATACGATACATTTCCATGCAACATTATGGTTTTGTTCAGATCCATTATCTTGGGAGGATGTGTCGTGCGATGCCACCAGCAAAGGACAGTGTGGAGGACATATTTGTGAAGCAGAGGTGATGTCTCGGTGATGGATGCACCATAGACATCTTGGTACTGTTTTGAAGCTTCCTGCTCTGGCTTTCCTCACACTACTGTCAGTACAGACCGTTGCAAGGAGGTAAATTGCATTACTGAGACAGGTATAAATAGTTTGCAGCACTATAAACTACTTACAAGTAAATTTATTTCTCTTTGGCCTTACACGGTGGGTGAGAAGTTTATCTTCCAGAGTTAGTTGTGGCATGTTGGAAGGAAGCTTTCATCTCATACAGTGACAAATGGTATGCCAAAGAGAAATGTGCAATCGGTGTTTTTCAAGGTGGCAGTGCAGTGGCGAAGGAAATACTTGAAAAAATATTGTAATTAATGTGTTTTACTTCAGCTTGATATTATTTTGAGCGGACAATATGGTAAAACATGCTGTTCTGTGGCTTAGAGACAGAGCATTTTCCCTCCAATGAAAAGGCTGGCAGTTCAATCCCAGCTCGTGCTCGTTCATATGGTTGAAAGCCTTTCCTCCAGTGTCTGTGTACACTGGTATTTGAGTTCAAATGGTGTTGTGTGTGAAAATATGTGTCAACAAACAAATTAGCTACAGCTACAAGCCTAAAGTATTCATTAATAGTAATAGTGTGGCTCTAAAGTATTTATTATTATACACTGTACCAAACAAATACATTAATAATACCACAGATTTCATGTGCCAGTGCCACTGCTCACAAAATATACATTCTCACAATGGGTGATGTGAAACTTATTATCAGCTTCTTACTTTATTCAGTTTGAGTTTGAATAGTGGAGAGTAAGGAGTCTCAGTGTGATGTGCCGTCCCAACAATCAAAGGCTTCCCGACAGGAGGACAAAGATGATCTGAGCAGGAACAGGACTCTTGCTGTGACAGAACAGAGGAAGGGACCATGGAGCCATTACACTCTACTGATAGGCCCAGGTAAAAGGCAGTGGACTTCTCTGAATCAGCTGGACACTAACGTCTAAAATATATATATATATATATATATTTATATATATATATATATATATATATATATATATATATATATATATATATATATATATATATATATATATATTTACTCTAGTCAAACACAAACTGTCAATCTAAAACAGATAACAGAGTTGTTCTGCTCAGGTGAGAAATAGCAGGCAGAGGCAGACAACAAATTAAATGTGCTGTCGTAGTTGGAGTAGGGACCATGATGACACACTGGGCTATTAACATTAATCATCATTGGTGGTGTCACACCATATATCATAGATTATTATTTGTGTCTGCATTGCAATTGTAATATAATCTTCCCTAAAAGGACAGAGCTAGTTTGCTGTATACAGTAAGAGTAGACCTATTTTCACAAAGAACCTACCTCGACAAAGAAGCCTAAACCTAATTGCACAAAATTAAGATAAAATCAGGACAATGTTGGTCTGAAGAATGCAAAGCATTGGCAGATTGGATTTCAACAGATTTTCAGCTCAATGTGCAATTGCCCCGATACATCCGGTTACTTTGATGTCATCATGTTCCAGAGATTTTGTCAATGAAGATATAATTATAGGTCAGTTGGCACAGATACTACGATGTTACATAAAAACTAAATATTTTTAGAAAGAGAATTTGTGATGTTGAACACATGTATAATTAAAATGCCCGCTGGGCCATTGTTGATACGTTCATACGAGGATGGAGCCTTAGGAGCACGTCCAATTACTTTCCTTGCGCTTCATGACGGCTTCAGTGGCACACATTAGCATTTAGAAAGGCAGAGATCTACAGGCCTGCTCTCATTTCAGACTCAAGACTGATCTGAAGACTCCTGTAGTCGCACACAATGGCAGAGACAGGATGAGGCGAGATGTTTTCAGGTGAACGTCATATTAATGTTGGACGAACAGGGGACACACAAGGACAGAACTGAACAGCAAGTTTTACCTGCTCAAATCAGTGTAACTGCATTGCTGTCAGATGTGGTTTAGTGATACTTAATTATGCCTTTAATAATCCCTGACATGAACAAGCAGAAGAACATGAATAAATCTATACATTTAGCACATAGAAGTACCTGCATTTAAACATCTTAGGTCCAAACTCATGACATCTTAGACTAAATGTGGCATAAACAAACTATTTAATTAAAACACACCAATAGAATCAGATGATCATAGTAAAATCATATAATCGCTTTAATGTGCGGTGTTGATCTCATTCTCTATAGCAAAAGGCTAACTTAACTATCTGTCCTTTCCTTTCCAATGATGTTGTTAATAATATGTTCAAATTACACTTAATCACTGGCAATTTAGGTCATCTTCAGATGAAACCACACGGCTGCCATCTAACACAGTGATGGCAATTATCCGTTATTTCAGAAGACGTACCATAATGGTTGGCTCTCTTAGTGGCAGCGTGGCCATGTTTCTTGTGATCTTTAGGAACGGTGGGGGAGCTCCTCTTTCTTAAGACCTGTGCTTGGGTTGTTGTTGGACACCTTGAAAACCTGATTAAGAAAATGGATGGTCACTTTCCAGTGTAATTTGGGCAGTATCCTTTATTTTAATTATTTTAATGCATTTTTTATGTTCTGTCACTGGCATTAATTTTGTCCTGTAAGAATGATCACCCTTATTCATTAGGTGACTCACACAAAGATTCAAGTAGGCTACTCGTGGTCTGGTGTATGAAATGGTTTACTAGGATTTTCCATGGATATTATGTTTCGAATATATGAGTCATTGTGCAGCACGATAGTTTTATTCCCCTATAGCGAGACGAAAATAAAAAAGTCATGTAAGTCAGCAGCACACTGTCATAGACTTACGTGATAAATACAGAACCAGAAAAAAGTACTTTGAATGACCTTTAACAGGAACACGGCGGATGAAGTTACTTTTAACCACTGTGATCAACTGAGTTTAGTTAGTGACTGCTGTCGTTCTGACACCATGTCGAAATGAGTGAGGAGATTTGACTTGAGTTTAGTATAGTTTTAAGAGAACTTTTAAGAGCGGTTTTACATCATGATAGCCTCTAGTGAACCAGCAGGTGGAGCATGTGCAGTGGCAAGTACGGCATTAGATGTAGTCAAGGATCTATTGTAGTAGGTACACACATCAGATCAATGATTTACAACTGCTGCTTGCTTCTTTTTCTTTCTTCTTCTTCTTCTTTTTTTTTCTTTCTTTTTTTTTTTTACAAATGTGCAGTGTCCTACAGAACAGGGGTCACCAAAAATTGACATGCACAACTGGCACCCCATTACATAAAGTTATTCCCTCTTATGCTACTTTAGGGCAGAAAAAACATTTTGAAATCAAGTTAACCTCTTAATCCCCGCCTTAACCGAGCGATTCTCGACTGGAGAGTTTACAGCCCATAAGGCCTGTGTAATGCCTGACTTGAAAGCTGAGACCTACAAAACTGTTTTTTTTTTTTTTTGTCGTCCATCCATCCATCCATCCATTTTCTTTCGCGTTATCCGGGGCCGGGTCGCGGGGGCAGCAGTCTCAGCAGAGATGCCCAAACTTCCCGATCCACACACACCTGAAGCTGTTCTGGGGGGACCCCGAGGCGACACCAGGCCAGCTCGGAGACATAGTCCCACCACCGTGTCCTGGGTCTTCCACGAGGCCTTGTCCCACTAGGACATGCCTGGAACACCTCCCGCGGGAGGCGACCAGGAGGCATCCGGAACAGATGCCCGAGCCACCTCAGCTGGCTCCTTTCGACGTGAAGGAGCAGCGACTCTACTCCGAGCTCCTCCCGGGTAACTGAGCTCCTCACCCGATCTCGAAGGGTGCGCCCAGACACCCTGCGAAGGAAACTCATTTCGGCCGCTTGTATTCGCGATCTTGTCCTTTCGGTCATTACCCAAATCTCAAATCTTTTTTTGTCGTATTCTTGATATTTTTTGTTGCTTTTTTGTCAAGTTTTTGTTCCTATTTTGTCTTCTTTTTTTTTCTTTTTTCTGTCATATTTTTGGCACGTTTTTGTACTTTATTTTTTGTTATATTTTTGTAATTTTTTGTTATGTTTTTGTCACTTTTTGGCACGTTTTCATCCTTGTCTACGTCTTGTTTTTGTCACTATTTTAACACTTTTTTCAAGAAGCTTTTAGATTTGGGTAAGGCCGAATGGGAGAAAATTAGCTTGGTTCAGGTGGGGGGCTAAGAGGTTAATATGAAGGATTTAAACAGTTTATTTTGGATACTTAAAACGATTTCACAAATTATATGCCATTTTACACAAAAAGATATAGGCCTACTTCAAACTGGGGACCCCCTCACAAGGCCTTGCGACCGCCCCAAGGGGTCTGTTTGTGTTACACATTTTACACTAACAATCTCGTGGAGCAGATATTCAGATATTTCAATTAGTTTGAAAAATTAACGAGACGCAGCTAGACTATGTCCCTTTGGGAACCACTGCTACAGTACATTATGGAAAAGCTCGGTAAAAACAAGAAAAATGAATGCAAATAAATAAATGCTATAAATGCAAATATCAGGATTGTTATTGTGTATATATATATGATAATATAGTTACCTGTTACCCGCAAAAACAAGCTTTTGGTGTCATGTGTTGGAGGTCCAGTTATTCGTTATTCACCACCCGCCGCTAGAGGGCAGTGCAGCGACATTCAAAACTCCACGAAGGAGTCACGAGGAGACTTCCGGTTGATCCCTCCTCACAAGAGCATCCTGTGCATCCTTTATACACCAACACTCGTGGAGCCGATATTCAGATATTTACATTAGTTAGAACAATGAACTACTCCGACTACGACTCTGACGGGTACTCGTCCAACGAAGACGTAGACTATGTCCCTTCAGGTAGTGTGATCTGTTTACCGTTTTGATAAGAGAAGCCACCAGCTAGAGAGCCATTGTTGTGCTGCACTTTTTACTTGGCAAATACTTAGTTATGACCATTTACTGTATTGGCACATGTCACAATGGGGTAGTAAAACACGAGTCGTCGGTGTTAGCTACACAGCAGTATAGAACGTGAGGACATGGGGGCTGTATTATGCATGTCCCTATATGTGTTTGTTGTTAGTGGGAATAATAGTAAAAATGAAAACACAGTATGAAAAAATACAATGGCACACACCTGACAGTGGCTGCATTGAAAAATGTAATACAACCAAACAAATTTCTTTGTGCGTAGATGGAAGTCTTAGTGAAGATGACATCAATGAATGTGAAAAAGAGGATCCCTTGCACGAGAATGACGATGTGCCACATCTTGGTAATGTTCACACGGGCAAAAAGAAAAAGAAAGATAAATCTCTGAGGTGAGTGAATAGATTATGTTTTCCTTTATAACAAGGATGTTGTCACTTTAAACACGTGTGATTTTGGCCTGTCTTGTATGTTTTGATTTGGTTTGCTGCTACATTTCGTCTTTGTATGGACAGTCCTTTCTCTAACACAATGTTCTCTTGTGATCATACAGCAGAAAGAGGAAGAAGGGGGTTTTGAAGGTGGAAGATGCTGAAGAGAACAATGGCAAAGACAAAGTTGAAGCAGATGATCAACCCCAGGAGGAGGCCACATCCAGTACGCTGCACCGGGAGCGCGATGATATCAAACAGAAGAAAAAGTCAGACGACCTCTGGGCCAGTTTTCTGTCTGATGTTGGTTCCAGGCCAAAAACAAGCACAGATGCCTCAGACTCTAGTTCTACACCTACGGTAATATGTGCACTGGACGTGGATATCTAACTTGTTTGAACTTGAACATTATAATATATGAAACAATTCTATTCGGGTCCAATACTGATAATGATGGGGCCGATATATAGGCCAATATTAATTTAATTTGATGTCATTTCTCTCAACTAGCCTATAGTTAAAAAAAAAAATCATTATTATAGTAAAGGTTTCAACCATGGAAATATATAGTTCACATAGTTCACAGGTAAGTTCTTTTGTTATTGCGCCAGTGTTGGGGAGAATACTTTGAAATTGTATTTAGTTACAGAATACAGCCTACTTATCTTAAAATGTATTTAGTAACCAGTAATCAGAGTATTCTGAATACTTAGAATACGGTCACAGTGATTTGCATTCTATTCATGCATTAAAGGGGCGGATGGTTAAAAACATGCAGCTACACTTATTACATCGCCCTGTTACAAACTTATTTCCCACTAATTCAGAATGCATGAAAGCACTTGGCACAGGCCCACAGCCCAAATAGCATAGAGCTATGAATATACTTGTGAATATAAAACTGAACTTTTATTATGAATTAACTGCAATGTATTCCTTTGATATTAGGAAAGTAACTGTGTTCTGAATACCTTCAAATGAGAGAGTAACTTTACAAGAATACAGTTACTCAAAATGTATTCAGTTACTCCCCAACACTAGCACTAGGGTACAACACATTTTGCTGTGCTGTATTGTGAACTAGATCTTCTTGGCTTTAAAGGCCATTTTATTCTAGTGTTTGCTTCAAACAAATTTTAATATTTTCTTCTTTCTTTTTTTTCTTTTTGAAGAGTGACACAAAGACCTCAGCAGTAACGACTACTCCCAAAACCGAGACAAAACCATCTGAAACTTCAAAAGTGACCATAACAAAGGTGTTTGATTTTGCTGGAGAAGAAGTCAGGTATTTAATTGTATTATTATCGGCAGCATGTTCTTTATTTTTAGCAAAGAAATGTAAGAACTTGTATCACTTCTTTTAAGCCAGGAGGTGGCGCCAAAGATGTAAGAGAAAAACTCTTTTTAAGTAAATAGTGATTTGTCAGTGTGTGTGATAAGCCTTCTGTCACTTCAAGGCTTTCCTGGCAAATGTCTTGTAATTCAGAGCTTCAAATCTGCTTCATTCTGTTTGAACCCTGACCTCTTATTGCGAGTCATAAACATAACTGAAGCCCTAACACAATCAAAGTGATGTGCGAGTTTCAGGTGTGGCATTTTCATTATTTGCACAAACAACCTGATATTGATGTTTGAATGATCACATCAATCATAGGCCAATAAATATATATATTTTTTTTTTAATTTCATTCAGCCAGAGCTACTTTAGTCAACTGTAGATTGCACTCCACACGTTTTCACAACCAGGCGCAGAAAACTTGCCCCATATGAACGCTGGTAAATGGGAAAACGGGGGAAATGCAGCACATTTACTCATCACTTATGGTTTACATCACCAGAGTAAGGACTAGAAAACATCGTAGTCCAGCTTTATAATATAATGTGGAATGTAAACAGATCATCATGTAAAATATAATAAGGTGATCGGAAATACTGTTTTACAAGCACATTTATGGAGGCACAACCAAGTGGAGGCACAACACATAAGAACAGGTGGTCTGATTCTGCAGTAGTCTATGCTGAGTTCTTTTTTTTTTTTTTTAAGTCATTGGTGAAAATGGGAATATAAGCCCTAAAAACTTGACTTTGAAGAAGTTGCCTGAATTCAGATGACATTTGAAATGGAACCGAAAAGTGTAGTAACTATTGCGTTGGTGCCCTGTGACTAAGCTCTGAATGAAGCCGCGGGGGTGGTGCAGTGACGAGTGAGTCTCTTGACAGTGGTCAGAGTTAAAAGTGTAGGATGTTTTCAAACCCACACTTGGTTGTGCCTCTTACTGCCTCAGCACTCTCAATATATTACATTCATTCAAGTTAATTACACGCTCAACATTGTGTATGAACTGTGGCATTGTGGCACTCGGTATATCCACAGACCCATCTTCATATTTACTGTCTGGATTTTTATTGGCTGCAAAAACAAAAAAAAACCTCACGTAAGAGCCCAATTTAAAACTGTGATATACTTGGCCTGTGAGATATGCTTCTTTCTGAGACCACACTTGCCCTTTTAAAAAAGCACACTCACCATCCCATCATCCATGCAGTAATTATGGCTGAATATGATTAGCACAGATAACAGGGACAGCGTCTGAGCGGTGCTATGATGGATGCCACCAGTAAAGTGTCCTCTTCCCAAAGGATACAGCTGTTATTTTGTGAAGCCACAGAGTCTCCGTGACCGCCACACTAAAACATTTTTACTCACTCTTGTAATCACGGCCGACTCCAAGACTCAATACGGTAAACAACTGACCATATTCTGCCATTAAATTCAAACCTGAATACTTTGTGTCAGTCCACAGCTTTGATATGATGAAAACTTACTATTTCTAATGCCAAATGAATATGCAAACCACTGCATGTTAGAAAGCAGATGGATTTGTGTGTTGAGCTGCAAAGAATCAGTCCACTATTACTGTGTTTTTTTTTTGTCTACCAGAGCCATGTTTATTTTTTTGTTCAGGGTGAAGAAAGAGGTGGCAGCTGACTCCAAAGAAGCCAAGAGTTTCTTGAAGAGTCAGAGCTCTGCAAAGGAGAGTGAAGAAACAGAGGAAGAGAACTCTTCACTCAACTCGTCTTTTGCTCCTGCCTCAGGGTACACAAACCACACGGTTTTGAAATGCTGTAATGTCTTCTACTGTTGCACTCTTATGAAGCAAGCTGATATTGCACATTTTAGTCCTTTTATCCAATTGTATTTGCCTTGTCTTGTTTATTTAACCTACAATTGGGTTAATGTGCCCCTGGGCTCCAAACAAAATGACAGTATCTTGAAAACATGCCAGGAATCCTCATATTGTGTATAAAGAAGAGCGTGTTTGTGTTTTTTCCTCTGCATTGTACAGTTGAGTTCTATTCTTGTGACTGCAAATAGTTGAGGAATGTGCATATCTGGCCTCAAAATCCCTTAACAGGATAAAGGAAGTCATCTTCTCTCAGACAGGAAGCACAGTACGTCCACAAACCATTTCCTATTCATCACAATGGACAAGAGCGAGAGGCTGAGAGAGGGAGTTGTCCTTGCAAGAGATAACGCTGTGCACTTCTATCAGCGCTAATCTTTCCCATCTCTGAACTGTACCAAAGCGGTACGATACAACTGCCCTGAAATGCCAACAAATGGCAAAATCTTAGCTTCTTTTAATGTGGGATTTGTTGTGTACAGAATGTGACACAGAGGAAGTCTCAGGGTTACAGAGTGACACAGGTCAGCGCGCACAAACACAACCGCTGAAATAACAACATTTTTGCATAAAGAACGTGAGAGCCCTTAGTGGAGACATTACAAAAATGTTGTTCTGCTTAGTTTAGGCAGGCTGAACATTGAACTAGTGGTTCTCAATTTTTTTGATACCAAGTACCACCTCTTAAAGACTTTGATTCAAGTACCACCAGACCTCGATGTAGCTCAACCAGGTCTATAAATGGTCAAAAAAAAATAGACCTAAATTGGAATAAATGTTGCCTAAACTGGATGTAAAGTTTAAACCAAGACATTTTTCTCTAATTAAAGTGTCCAAGTATAAAATTGATTACCCTGAGTACCACCTGAAGAAGCCACAGTAACTCCAGTGGGGCAAGTACCACAGTTTAAGAACTACTGGCCTGTACAGTCACTTTCAATGCTTTATTGGTGATTTTTTTTATTTTTATTTTATTTTAGATGGGACAGTGCATATTAATTAACATGAGTCCTCAAAGTCCACATGTAAATATGCCAGAGTTAGCCACAATGGCTAATTTTCATCTGTAGTCCCAGGGTAACTTCAAACTCGCACTGAAGAGTTCTTATCTAAAGGGTTTATATTAGGGCTGCTCAATTTTAAGTGTTCGGTAATATTGCAATTATAAGATTGACAATTTGTGTTTTTTAACCATGATTCTGTCCGCCGTACTCTCCATATTTTAAACATGTCGAGGAAACCGTTACATTTGAGGAAATGCTGTATGAAATATGAATTTCTATCAAAAATCTCATGCATTTCAGAAGTGGTCTGATCTATAAATGAAAGAAAACCACATGAAGCGAGAATGTTTTATTATTTGTAAGGGTTAGTGCACTGCCTAAATAACCGCAGTCGTTGGTTTGATAATTGCAACCATTTGAACTCCTATTTGATTTGATTGCAGTTACTGTAATTGTTCATCCATTGTGGCTTATTACTACTTATGAACACACACTGTTATGCCAGAACATTACATGAGCTTTCTAATTTATTCTTCAAACACTCTAAAAGAGCCAATATGTTAGATATTGATATTGACAGTCAACTCTGACATTACAGTGACATTTCATTTGTAAAATTTGACTTTTCTTCTAATTGGTGGACATTTATGTGTTTTGTTAGCGGTGTTAAGCGACCAGCAGGTTTATCAGGAATTCTTGGTCGCTTTGGGGGTAAGAAACAGAAGATGAGTACGCTGGAGAAGTCTAAGATGGACTGGGACGCTTTTAAATCGGAGGAGGGCATCAGCGAAGAACTGGCCATCCACAACAGAGGCCGAGAGGGGTAAGACTGTCATCCTGTGTGCTTCTAACAGGGCACCCACCAGTGGCACGTTTATCACCAGTTATAATGGGCTAAAACTGATGACCCCTAAATATTCAGAGTGGGGGAAATGCATAATTCAGATTCAGCACTGTGAGTATAAGAAGAGTAGTGAAACAGGGATGAGCAGATGGAAGAGGGGCTGCCCAGGGGAAATAACACCAGCCTGTTGGCTTCATTGTCATTCAGTGCTCCACATGCAATTTCTACAGGCTCATAGGCCACCACATATAATGTACTGTATCTCACAGCTTAACCAACAGGTTGTAACGACATGGTAAATGCTTCAATGCTGAGAGGTTGGGGTAAGGTAAAGAAAGCCATTTTAATTAATTCACATAGTAACGTTTTGAAGAAGAGTGCTGTTTATTTACAGACACGGCAAAATATATGGTAACGACCACTCACAGTTGTATTAAAAGAGATATGATTGACTCAAGATGTTGATTTATATTCCTCAGCTTATTTATGTTAAGACTTATAGGTTAAGCCTGTCCAAGCAAATGTGGTGTCTTGAATGAATAAAGCCTGGACAAAGTTACCAAATATTTATAATACTGAAAAGCAGAAACTATTCACTCTTTAAACACCTCTGCTCGCATTTCATTGTCCTGAAGGCATCATTTTTTCATATATCGAATGAACACAAAGTGACTCAACCCCTTAATGCCTTGATGTGTGCATTCTTTGTAGTTTTGGAGAATCTATAAATATAACGAAAGCATCACTAATGTCGTGCTTGTGCTTCATGTAGGTATGTGGAGCGGAAGAACTTCTTGGAGCGCGTTGACCACCGACAATTCGAGAGAGAAAAAACGGTGCGGCTGAACAACATGAAACAATGACACGGACTGAGATGAGCACATCAGAGCAGCAGACACTGGTTCCTCTCACTTTGTAACTCCTGGATCTTTACTGTCCCCTATGACGCTCTCAGCTGCAGCTACAACCAGGAGGAGTTGAACATAACACATCTTTTAACAGATCGTTCCTGTATCAACACAAATACACTCTACCAGGGATCGGACTCACAGTTGTTTGTATATTTGATTGACTTTGAGCGTTGGAATCAAACTATGAGCAAGTCCTCATTTGTAAAAAAACAATATGCACATTCTTCTCTTTTGATACACTGCAACGTGAGTGTGCACACAACCTGGTTTTACTGTAAAAAGAAGTATACTTTGTGCTTGCTTCTGTTTGTCTGCTAATCATGTGCAACAGTTTGTATTGTCTTTGCTGTGCATTTTTTGAAGTAGTTTTTGAAGTCCGAATGTGTTTATTTATGTGCATCTTATTATAATTGCATTTTTACTGCATGAGCCTGTATCAATCCACTCAACTTGATAGAGGCTCATGCTCTGTCAGCAGCTGACGTTACTGGTAAAAAAAAACAAAAAACTGCAACCTAGCACCATCTGGTTGTTGGGTATTGATAAACTGTTGAAGCATGCTCAGTTGTTTCACTTTTCATGCTTTAGTAGAAGCTATGACAAGTACTGCATTCTTTTTATATTTTCAAAGATATGTCTGCAGATAAAAATGTGTATTCTCTTTAACCTTGATGCATGATCATTTGCTTCACGGTGCACATCATACAAGAAATCCCTTAATTTGCTTACCTTCACCCTGTTGTTAATTCCCTTGTAGTTACTTTGTTAGTCTTAATTGACTTGAACTAATTGGACCTCCTCTTTAATCGGGTGCAGCTATAAAAGTAGTTTGCCTTTTGTCTATCTCATACCTTTGCTTTTTGAATGGTGCCTTTTCACGTGAGCATGTCTTAAACGCTGGGTATTACACCTTTAATGCGCTCTGCTCGGATTGAACTGTGCGCTGTCAACACACGGTCTGGTACATTAGGAATGCCGAGAGTGTCCCTTTAAGGGCGGGCTGATGCCTGGAGAGGACGGCGGTAGTCCAACGCCAAAGCTCCTCAGACAACGGGACAAAACAGTCGAGACAGCTATCAGCTTTAGGGGCAAAACTAATTCCGTTTTAAGCATTGATCGCGGCTTTGGTAAAGAGGCGAGGAAAGGTTTTCTGACGAGGGCAAAAGGAGGAGCGACGGAGCGGAGGAGCAGACGAGGCGGAGGCGGGAGGAACCATCCACCGGCCTCTCCACACACCGCAGAGCCGGAGGAGAGCTCTGCAACTACCGCATGTCTACCCACTCTCTGCACTGTTGAGCATGGCGTGGGGGACGGCAAACTGACGCCAGGAGCACCGTAAGGAGGTTGAGAACAAATTGTGTATCTGTCAAGGGGAAAATCAGCGCTTGTGAGTCAGGAGCCGCGGGAAGGAGCTGCAAAATGTCTGTCCCCGTGAGTATTCCCACCCTGAGGCTAAACAAATAGTGTTCCTGCTCAAGGGCCGTCTTTACGCGTATTGTGCATGTGAACGCTTTACGTTTACAGTGGGTACAGTGTGGATAAGCCCGCGCTTAGACAGTAGATCCTCCGTCTGGCTGTTACACACCCAGCCCAGACCCAGACGCACTTTACTGTGGATGCCAACTTTCACAACTCCCCTTGCTTCCACAAGCAAAGGGACTTGGGAGAGGATTTGGTGCAGATAAGCAGCAACAGTGGGCAGCGCGTCATGGGTGTTGCCAGCGAGCCTAAACGCAGCTCTTTGTCGTAATTAGTCTAAGGCTTACAGTGGGCTAACTAACTGCCACATGCCTGCGCGCATTTTAGGAGAGTGTCCACATATTGAGTGAGGTGCCATGCTATTCTGGTCGGGCCTGGCCTGTCAGCGCACGGAGACAGCTGTTTGCGCCTGTACTTAATGCCTCAGGTGGTGGAGTGCACAGGGCTGGATGGTCTTGGTCTTGATGGAGCTTGTTGTGTTGCTCTCCAGTGCATTCCTGAGGATGTGTTTCACCACAGAGGCCTGTGCAGTGTGTCTACTTGTTTTTTCCTCTCTGGATTTCTATTGCATTGTAAGAGATTGGCTACTGTTTGTTAAAGCTGCTATTTTTTAGATAGGCCTATTTGCATCTTAATACAATTTGTGTGTATTTATGATTGTTGTTTAAAGAAAATAATATATCGTCTATTATGAATATGCCCCTTTGAGAGTTGATGTAGATAAATCATGAATTAACATACAGTTTTACAAAATTGATGAACCGGTTCATTTATACCAAGGTAGGCATTAGAAATTCTGTTCTATTCAATAAATGATCTAGTTTTCTTATTTACAGTAGTGTCATAAACACTGATTTGTCAGTATTACACAACACCATTGTCGGACATTCTATTTCTTTCTAAATGGTGAGTGTGCACAGTCCTTGAAGATGATCTTGAGATAAAAGCTGAACCTTGTGTTTCTCCAGTCACTGTGGAGGTGGTGGTGGGACAGGGCTGAGCCACAGTTTGACCTCTGCCCCGGTCGTGATGGATCTTGTTGGAGCTGATTGAATGTGTGCTGGGAGCAGCAGGATGCAGTGAAAGGTGCACTAGGAGAAGGGGTGAAGGTGGTAAAAGGCGAAGGCTGTGTTTACTTTGGTGTGTTGAGAGTATGAGGCAATCTTGTGGTTGAGTTAAAAGCTTCAACGCTCATGCAAAATGCTGATTTTGATTAGTTTCTAGACAGACACACAGGCGATCAAGGGTGGCCAAGTCATCCAACCTTGATCTTCATTATCACTTCTCTTTTCTGTGTTTTGCCTTTTGTCTCTTATAAACCTCCTCCAATGTCAGTCATGGTCAAAACACCTGTCCATTATTTTACCAGTATTTTGTCTCGAGCGTGTCATGGTGGAGTGAATGAGCTGGTAAAAAGCTTTGTGACAGCAGTAATGCATTTGTCTTGGCCTGCAGAGAAACATTTTGCGGGTCTTTTGAACTGGCTTCACAGAGCCAAGAAGCGAGAAGTAATGCCACTTAAGAAGTCCGAAAGCTCACCTATTCCATCTCTCCCGCTCACTTGTATCTCATCATTCAGGCTGGGGCTTTTATCCTACACATATAGCATCTAATCCCCCTGTCTCCGAGCCTCTCGCACATACACGGTGCAAAGTGCTCCGAAAAGCCTTTGTGGGGAGTAAATTGCTTGGCCTCTCAGTTCACAGCCAATTGACAGGATGGCAGCTGGACAGATTAAATGCGCAGCTTCCATATTGTGTGTGATGTGTTATTGCGCGTGATACAGCCACCCAAGCCGTCGTCACCTCTAAGTCCGTCTGAGATGACCGAGCGTGAAAAGTGTGGACAATACCCTTCAAATATGTCAGGAAACGCGATCCGGCAGATATGGTGCCTTGAGGAAAGGGAAGGACAGTAATGGAAAAGTGTTGATAGGTTTTTGACACGTTTACTATATTGATTAATTAGTGCTCTTGTTATAAGTCATTGGGAATAAAGGTGTCATATATCAGGCGGTTGTAGATTCTAGGTTCAAGAACTGCATCAGCATCCATTCAATATGTGAAATCAGTTCAATGTACCAGCAGTAATTACACATTGATTGTAAAATATCTTCTGCTAGGTAAGCACTGAAGCCAAGGCAAATGTTGTGAGCAATAACCTGAAAATAGTGGATAAAGAAAGACAATATGACCATAATTTGAGTGAAGAGTCAATGAAAAATATCATCCACACTAGTAACCGCCTACACACCTTTTGTTGCAGCAGAACGCCAGCTTCCACCCCTCGTAGTGTGCCAAAAATAAGTTGTACCAATACAATACACTACTATGCATGCAATAAAAGTGAAGGGTTTATTTGCGCTTTTTGTGTTTGAGTGTTTTGAAAAGCCAGTCTGGGACACACACTGCAGTCGGAGAGGGAGCGGAGCGGCGCAGACCTGATGATGAGGATACATGCGGAGTTTGTGCTGAGGAAGCTTTTACCCCGGGCTTTCTGCTGACGGCTCCAGTAATACTCCGCACATCAGCCTCAGATGGTGGAGTCATTAGGGTCTGTGTGCACCGAGCTAGTCCTATCGTGAGCCAGAGCACAATATGGGGGAGTCTGCATCTGTCTGTCTGCCTGCGTGCTGCCTGGAGGAGAATGATATCTGCCACTGAATGGTTTTACTAGTCAAGAATGTAAATAGCACATTGAAATTCAAGATGGTAGGAGCAAACACTGTAATTGCATCTGCCGAAGAGGTCTTTTTTTTTTAGGGAAAGAGGAAATTATTAGTTGATTGTCTTGGCTCTATACTGAGTGGTCAAGATATTTCTCTAATTGTGAGTAGGTTAGATCCAAATTTGCGGAGAGTAAGGCATTTAATTCTCAACTGTCTGTGGAGTATTTGTTTTCTGGTTAAAAAAGGACAGATAAAAATACAATAACTCAAAGATGTCACACACCGAAGAAATACCAATGGAAGCAAATAGTACGTTGTTTCACCAAGACTATATTGCAGCCAGGGGCCAGAGGTGTCCGGTTTGGGGACCTCAGGATCCCATCTCTGCTGTTTGCAGATGATGTTGTTCTGTTGGCTTCAGCGTGCTCTGAGAGCTGTTTGCAGCCAAGTGTGAAGCGGCCGGGATGAGGATCAGCTCCTCCAAATCTCAGGCCATGGTTCTTCACTGGAATAAGGTGGCTTCTCCTCTCCAGGTCGGTGTAGAGTCCTTGTCTCAGATGGAGGAGTTCAAGTATTGGGGGGGCTGTTCACGAGTGAGGGACGGATAGGTGCGGTGTCAGCAGTGATGCTGTCGCTGTATCGTCCTCTCGATTTTCCGGTCGATCTACGTTCCTACACTCACCTATGGTCATGAGATCTGGGAAATGACAAAAGGACAAAAGTGGTTAGCGCTTGTGCTTCACAGCTGGGTTCGATCCCCTGTGTGGAGTTTGCTTGTGCTCCCCAAGTCTGCATAGGATTCCTTCGTGTACCTTGGTTTCCGTGTCCGCAGCGCCGGCTCAATGCCCCAGTGGCATTGAGGATGGGTCAAATGCAGAGAACAAATTTCCGGGGATTAATAAAGTGGAGCTCAGGTAGAGTCCGCTGCTTTTTGAGAGGGGGCTCGGGCATCTGTTCGGATGCCTCCTGATCATCTCCCTTGGGAGGTGTACTGGGCATGTCCCATTGAGAGGAGGCCCTCGGGAGGACCCAGAACACATTGGGGGGACTATGTTAGCGCCCTTGACAAATACGAAGGTCAAAGACAGTTCTTTGGAGACTATTTACATCTGTCCAGGCCATAACAGATGAAAAATAGCCTTTTGGCTAATTCCGGTGCATTTACAGAAATGTTAATTAATGTCTGTTCAACTAAATAAATAAATGTCTCTAAGCTAGCCTGGTGTCACCTTGGGTTGAATGGCTGAAGTAAATGTGCGTGGATAGGGAAGTCTGGGCATCTCAGCTCAGACTGCTGCCTCCGCGACCCGGCCCCAGAAAAAGCAGAAGGAAAAGGGATGGATGGATATGTTTTTTCAGAGAGGCTAAATGACTTGTCCAGGGACAAAGAAGTTTGGACATTACTTTTACAAGAAGTGCCAGTGCTATGCTTGTTTTACTCCTAACTACAGTAGATGCTTTTAGTCTTCAGTTAAGTAGCCGCTGCAGTAACTTACTGACTAACGTCTACAAATGACTTAATGTTATGTGTCCCTCCAGAGTCTCGGGAGAGCTTTAAAAAACCATGTTGCGTTCGCATAATTTCACTGCCAATGTAAATCAGTGTGGTACTACTCACATCATAACGACACCATTACCATATATTACCGCATCCATATTCATAATAACACGGCTGTGAAAATAAAGCACTTCCATGCAGTTGCCACTAAAGCCTAAGCAGCCTTTCACCATAATTCGACCATAATAATCCCTTTGCTTTCCCTGAATCACCAGCTTTAACTCAATCTGAATAGGCCACGAGGGTGTGTGCTTGTTGTGCTATTTTCGGTCATGTTTGTGCCACTTTTGACATGTTATGGCACCACCGAGGGCTTCCAGAGGGCACCAGGTGTTTTGAGAATATCCCAGCAGGTCAGACAGAGGTAGGCAGTGAGTGAGTGGCCACATTGGTTTGCTTGCTTTAGTCACTGGCAGATGAGCTACTACTCCAAATGTACTTGTCAAGCTCTTGGGAAGTGTCCAAGGGCCTGCTGGGGATTCAATGAGCACTGATGGCAGCACACAGGAGACTAGTATTCCCTTTGGCGACACAGAGAGGCAGCGGGAGCTGGGCCAAAGCGCAGTCTCTTTGCATCAGCCCAACACGTGTATGAGCTCAGAGCAAGAGAATAAGAGTGAAATGGGTTAGAAATATTGGAGATCGCATTACACTCGTGTATCCCACCACGCCTCCCCATCCTTCACTCATGTAACCTCATTTAAGTGATGTGAGTTAGTATCTGCGGGTGTTTTCAGAGGAAGCTAAGAGCAGGGCTATGGAAGATTCATACTTCATAAATGATTCAGTCCCATGTTAAACCCAGAAAGTAGGCTGTAGATTGTTGGTTAATTTAAGTTAGTTATGCCTCAGAAGACACACATTTAACGATGTATTTGAACCAGGAGAATTGGAGAAACATCTGAGCAAAGTCTTAGGCCTAGTTTTGCTTAATGTGCTTTACAGAATTTGGAAAACATCATTATCAGGGTGAGGGCTCCATTATTGGTTGCTTTAATCGTGCTTGTATCTTATGTGTGGAAGGTTGGTGGTTCTGGTTCAATTATAGTTATTGTGCAGTATAAAGAGCAATATAGAGAGCAATATAGAGAGGGAAAACATCCATTTTATATTTCTAAATAGTTATTTTTTAAACATTTTTGCTTTTATACACTTTTTTATGTATTTGTGTCTTTTATATTTCTCCTCCTGGCACATAAACATCCATAGGGTTTTATAAAGTTATGTGTCATCTCTCTCACCTCTCTGAAGCAACTTTGAATGTCCAAATGTACAATGTGCATTAGATGGTTGAGGGTCTGTGTATTGCATGGAATTGCTATTAACGGTAATTACTTTACGGTAATTACTTCTTATCAATGAACTGTTAAAAAAAAGTCACCAAAATCTGACCACTTTTGGCAACATACAAAAACCACAAGGCAAATGAACCGACCCTAACATAATTACCTCTTTTTGCCCTTTCCTTTGGGGTTTACATAGGATCTCTGACCCTGTAACATCTCTAGCGATCAAGTCACTCATGTAACATGAGCTATGGCCCAGAGCCATCAGGCCGAATATACATATACATACATGACGTTATACACATACAACACGCAAGACTGCAAAACTGTAACTCGAGAGCCAGCAAGGTATTTTTGTGCAAAATCCAGCAACTCTGGACGTGGTTATCCTGCAGAGTCAGCCTGTTTTTCTGCTATAATCTGCTGTTCAAGGGTTATTTATTTTTTAATTCAGATCTTCAAAATGTGCTACTTTTATTTGGTTCATCAGAAAATATTCACCCAAGCAGTAAATGTTACAAAGGCAGATATGCGTCTGGCTGCACGTCAGCTGTATACTATATTGAGACTGAGGCTTCCTGCTGAGGTGTGTGATGTGGTGATAGCCAGGCCCTTGTGATGGGGTCTGAGACTTGACCTGTCTGTTTTGCTCTGAGCTCTGTTACATAGAAGCGTGCTATAATAAGACCCAATGCTCATTAGCCTACTCCACTTGTGATGGCCTATTAAAGGACAGCAGCCTCTAGAGGACTGGCATCGCTGTCCTACGCCTTTGTTTCTAACACTGATGATTGATGGACCGTGTTTGTGCTGAGCTGGGCACACGTCTGCGACACCAGACTCATCCAAATGAAAATTTACAGGGAATGTATAGAGTGCTTTCAAAGCAATAACTCAACGGTAATTAAGAGCAGTAAATTACAGTTTTATCAAATACAACAAATTCATTGTAAGAAAGACAGACCTTTAATCCACAGATACTTCCGAGTTCACATTTTTGATATTTTGGTATTGAGTAAAGCGGGTCTCTCTCTAGAGTGAAAGTGAGTCTCTGGATCTGTCCAGGACTTGCAGGTGCTCAGTGCTTGGGTTTATCTAAGATGGCTGTGTGTGAGGGTGTTATCAGCAGATCTAGATCAGTCCAGACACATTTGCTGGTCCTTCAGGCTCAGTTGCCATAGCAACCCCCTTTATAAGTGAATGTGGATGAGGGATGGGGGCCAGATTGCAGTTGATACTCTCTGATTGGAAGGTAACCTTTACTTTGCCACCATTCAGTGATAGCAATGGATTATTGTCACACATATAAATGTGTATTAATGTAAATTATGAATGTCTGTAGCTTAGGGTCTTATATCTGGTCTATTTCTTCAGGTTTTCTGTAGAATGTTTCACTGCCTGCAGGGGGTGCCACAGGTGGAGGTAGGTCCCAGTGCATGGGTTGAAGAGACTGCCTGCCTGAAGTTGCCATTTGTGCTTCTTTCCACCATATGGTCCTGTTTTGTTTAGGTCATGGTTCACCAACCCTTAGCTGCAAATGCAACCAAAAGATGTCTTCCAGAAAGAGACGACCGAAAAGTACGTAACGCCCTGTATGGCACCGCATGGCGGCTTTAGAGGCCAATACGACTGTAGTGACTTTCAATGAGTGCAGTGAGTGTTCTTGTCTTGTGCTAACAGGCATGGTTTGGAGGTGGCATCATGTAACAGACTTGTAAGTATGGCTTTTTACACTCATACAGAGGATTTCTTGTCTGACCATTGACAAGCAGCAACAAAAAGCAACTTAAGATACCCATAGCAAATTCTTCTTTCACTGAACACAAGGAGAGCTCACAAACTTCACTGATATGGTCAATACAGTGGAAGAAGAATGTTTCATCTTCTCCTTTTCCAGTCTGTTCCTAAAAAAACACATTTTGATCTACTGTATCTAATGAATATTGGAGCGAGAAGACGAGTGTGTTGCTCATGGGCCCAGAGCAGCTTATTGGATGTTACGACAAATAAACACAGTTGACATGTGGGAGCACACATATCCTGCAGCAGAGTGTGTGTGAGCTGTCGCGTCACGTCACTGTCAAAGAGCTGATTGTCGAACCCTGAAGAACAAAGCACTGCCTTTGGCATGACTCACTCTGCCATGTTCAGTGTGCAGGCACCCGAGATCTGCTTTGGTGCAATCTGCTTTGGATGTACTGTACCATTGTAGGTTTTCAGATGAAATATTAAAATCTTTAATTCATTTATTAAATTCAGTGCTGACAATGGATATAACAATAATAAGCTATCCTGTCTGTGGTTGTATGACCATCTCTGGATAAAAATGGATTGGTTTCAAGTAGAATAATTTACAAAACTGTGATACAACAAAAGACCCAGTTAACTGATAGCAATCTCCCAAATGAATATTTCTTATCTACAAAACAGTTTTTTAACACATGAAAGAAGACTCGTGGTTTATAATGGTCTTCCTATTTTGATAAAGTAATGTTCATATTTCGACAAACAGAGGGCTGCAGCACAAAGAGCCTTTCAGTGGACAGGCAGAGCTTCATTGAAGAGGGGTCTCATATAATCGAGCGGTCACATCATTCTCATGCATGACCTTTGACCCCAGGACGATCTGACATCATACATAACCCCTCTGCTCTGACACGTCCCTTCTGTGTTGTACAAAACCATTGAAAGGAAAGCCTCGCTATAGCTTGGAGGCCTCAGACATCCATTCATTTGCTTTGGTATTTGAAAACGTACATTTCAGGCGGTTCTGGAAAGAATTTCAAATAAATAGCGTGACCTAAAATCACTTTTAACGAAGGAAACCTTATCATTTCAATGGCAAAATAATGTGTTAATTATCCTAGAACACACACATTACTCTAATAAAGGAAAAGCCACATTGCCATATATGAAAATATTACTTCTCATTCCTGTATTTACTGATGTTAAATAAGTGCTGTGTCTTGGAGGTTGTTGCTGCAACCTGGCATTTATGCAGAAGCCATGTTGAACTAAATGCCAAGTGTAGACACAAACAAAGCATTCACAAAGCCAGTTCCTCCGCGTCGACTGTTTAGCATATTCACAAACTCGATGACCTACATATTGGGCGAAATTGTCGTGATGGGCAGAGCGAGTGGACAATATGAATTGGCTTTGAACGGGTCAAAAACGCACAATGTCCCCCCTGTTCTGCGACTTACAAGGGCCCCAAAGCATTTGGCCCGACTGTGACGCAACTGATCCAAATCTGACAGGATGTATGGCATTTATGATGAGCCTGAAAGAGTCCCACGACAACTTGATTCAGGATGAAATGTTTACATGTTATACACAATGACACAGCACTTCAGAGTTATTCTTGCTCAGCATCTGTTCACGCACGATCAAACACGGCACCTGACGAGCGCTGACTTTGATTGACAGATGCCCGAGGATATTTGCTTTACTGCCAGTTGGGTTATTGAATGATTTGGTCCTTTCTCTGCATCTCCAGCTGTTTTTATAGGTAGCTTGCTGATCTTTTTTGTATGGCTGCTCAAGTATGCGGGATTTCTTTTTTCTTGTTATCAATACTGCGAGATGTGAGGTTTACAGGTTATTTTCTAAATACAGATACATTTTAACAATATTTTTAAGTATAATATGGGAGAAGACCTATATGAACTCCTAGACTAGAGAATACAAGAATCACACACATTACAGAACATGCTTGTAGAGGTCTTCATAGTTGTTAGTCCATGGAGACAAGATATTTTATTCTTTGTTAAAAACAAACAATTGCAGTTTTGGAAATTTGTTAATTGGAACCATTAAAATTGCAAAATGGATTTGTATGTGATTCATTTGTTGCCCAACCTCCTTAGTGTTGGATTTAGGGTTGTAGACAGGTTTTCTAATGTTTAATTAAGTGTGACTTTCTTTGCCCCTTCTCTGCAAACAGCTACAATGTTTGTCTTATGAAGTCATTCTCTGAGATTTTTGTTCATTCTTGTTCATTGTTGGGGGAAATAGACATTAATTAGCTGCGTTGTGGAGCAAGCAACACGGATCCTCACAGACTCTGGATTACTGTTCTCAAACCCCTAATGGGCAATTATAGCATGCATTAAATGTACATTCAGCTAATTAGAGACTTTTGTTTGGGGGGCTTTTAAAGTGCGGTAAATGGTGTTTCCCCACCATGAGCACGCCTTGGGGTGCGAGCAGTTAGCATCGGATACATGGGATTAATTTCAAGTTAGGAAGGATTTAAGAAGGGAACCATCTATAAAATACAATTGTTAAGACGAGTAATATTAAAGGGATATTTGTTTTGTTTTTTAATAGGGCCTCATTTCCTGGTTATCCAGTGTTGTTGATTTCTGGAGATATTTTTATTTTTTAATTCATGCAGTCCTTATATTTGAAGAGTTCAGTGGTGCTAGGCTAGTGCTAGGCTAGCGCATGTCTATGGTAACTTGTAGCCTGCATTAAAAACAGTCTACCGATTGACTGACAGACTCCCGATATAAATGTCTGCGTTGACTGAATCATTTTTGAAATATAACCATTTTGCATTTAAAAAAACTTATATTTGAGCAGCATCAGCTTCCTGGTTGTAAGCTACGCAGCGGCGGAGTGATCTGCAAGGTTACCGGATCTACAGTAGTTTGTTTACCTGCGGCCGGCATTACTACACAAGGAATTCACAAAGGGGCTTTCTACAAATCAGAAATGGCAAAGTTTGGAGGACTACCTGATGATTTTGAAGAGGTTTTTAATGCAGGCTACTAGTTACCATAGACATGCGCTAGCCTAGCACTAGCCTAGCACTGCTAAACTCTTCATATATAAGGACTGCATGGATTTAAAATTTTAAAAAAAAATCTCTGGATAACTAGGAAATGAAGCCCTATGGGAAAAATCCGAAAGTATCCCTTTAAAAGATAATGATTAGACTTTTGAAAAAGGAACATGTTTCTATCGCACTGGGGTTAAAGGTTTTGGATGTGGATACTAACATTTCAAGAAACAATTCTCTGCTATTGTGAGCTAGAGCTAATAACAACTCCAGCTACAATAGCGCAGAAAAACAAGTGACTCAATATCACTATGCCAGTGGGGACGTCTCTGATCTTGACTCTTTAACAATGTCTTTCATATTAGTTGTTGTAGGAGTAAAATGATTTGAGCGAAATAATTACTTGAGTAAAAAAAAACAAAAGTCTTGGAGAATAGGCTCCTTGAGATTTTTTTGGGCTAGTTCTATCTTTCTCTGTGTGTGAGAGCAGCACGTATCAACCAGGGGGCAGGGGAGGACAGAGTATCCCAGTGGAAAGGAGGAGGAGGAGGAGGAGAGCATGGGGCATTTGCATGAGAAACTCCTGCTTTAGGCCAATGACCACAGAACACTGGGGGAATGTCAGGACCAGAGCAGGAAGTGACGTGTCGGGTTACAGTCTCCTCCCCTCTCACCCTCTCTCTCTCTCTCTCTCTCCTTGGATCACAGCGGAGACCAAGGGGGGAGCAGTGCAAAAGTAAATGGGCCAAGCAACAGTCTCATACTTAGAGAGTTAGATCACAGAGTAGCGGCAGAATGTGTCCCTCCAACCCCGGTCAATGCAAGTGAAGGAAGTGAGGACCGAGGAGACAAAGGAGAGGAACTTTTAAGGATTTAATTTGGAGTTGTTGTTTTTTGTTTTGTTTTGTTTTTTCATCTCGGATATAGCCTGGGAAATAGTCTGGCCAGGGCTTGAGCTATAAGGCCCTGCCCAGTGCTGACTTCCACGGGACAAAATGAACTATCTGGTGAGAGAAATCATTGCCTTCTTCTATTTTTCCATGCTTTGCTGCCGGTCTGTCCCTGCTTGGGATGGGTTGACAATGGGCTGAATGTTTTTGGAGAGACAGAGAGAGGGGGCTTTGCCAGCGAAGTTGACCACCAGGAAAGTTGAACATTTCTGTGT
This sequence comes from Gobius niger, assembly GCF_951799975.1. Lineage (NCBI taxonomy): Eukaryota > Metazoa > Chordata > Actinopteri > Gobiiformes > Gobiidae > Gobius > Gobius niger. Next base: position 19,349,664 of record NC_136863.1, on the reverse strand, counting down.
GGATTCCTGCCTTTTGTTGCTCTCAGTAGGGAGTGTGTTTGGGTAAAGAGCTGATTCCTTACTTTGAGTTTGTTTTAATGAGGAAATTAGTAGGGGGGTTACTGGCTCCAGGCAGTTGGAATACACATACCTACAAATAGGAAGTTGCATAGAGGGACTTTTATTGGAAACATTGACTTGAGGTTCATCTGGTGATATGTGGTGGTATTATCTATCCGAATGGGCGCTCATGAACTGATAATAATTGGTATACGGTCATTCTTATGTAATTGTAAAGCTTGTATTTGAGTTGCAGTCTTGCTAGTCTGTGGTAGACATCAGTGTTTTGTGTCAACACATCGAAATGGCATTTTCTTGTGTGAAATAAGTCATACAAGACCGTAAGCATTTGTCTAGTACAAACTCGAAACTGCCCATTACATTGTGTCTTTGATCATTTCTACATTTGCATTTTGGAAAACGCATTTATTCACACATTGAGGTGACTCTGTTTCGCGCAGCTCACCGTCGTCATTCATTCTGGACACTGGGCCAAAATGATCCTCTCTCTAAGCTTTTTTTCTAACTGTGACATTTCATTCTTGCTTCTGAATTATTTGTAGAACTCTTTTTTTTTGTCTTCTTTTAGGAGCAGCAACAACACCTCAATCTTACCTCTTTCGTGTGCACTGATTGAAATGGTTAATATGGAATCATACATGCTGGATTCACTTCTCTATTTATTGGGTTTTGGACTAGCAACGTTGTATTACATTAGTTTGAGATCTTCTTTAGCTTTATTTCTATCTAATCCTCATTTATTAAAACAGATTCAGCCATAATGATTTGTGTGGCATAGTAGTTCTTGGACAGACAAGTGTTCTCAAATCCGCTTCCATGATATTCCTACTGTGACTATGACTAGAATATTATTTTTGAAAGTCCAATAGAAAAAGCCTTGGCCAAACGTATGCCCAGACAATGTTAAGGAATGCGTACGACCCACTTGAGGATTTTAAACTCTTATACTCATTAGACACAGGCTATTTAGAACATTCCTGTGCGAACCGATCACTACACACAGCGCAGAGGAGGGGGTACGGGACTGAAAAAGGCAAACGGGGGAGAGAGAGAGAGAGAGAGAGAGCTGTGCTGTTGTTTCTGCTGACTCAGAGGAAAGAGGGGAGAAATGAAGGTTTTATGAGTGGGACGTCCTGAGGTGGAGGAGACGGTCTGTGGCAGGTATTGGGTCTCTAAAGGGTGGACACGAGCTATAGGAGCCAAACAGTGTGTAATGCTTCATTCACGGTGTAGAACAGCGTGACGCGAGTCTGTGCGTTGAGGGGAGTGAGGCTGTTTTATGACATTATGGAACCAGAAATGACCATATTTGGAAGGGGGCAGAATTTTGGGGAGCACAAATTCCCCACTAGCTACGTTGTTTTTAGCTACCAATCCAAATGGACAGGATATGCCAGAACGGCTGCTCAATGAAATGATGTGATTTTACATAACATAATCAAAACATAACTTAATCAATTTAAATGTCACAATGTTGTACGGAGCCCTTAAAGTTCCCTAAAGGGTGGGGGAAAAAAGTTGTATGTTTCTTGGGCTGAACAACTACTTCATTATTTGTTTCATTTTATTGTTTTATTTTTTGAGCATGCAACATTTTGTTTCTTCCTTTGAGGAACTTTAGGGGCTCCATAATTTTACCTATATTGTTGCCTCATTTCATTTCAAACCCACTGGAGAAATCTATTGCCGGGTTTGTTTCCAGCCTTCTGCCAAGACGGAGGGTGCTTCATACATCAATCGCACGATCGGTTTCTGTGTTTGTCTATGAGTCATCGCAGTATGGTGCGAAAGGGGTGTCATCTCATGTAAGGCATGTTTGGAGCAGCCCTGTAATCTCAGCTCATTGCCCTCTGTGTGAGTGGAGCAAACAAAGCCTATAAGCTCGGCGTGCACATACATACTCATCTTAGTGTTTGTGTCACATGATCGAAATTATAGACAAGACACAAATGAAAGAAAACTCAAAGTGAAAGAGCTGTGTGTCTTTGTCCTGTTAATGAACTACTTTTATGGCGTTACTAACAGTCAAGTATTTGATTTGTTTCAGTCTGCATACATAAAGGGAAGGTGACTTCATAAGCTGTTAAAAGAAACAATATTTCTTCTCCTTTCAGTAGTAGCTATTCTCTCTTTGTAATGCCCCTTTTCAGTGCCTTAAAATAACGTCAGCGAACTTCTGCTCTGTCTTGTTAACTCTGGAATCGCGTCAGTTTCTATTTTAAACCACTCCTTGGTCCTCCTCAGGTATATAGCTCGTGTTTATGAGCTCCTTGTGGACAAAAGTGAGTCATTCCCAGGCAGCGCTGTGTGTCAACAGGTTAGGCAACGCAGACCACACCCCCTCCGTGAATCCAGGGCCCAAGGCTACACAGTCTGCTCGGCTGTCTCTGCCATTGTACTTCATATCCCCAGGGCAGGCTTTTTGTGCCCGGCAGAAAATAACCAAGATGGATGTTATAAACTGTAAAGACCACAGTGATTATTCGTTGGGTTTAAAAAGTCGATTTAAGTCAAAGTGAAACAGGGCGACACTGTCATATTGAGTCATACTAAATATTAATTTGTTATGGTCACACAAGATAGGAGGGGCTTTCCCAGCTGTTTAGGGTGTAATGGGGTACATTCTGTCACCATATACAATAATCACAGGGCTGACCAACAACAGTCATTTTCCACAATAATATGTGATGATTACAATATTTGTGAACTGCCTTGAATATTATGATATTTAACCATTTACCACCATTCAACACAGTACGTTGCATTAAATTAACCTTAATCAATTTAGACCTACTAAACTGATCTAGAAGGATCTTTTTCCTCACATTGTTGCCGCGTTGTTTTCTTCATTTGTTCATCACTTTTTTGTCCCTTTTCCATCACATGTGTGTAGCTTTTTTGTGCTTTTCTGTTGCTCTTTTGTCACTTTTTTGTTGTTGTTTTTTGTGACTTTTCCCATCCTCGTTTTCAGCCCTGTTTTTTTTTTTTACCCAAGTCTAAAAGCTTTTCCAAGAAGCTTTTAGATTTGGGCAAAGCCAAAACTGGAGAAAATGCGCTCTGCTCAGGTAGGAGTTAAGAGGTTAGACGAAAATAAAAAAATTATTTGTTTTTTTCATCAGATTGTGTCAATGTATTGCAATATGGATAATGTGTCAGACAATATTGCATTGGCCGTATTGTACTGTGCTATTATTTAGTCAGGTTATGGTCACCCCAGACTGGAGGGGCTTTCCCAGCTGCTGCGTAAGGGTGTGTAATGCCATATAATCACAGGGCTGACCAACAACAGTAATCACTCACATTATTTGCGAGAAACGTGACTCTCTGAAATAATTAGCTGAAATCATTTTGTGTAATGTAATCGTTTTGTTTGTTTCATTGTTTTCTCAAATGTACGCGTTAGAGATGCTTTGAAATCCCTTTGGCTTCCCCTTTTGTGACAGAATTGTTACGTTTTGGGGCAGTGTCCCGAGAACGTCCCGTGTCTGTGTTGTTATTGCTTGGACGTTCTGTTGCCGCGGGACTGGTGTCTTACGGTCCCAATTTACAGGGTGGGGATCCCGGGCTGAGTAATGTGAAGTGCACTCACTCACTACTGTTGCGCTAGAACAGAGTAACGTGCCAAGACAGGACCGAGGAGGGGGAGGAGGAGGAGGTGGTGGTGGTGGAGGGGGGTGGGACAGACGCACTGGGGGAGGAGGGACGGGGAGAAATCAGCCAAAGACATAAGAATAAAAAATAAAAAAGAGATGGAAGGAAAAGCTTTTGGTTTGCTGCTCACGGCTGTCTGTGGCCAGCGCGGAGAGCACTCTGTGACACCGTTGGAATGTGAGCCGAAGCCGAGCGAGTGGAGAAGCTATGGAATGTCATATGTAGGGTCTGTGTGTTTCGGGAAGGGGGGGGTGCAGGTCTAGGCCTGTCCCACCAGAGCCAGGTTCAATGGAATGTCTTTCCCTCCATGTTTTGTGCCTGTATCCCTGCCAGACCAAGAGTGGGACCAAAAATGAGCTCCGGTCGCTCTTGTAGCGGGATCTGTTGAAAGGAACGCTCTGATGTGATTAGAAAGTGTTATGTTGGGGAGTCGAGACCAGTTTATTCAGAGTGAAACATTGTTGTTGGCTAATGTGTGTATTCTCACTCCGAGCATGAGCTTCCACACAATAGTTATTTTGTCAATTTCCCTCACAAAGTATCTACTCACATTTTCCGTTGTCCTCATCTTTCACATAACATATTCTATAGAAGTCGCTTATTGTAAGAGTTATTCAAGTTGGATGAATAGCACTACAGCTTCAGCAGCTATAGTAACTTCTTGCTACTTTTGGTGAAAGTGGGCCAGACTCTCCGCTCCTCTCTTCGCTCCAGAGCTCAGTGGGATGTGAGAGATGTGAGTGGTGACCTCATATGGCCTAATGTATCCCCACAGGGGGCCTCATGGGGCCGGCTACTGCCTGAGTCACTGCTGCTTACACTGGACAGAGAGGAGACAATCGATGACAGGGGCACGCATGGCCCCTGCGCAAGGAAGACAGGCAAATTTGTGGAGCACGAATATGTGCACACGGACCTCACTGATCACTTTGTCACAGGCTGAATTGACTGACTATTACCGGAAATAGGGAGAGGAATGCACCTTTTACATCACATAGAGCCAGAGTTGCAAAACGTGTTTCATCAATAGACACATTGGCAGATAGCGGAGAGCCATAGACTATAATCAATATTTAACATAGGTTTGACCATGCCACCAAACTGTAGGGCTGGGTACCGTTAAACGATGCTAGTGTGGTATTGTCGAAAAGGTTTAGGTTCAACTGGTAAAAAATACAATCCAGAAGCAGGAAGCGAAAAAAAATCAAGTTTTGATGCTGTTGGTCATCGAAAATTTAGGGAAAAATTGGGAGAAAATAGTTGAGAGAGGGTGAAAAAAAAAAGGGGGAGATTTAAAAAAAAAGTGAAAAACTGGGGGGAAATATGTTCAAAATTGGGAAAAACATTAAAACATTTGGGGAAAAAACATGAAAAAAGTGTGGGGGAAGGATTGGCGAACAATTTGGTAAATTTTGAGAAAATTTGGGGAAAAACTTGTTACGTTTTTTTTCTGTCAAAGGAAGTTTCACCTCAAATGAATGATACAAATGTAAAAGGAATGAAATGGAAGGAAAATGAATAAATTATGAATCAGTTTATTGGTTCAATATGATTTGTCATAGTATAGGTATCGGAAAGAGTATCGTTGCTGTATCGGTATCGAAAAGCATGTATCGCTGAAGTACTGGTAGCTGGGACGCAAGTCTGACACCTTTAATATCGTGCAAAAGCAAGAGGCATTGGTCACCGTTTTCTCCTCCTCTTCCTCAAACTGGCTGACTTTTTCTAGTTCTTTCCTTCAATAGCCAGGCAGACAGAGAGGGATACTGGTTGGAAAAAGTACCACAAATATGCTGGAACATTTGTGTAGTGGCTGTAGTGAGCGCGGTTGCTGTGGGGGCCGGTGGAGGGGCTGCACCTTGAGAACCGGCGCTCACGTATAGAGGGAGGGGAGGGAGGGGGGCTGTTTGTCCCAGGGGTCACGCAGGAGGCACAGGACAAAGAGCATTAAAGAGCGCGCACGCATTTACAAAGCGCGCTCCACCAGCTGTTCTCATTACTTCCATCTCAATGGACCACTCTCAGCAGTGGACGTCCTTTTCGTTGGGGACAATTTCCTATAAGCTATCCTGGCAATTAACTTTATCCCTAAAACCAATCATATAAAAGCTATTTCATGCCATGACTAAGAGTTGTTGTTTTGGATACTCAGCCCAAGTTGTACTATTACTGCTACTATTAATGCTGCTACTATTGCATTGCTATTATGTCTACCTTATCCAATCTGAAGATTTTTGACCAAATAGTGACCTGATGAATGAGTGGTTTCGGTAGTTTCTAGCATTTATAAGAGCAAATTACCCTCCAAACATAAGTCTGGTTGAAATGGCAAAAACCTAATAATCCCACCACTTCAGCCGTGACATTAATAGATATATGACCCTTGAAATAGCCGTCTCCTCCGCTCCTCTGTCTGCGCCCCCTGCTGTGGCCTGTTGTAACGGGGTTGATCGGACACAGGTTGGCCTCCTCTCTAGCCCTCTCCATAGTAACTGTACTGAGCCAAGAGTCCAGACTTCTGCTGCCGAGGAACGCCATCTGTCTCTTCACTTCATTGCTCCAGTCGCTTGGTCTGGACTTCTGTAAAAGTTGTCTGGCTTGGGACAATCGCGGGTCTGCTGTGCACCCAATGGCTGTACCAGCGCTAAAATCTATTGCAGCAGTCCATCATGCTGGAATAATGAGTGCTTGTGGGCCGCAGACAAAATGCAGAGTGACTGTCGTTAGTGTACAGATTGTGGCTATTGTTTAATGGGCCTGTGTCATTTTGAAAACAAAAAAGCACGCAAGAACTTTTGAACCAGGAGTTAGTATATGTATGTCTTGTTGTTAAAATGTTGGATGCCTGAAGTTATGATAAAATGTTCAAATAAACATGTTGGCTTTTCCTTTCATACCATCTCAAAATCGAAGTCTTCACTATGTAACTATTGACAACGTAATATTGTTTAAACTGCAAAATGAACGACTGAAGCCCCTTCGCAATCCCTTATGAGGAATTTAGCGAATACCCAAAAAAGTGGTTGAGCAAGAGAAGACATGTTCCGAACACGGCAGCTCTGTGATCACAGACCACTGTCCACGTGTGGTACGGAAGCCTCTTAATAAAAGACTTGGACTCATGGACCACTACAACTCACTGAAGACACATAACCATTAATTACTTATGCATCAAAGAGAAACATGTCTGTCTTGACCATAACCTAGAGGTCGACTGATATATTGGCCGGACAAGATGTCAGGCCGATGTACTACAGTATAAGCTATCGGCCGATATAATGCCGATGTAATACGGATATCTCCAGAACTAAAAGTAATAGAGACTTCCTGATTTTGAATCAGAAGGAGCTCAGTCAGATCCTTAAAAAGAGCCCATAACCTCCTAGGCTTCATGGTGCTGAGAGTATGTACACCTCGGAAGCTCAGACCGTATTTTATATATTTTGTGTTGCAGGCTTTTGCCTATACATTTGGAACCATAAGAGAACATGAATATCCTATGTCCTAATAAAATAGCACCTCCTATCACGGATCAACATTTTACAGATTAGAAGCATCACACAGGATGATAGATAGATTTTTTAAATTGGCAAAAATATTGGCCAGAAATATGTGCCTGAAAAACAAGACTAGTATTGCAATTGTTTTATCTGGCTCCTCATGACACTATAATGTTTGTAGTGTTTGCATTATAGTATAGTAAGGCAAAACATGACAGGTCTCTGTTCTTTGTAATGAATTAGTTCTTGAAGTAAAGACCCTCCTTTACCTGTGGGCATAAGGTCACTCTCTGCCTCAAATTCCTTTCATACCAGCGCTTTCTAAAATGCCCTCCAAACATGAAGTCTCTTTGATGGAAATTAGATTAGTGCAATACAACAGAGGATTGATATTTTTTACCCTCAAATTTCCATTCAAAGTCACACACATTTATAGGCCTCAGATGTGGGGCAGAGTGACTCCTTAAATGTAGTTTTGTCGTACCAAGTGCACTGGAGTGATGGGAACGAAGTGAATGTCAGTGCAGGTCACTGACTCACTGTCCAATGACAACGCTGTGTGATTCAGCCCCAACACACTTCCTGCTGCTCTGGAATGTGCACATAAGAAGAGCTCAGAGCTACAACAAATATATGACCAGGGTCAATGGGCAGCATGGGAAGTACCACTGACCCCAGACAATAGAAATACAATTAAAGATGTGAAACATATTTTTCAAGTGAGTAGACAGTGATTCATAAAATGAGAATGAATAATGAAATATTGCAAGCAAAACATCAATCTTAATCAGTTTAATGGTTTTGTAAGTGAAATGAATGAAGCTGCTGTTCTGAAACACTTCACATCTAATAACCTGATATTATCTTAGACACGTTTGAAGACATTTGTTTCATTTTCTCTATGGGGTTCATATTAAGTTATAATAATTCACTTGTTTCTTTCCTTTCATTGACATTTTTAACTTGAAGTGATTCACCTCTCGCTGCGTGTATTGTACGGCAGTTGTGTTTGGACAGCTTAACTTTTCAGATGGTTTAATGATTGCCTTGATCTTGACTGGGCTGTACTGGTCTGAACGTGCTGCATGATCGGGTGAGTCAGTCCGGCCAAAGTCTTCAGTGTTGCCTACTCAGAGCAAATTGAATGACCAGACCTTATACGCAGCTCGCTGTGAAAGGCTTGGCTTAGAGTCCGGCTTTTGGCTTGGACCAGTATTCATGAAACAGAAGGAAACTCATTCATAATTGTGGCTGAGTTCAAGTTGTAGAGTCTCAATGCAGCATATTAGGTCACAAGCGTCAGTGGACTATTTTTACACTTCTTATTAAGTCTGGAAAATAGTCAGGAATGGTGCAGGTGTTATACAATGAATTGCTTGAAATTATTTGAAGATGGCAGTGTATCAAAATAACAAAGAGGGACACACGCTTAACTAGGGACGCACCCATCGCATATCAGAGCCAATACGGGAAAAAATACGATATCGGGTATCGGCTACAAATATCCGATACTGAACCGATACCAGTTTTGGCTCTCAACGCCTTAAAAACACTTTTAACACCGAAATCTATGGACATATCTATATGGACATGCTGTATACCATTTTGAAGCTATGAATGGAGAATTCAATCGCTGAGTTAGTTTTAACTTCCAAAAAAGCTAGTGGGAGCTAACGCTAATGCTAACAAAAACTAATCAAGGCTGGGTCAAAAACTATGATAGAAATGCCTAAAGTAGCCTAATAAAATAAAACCGGGCACTGTTTGTACCTAACTTTAAGAAATAACTGATCTAACATATTTGTAATGATCAGATCGCTTAATGTGAGTTGTTTATATTAATGTAATCTAAACTGGTCATATATCCAATTTAGTGTAGAAATGCCCAGTGATCTTTGTTAAATTTTTATCCAAGAGTTCATCAATAGATGTAGGCAAATTGGTAATTGATCTGTAACATCATGGCAATAAAATATGACTTTATTGATGTTAAGATGGAGTATAGAGTCAATACAATTTTTCACAGAAAGTCTCTTGGTATCGGTAAATATCGAATTTTGGCAGATACTCAAACCCCAGTGTTGATATCGATCGTAGCATCTCTACACTTAACCAGACATTCCTAAAGGCCAGCTGACTTGTGTCCTATCCCTCCTCACCCCAGAGTTCACTTCATGAAAAATACATATTTGTCCTCATAAATTTACATAAAACTGTTTTAAAAAAAAAAAAACACTTACTGTGGATTGAATACATATTGAAAGTGCTATTGTGCTATTTCTTTCAAACTAAATTTCTTTGTATGCACTTCATGTATAGGCAACCTTTGGGGACCCCCTGCAGTGCTGCTGCTGCACTCCAGGGGGTCCCAACTTTGGGAACTATTGCTCGAGAGTCTAGACAAAACATGATGTAAGAGGCCAAACTTAAAAACACTACAATAAAAATATGGCTGAAAATTAAATATTTGAAAAACAGCTGTAAATTCCTATGGTCTTCTGAATTATGGATAACAGGACCTCAAAATTGTAAACCATTTGCAACATAACACTAGCTTAGATTGAAAAACACATCATTCTCAAACTGTCATATTTTTTGCGGAGCTGCTTGATCTAAAATATCTAATTACTGGCCCGTTGTTGGAATGCAGTGGTTGTCCTCCACTGACTCTTAACCAGTAACACGTCCTCATTAAAGCGGTGCAGTTATTTGGCAGGGGGCACGTCAGGAGAGCTGGCTCGGGGCCAGTACAGCTTGTACCTGTGTGAGAAGAAGAACTCAGAAAGAAAGTGAGAGAATGACACAGAAAGATGTGGCGAATCATACAGTAATTGGTTTAGTGAGAGGCCCCGGGGTTCTCCATCCAAGAAGTGTTCCCGCCTGGGCTGCTGGAAGTGCAAGTGCTACAAAAGATACACATGAGCTGGTTAACGGTGCTATTTATACAATAACACTAGCACCAGTGATCAAACAATAACATTTAACTGCGAGAAATGTTAGTCTTATGATTGAAATAGCTTCGGGAGATCGGGATCAAACAACATAAATCAATAAGTGTGAAGTGTGAACTCCAGCTTCATAAGATTTTGGTCATTTCTGGCCCATTCCAGCATAAGAAACCCATGGAGATTTTAAAATGTAAAATACTGGAGTTTTGTATGTTAGATATATTGGCCAGTGACACAGTGGTAGTTGATAGAGGCTCCTGTTTACATTGTTATATTGTTTTGGCTCATGTAAATATGTAGACGTTGCTACTCACTAGAAACATGGCGGATTTAGCTCATAATGGTTAAATCTATCCCAAATTCTATTACACTTGTAGGATTTTAATGCTCACGGATGACACTATCCCAATATCTATACTGTGAGGGGTTTGGTTGCAAAAACGTTGATGCTTGTTGCACACGTCTTATAATTACTAGCCTGGGTCTGCACATTTAACTGATCAACTTAAGTGCAACTTTTATGCTTTGTTGAAATTTGTTTTCCCTTCTCTTCCTCCAGAATGTGCTGGCCAAGGCTCTGTACGACAATGTGGCGGAGTCTCCAGACGAGCTGTCATTCCGTAAGGGGGACATCATGACCGTTTTGGAGCGGGACACTCAGGGGTTGGATGGGTGGTGGCTGTGCTCGCTCCATGGTCGCCAGGGCATCGTCCCGGGCAACCGCCTAAAGATCCTGGTGGGTATGTACGACAAGCAGCAGGGGTCGCCCTCAACACCGGACCCGGCCACTGTCACATCCCCGTCACAGCGTCCCATACTGCCCCCTCAGAGCGCCTACGCCAAACCCTCACTCTCAGCCTCCGTTATTGCCACAGCGTCGCCAGGGTTCGCCAACATGCCCCTCCAACCTCCACAGTATACCTCCATGCACCCTGCTTCAACCAACCCTGAGTCCATCTACATGATGCCCCCGTCCCATGAACCCAAAGGCAGTGTGTACCAGATCCCCTCAGGCCCCGTTGGTCCTGCTCCCCCCAGTAAGGCACCACTCCTGGCCCAGAGGCAGTACCAGGCACCCTCTCAGGACATCTACCAGGTCCCCCCCTCTATTCAAGGAGCGGGCCCCGCAGGACTGGCATCGGCGGGACAGGATGTGTATCAGGTGCCACCATCGCTGGAAAAGAGGAACTGGGATAGCGGCAAACCACTTGGGAAGGTAAGAATGAGGAGAGGAGAGCACTGTTTTTATTGGATATTTAACCCATTGTGTCACTTAGATCTACATTTCAATTTGAATGCTTACTTTACTCCATTTTACTGACTACGTATAGGGCCCAGTCAACTGTTTTTGGTCCACTGCGTCCAGAAATAAGATATTAAGTAACGTTTGCAAGTCAACACTATGTTTAACTAAACAAGGTCAATGCTGTGGCCTTGTGAATCTGGATGAGATTGGAAAAAAAGTTGTTTTGATGTCTCTTTGTCTCTAGTTACCACCACAATTTGACATAAAACTACCCAGCAGCAATTAGGGCGTAGCTCTTAAACCTAAATTTAAGATGGTAATGACCAAAACATTTTGTAACATTTAGGAATGGCGGCCTTTAAAGGTGAAGTAGCTTTTTGATGACAGTATAAAACATTTGCTTTTGCTTTTTTGTATGGATTTAATTGTATGCATTAAAGTTCAATCTTAAACTGAACCTATAAAACTGAAACTTCCTGTGCCTAATAGTTGTACATTGGGGTGCATTAATAATCTTAAAAACAACAACATAAGAAGGCATTTTGGGGGCAACCTGGACTAAATAAACCCTTGGGGATGTATGATACAGGACAACTGAAAAATAGTTGCCATTTGCGGGTGAAGGTGAAGTAGCTTTTTGATGACAGTATAAAACATTTGCTTTTGCTTTTTTGTATGGATTTAATTGTATGCATTAAAGTTCAATCTTAAACTGAACCTATAAAACTGAAACTTCCTGTGCCTAATAGTTGTACATTGGGGTGCATTAATAATCTTAAAAACAACAACATAAGAAGGCATTTTGGGGGCAACCTGGACTAAATAAACCCTTGGGGATGTATGATACAGGACAACTGAAAAATAGTTGCCATTTGCGCTCTTTCCTCTTCTTGGTCAATAGCTGTCTGCGAACGGACGGAGTCCATGGACATCAACAGGTTTATCACGTTTTGTCCTTGAGCCTCTGTGCCAGGCCATTACTGCTGCTGCGGCTTATCTGGGCGCCTTCATTTCTTCCACTTTTCTCTCTTTACTGCAAATTGTGCTCCGTTAGGCTGAAAGAAAGAGACTGATTTGAAAACTGTAGATCCACTTACTTGGGACACAGACTTGGTACCCTCTGCTGGGGTCACAGTGAGTTCAGCAGAATGGGCCTTGTGTCTCTGTTAGGTTTGGTCTGTTTGTTCTCTGGGTATATCCAATGTGTGTCATTCAGGCTTTCTGTATTGTATTTGCCTATTCATTTTACGTCACATTTACCAAGCTTAGCAAACACGCAGCTCACCCCGCTCTGAGCTAGTTAGACATTACAAGATAAGGTGTTCCTACTCCAAGGCTGTTGCTAAACATCTGTGGATTGGTATTAAAAAAAAAACAACGAATCACCCCCCGCCTTACCCGAGCTTTACCCAAATCTAAAATAGAGATGAGGATGAAAACGGGACAAAAATGTGCCGGAAAAGAACAAAAACACAACAAAAAAGTGACCAAAAAAAGAGATGAAAACAAGACAACAAAGCAATGAAAAAGTGACAAAAACCAACAAAAACTTTACAAAAATGTAGCTTTCAAATGAGACAAGACTTACACTGTTGAGTCGAGAAGCTTTTAGATTTGGGTTATGCCGAACTAGAGAAAATGTGCTCGGTTCAGGTGGGGACCAAGAGATTAATAGAGTTTGAGATTAAGTCTTCAAAACCATTTCTTGGGAATCCTGGTGCATTCCTTAACAATAAACGAATGGAGAATTTAAAAGATAAGCGCTGGAGTTGTAGTTCACGTCAAAGTGTTTTTTTTTATAGTACAAATCTAAGTCCAGTTGTCTATTTTCTATACAAAATGTTTTTTATTATGCGTTTAGCTAATGTCCTCTCTCATTCTTTGCATGTACCACCTGACATGCCAGATTCCTCTAATAACATTCAATATCTTATTCATTGATAATTCACAATTCTCTGTTGACGGGATGGAGACTGAGGCTACAGTTGCCGCCCAAGAGGTCTCGAGAAAGAACAATGAAGAGATTCCTGGATGCAGTCAAAGTGAAACAGCATACAATGTTAGTGTGAGTGAAGTGCATCAGATGAGCTAAATCGCGGCAGATGTTTTAGTGCATGGCGACAGGAGGCAAGAGCAAAACAGCAGCACAATTAGAACAATAGTTTGGGAGTCATTAAAAAGTTACAATGGTCCAGTAATTATTTCAATTGACGATGTCCATGCCAGCTGTCACTCTATTACCAAGCGCACCGCAATGAATTTTTACAGATTACAGAAATAGCACTGGCTCCTTTGTGCATCAGGAGTCTGCCAGCTTACACAGCTGTCATCTGACACATCAAAGAGTGAGGAGGGTGTGACAGCGGGCCACGTGCCCACGAGCAGCTGAACGCCTGTGCAGGGGCTGCTGTTAAGCCATACCATAAGCACCCCTGATGGAGAATTGATTAGTGTATAGTACGGCGATAGGCCATTTTTCTACGCTGATGACACCATGTATTGTCATAATGAAATAGCTGAGAGAAAAATGACCCAATGATGAAACTTAATTATTAGGTCGATGGCCTCACTGTAAAAACCTGCATATTAACAACACGCCGCACTTACATTCAGCAGATTCACTTAGACTTAGAAAATGGTCCAGAATCCCCACAAAACTCTTATGACCTTAAAGGTACACTGCGTAACATTTTGGACTATACTGTTGCCATCATTACAAAACATGCTCCCAATGAACAGCTCAACATAGAAAATCCGATTTCTGCAGTGGGTAATCAAAGAAGGGATTTGGATGAAAACCTAATTTATTTAAATCTCAAATTCTGCTGCCTTTAGTCACATCTCCATGGAGACGAGCTGGAGACGTACCCACTCTTGGTAAAGTTACAGTCATGACACATAGGGTATTTTTCAATGATAATCAATTTTATTTATTGGGTAAAATTCTAGCTTTAACTTTACAGAAGTCTCCATAGACTACACAGTAAGTCAAACTAATATAAATTGAGATTTATTGATTCATTCTCATTCTTACTTCCTATTGAGGTGCATATTCAAAGCTGTTCCAAATGTCTAAGAGTGAAGCCCTGGGAGCTATTTTGATGTGACACTGTCCCCACAACAAACACTAGACCAAAATAACTCTCTTTTTATGCCAACACTTTTTATTTCAGTTCTGCTTTCAGCCCAAATGGACTGTCTGCGTCCGTTTGAAGACACGGCTATAAATATCATGTTTGAGCAGTGGAAGCTTGCGTTTGAGGCTGTCGTATTAGCATGTGGAGATGCGGTGCTGAGGAAGGGTGCGGGGCGTATAACGGCACATGCCCCGAGATTATCTGGGGACTAATGAATTTAACACAGCTGTTTGGCACACTGCTCCGCTCAACGCTGCGAACACAGGCATTCCAAGCAATGCTGTAACTCGCACCACTGGAAACGAACATAATTACAGCATGGGTTGAAATACTTTTACACCTTTATATAGGACAAATTGTCTCAGAGTAATTACTCCCCACTGGCACAGGGACACTTTTAGCAAATGGACAGACTGCCATGACGTGTCTAGTCTTTTTTTTTCCTGCCCTGTGCTTTGCAAAGATAATGGAGTGCAGTCAATTATTGTGACTTTGAAATCATAATGAAGCCATTTCTAGTTAACCTCTTACCCCTGCTTTAACCAAGCGCATTGTAGGCCAGAATGACCCACAAAGCTGATGATTTCTGGGGGTTTTTAATCACATTTTTTAAACGTTTTTATCTCTTTTTGTGTTGTCTTTTCGTAGGTTTTTTTCCGTGTTTTTTTACTTTTTTTTTGTCGTGTTTACGTAAATTTTTTCATTGCATTTTTGTCCCGTTTTTTGTCGCTCTTTTGTGGCTATGTCGTGTTTTTGTCGATTTTTTCATTGTGTCATTGTTGCTTTTTCCGGCACGTTTTTGTCGCTCTTTTTTCATCCTCGTTTTCGTCACTATGTTTATGCTTTTTTCCCAAGAAGCTTTTAGATTTGGGTTAAGCAAAATGTTCTTGGTTCAGGCGGGGTTTAGAGGTTAAATGCTAAAACATTTTTTTTTTTTTTGCATTTAACCTCTAAACCCCGCCTGAACCAAGAACATTTTGCTTTACCCAAATCTAAAAGCTGTAAAGCGAGGCATTAACAAGTTATTTTTGATTAGTCGACAAATCAGTCATTCTTTGTTGTGCTTTCAACATTTTGAAAGCAATAAGGTGTAAAAATGCTCACTGAGGACAAAAAGTAACATAAATCACCAAATGTTCGCTCTTTGTGATGTGACCATTGACAGTATATTGTTTGGGTCTGCATAAAATAAAATAAACATGATAAATTACTAGAGGTTGACTGATATGGGGTTTTCTAAGGCTGATGCAGATTTTTGGGGTATTTTTCCAAATGTCTGGTCTATAATCCTGTAAGGAGCTGAGGCCAATTTTATTTATTCTTATTATTTTTTTAGTTGTTGCATCCCTTTAGGACTAGATCAATTCTGTTCTTATGTACTTTACTGTATCATTTTACTTTTACTTGTTTTCTTCATCACTGCATCTTCACCGCGGCCTGTAGACTTGCTCTAATTGCTGCATTGTTCAATTAGCATTTGTTTTCTTGTAATTAGCATGTTGCCAGAGTTGCCAGACAGTCTTGTGCAGAGCAAACACAGTTGCCATGTGGCGTTCGGCGGGGGGGCAGACCGTGTGATCTGCCAAGAGACCCCAGCAATCCCCCTCTCTGTCTAAGCTTTGGCATTCCCACTGTTCCTTTATGCCCTGAGAAAGCTGCGGCCCTTTAGCCGCTACCAGTTTAGACAAACCACCAAACCTCCTGTAATTATAGCCCCATTTTCACCGCTGTGTCTTTGAACTCCGCATCTGTATCATAAAGACATCCTCCGAGCTGCAGCTGCCTCTGTGGGGGCTATTTTGGATCTGGTGCGGTTTGGGTGGGCATTTTGAAGCAATGTATTTGACGACATGTTGTAATCAGCTTGATGTGTGTGCGCTTGTGGCTTCCTCGAATAAAAAGGAGAGGGGGGAAAAAAAGGAAAAAATGGGAAAGAGGGGGCGGGGCTAAGAGCAAAGGTCATCTGTTGAATGGTGCGTAATCATTCACACAAAGTCACAAAGAAAGGTTTCCCTCTGTGGCAATGACTTTGTGCGCATGTCATAAAGAGGAGAAAACTGAATCTTTTACAATGAATGCAAAGGCAGTGGTTTGTTGGTACCTCGGGAGCAGCGCAGTTATTCTGAGAACACAACACAGTTTTCTGGAGTGGTGTATTTAGGTCAGTGAATGTGAAAGCACACAGCCGTCCTCGGGCCACTTCTCCCCTCTGTAAAAGACTTGTAGATACGGCCCGGATACTTTGTGAATAGACTCAACTTCCATTTGATATTTAGACGAAATCATGACATTAAAATGTGTAAATTGGCTTCAAACATTGATACGTTTAAAAAAGCAAACGATTTGACTTTCACACAATTCAACATAAAGGTGAAACTAGGCCTGTCATGATAATTACTATATCGACTTATCATCCAGTAAATACAGGAAATCTATATATTTATATCGTCAGTTATTTACAATTTCCTTTCATTTTTATCCTGTTTCTGTAATTCTTGAATAGTTTGTTTGAAGTAAATGTGTGTTTTATTGAGTTTCATGTTTGTTCATTAGAATCAAATGGTCAATATTATTGTTTATCGCAATATCTTCTGCCTCAATATATCAAACAAGGGCAGGTGATATGGCCTAAAATCTATATCACAATATCAAAAAGAAATATCACGATAATATATTTGATGATATAATTGACAATGGACAAATTACTTGAAAATCCCAGCCTTACGCTTAATGGGAAGATTAATTCAGTGATTTTTTAATTCATTTTCTTTATACTAATTTCCTTGCAAATATAAATACTATAAAAATACTGAAGCAGTCAACATCCTTCATTTCATTTTACTCAGTCAGTGTTTATGCTACTCTGATGGAGCTAAGCGTAACATAAATTATATTGTGTCCACAACGATATCAAAAATTATATCGCGATAACGATATGAGATACAATATGGCCCCCATATCAAACTGAGGCCTAGGAAAAAGGGACACTGCATTTATGTTCAAAATCTCACAGAATAGACCCCATTCTATTTCTTGCATTGCATTGGCATAATTATTAGAACAAAAGAACATTTGCATACTAAAGTCCATCTCTTACCTTTGAATTCAACCTTGAACTAAAAACCGTCTTTGTTTTGTTAGTGTTATCAGCTTTGTCGTGCATTTGCCGCCATCATAAACGCAGCTCACTTTACTCTTTGAAGACACCGCATTAATCCCATATCTTCATGTTTCAGCGGGCTGGTCAGATAAAGTCAAATGTTTTAAAAGCAGGATGCGTGCACATTTTGGATTTGTAAACCACAAAGAAAAGAGAGAGACTGAAAACTAAAAACGAGTGGACAGGCAGATCATCGAAAAAGTGTTCAACTAAATTTAACCAATAAAAGATATTGACTTTGTCATTTGAGAGGTTTGAGAAGAAATCAATGTCACTTAGGATGCATTAAGGTGAACATCAATTCTGCATCGCCTTCCAGTCTATATGCACTCATTGTAGCAGCATTTTATCATTAAAAGACTCATTTGATTAAATTACGATGTGTAACGGTAATTATTGCACCTAGTCTGGACCCAAAAGTAGGTCAGAGAGAATTTGCATAAAGAAAATTACGTGTTCGTCATAATCTAATCTTTTATTAAATTATATTGAAAAACGTTTAGGATATGTGTCAAAGAATGAAACGGTTACATTGTTGATATTTAAATTTAGTTTACAAGCGAGAAAAGAGAAAAACTAATTTCTACCATCTCAATTCTTAACAGGGATGAGTTTATAAGCTAATTTTTCCAACTTTCAGGGAGCTACAGTCTACGATAGATAAACTGCATATTTAGATGCATAGTCTTTTACCACAAATTTCTGCTTTTAAGACCCATGTGACAAATTTTATTCCACGACTAGAAAATAATTGGGTGCAGGGCCTTTAATCAATGCTCCACACATGGACTAAACGCACATTTTTTTTGTAATCCAGGTATTTTCTTTTCTGCCCCTGTATTCGCTTAATCAATTGTACAGACGGCCTTTTTGACTTTGAGTGATTTCCTTGCAAACCCTTTCCCCGGTGCCCATGAGTGAAAGCGCTAAGTTAAATCACCGTAGGAAGCATTAGTTTAGCGCATCGGTAATTAGTCAGACTGGATAATCCTTGAGCCATATAAGTGATTTATGTTCTGCATTGGGTCACCGTTGTCAAATGCTAAATTGATGCCACTAAGTAGAATAACTGGAGAGATTGAATAATGCAGCGACAGTGGCATCATCCGTAACACGCCCTCTCCTCTGATGCGTTTTAAGGTATTAAATGTGTCTCGCTGGGACGTGTCTATTCCCTGGAGACGCACAGTAGATCAATAGCGTGGTATCAATCAGAGCGCGGTCTCGGCAGGACTCATCTGGCCCTTAAAGCCTGGTCCTGTTGAAAGCTCTCTGATGATGAACAAAGGCCTGTTTATGTGTGAATTAGAAAATAGGAAACAGGAGCGATGTGCGTGCAGTTGTCGTGTCCACGGGCAAGGCACTTTAATCCCCAAAAAACACCGCCCCAGTCACTTTATGTAGGTAAAAGCCTTCCGAAACTATTCATATGTGTATAGAGAGAGAGAGATTACACAGTAAAACAATGTAATAATAGCTCTCAATGGGGTATTTTTAATCAACATCAAATCTTTAACTCTGCTCCCTGTTACTTTTAACTGCAGCAACTATACAACAAACACACGGCTGGGGCATTTTTCTACTTGCACTGTTGACTGAAAATATCGTTAGCGGTAGAAATCACAGTTTTTACTCGTGTATCGACTGAAGTATAAATAGCAGGCTACTGCAGCTTCGAGAGTAATATCCTTTTATAGTGGTAATGACAGAGCAGCGACAAGGGAGCTCCAAATCACAATGATTATCAACTACCTCTGGACCACAATGCTGCCAGAATGCAGTTATTCTTACATTATCATTTTTCAGAGCTTTAACATCACTTGAGAGTCACTTAGATTTTGTGATTTTCTGACTAGCCTTATGCTGTGCTGTATAAAGTGAAATGCATAATTTGAGTCTGTTTATCCATGATAAGAGTGCAGTACGTTCTCATACCTGTAGTAGATCACAATCATTTAACAAACGCGTAATGTAGCTGACAAGAAAATCAAACTTGGCCTACACAATGTAGGTTATTGTTATTATCACAATATTATGTGCCGTAATATCTTGTATATTAGTTTTAGTTTTAAAGACTTATTTGATAAAAGGATGGGGAAAAAATTTGAAACCTGTGTTATGGTTTAGTATAATGTGAGGCAATAGTACCGTTATTGTAATATTCAAGACATTTATATCTGGATTTATTCTCTTTTAACTAAGTCCCACTGACGCTAGGCCTGTCACGATAACAAATTTGAAGTTCAATATATCGAGGTAGAAAAGTATCGTGATAAACGATTATTGACTCTAACGATACTAGATACTGTCAACTCTCAGGCATAAAAATGACAGCAAATCTTTGTTCTAAAAGTGCATAATCATAATCAAATACCACACGAGCTGCAATAAAATTTGCTTCATCTAGATTTCAAAGTTTTACAAAAAAAAACGGGGGGGGGGGGGGGGGGGTGGTGCTAATAAATGTACAGACGATAAATATCGCGCCCAAAAATGTATCGTTTTTCTGTTATTCATTGAACGATAAGTCGATACAGTGATTATCATGACAGCCTTAACTGACGCCTTGCAAACAACCGAGTTATGATCTGTACTTATTACTGCTGATCTGTTGAGGTAAACTGATCCGGCGCTGAGAGCAGGGCAGGGCGTGTTTGTCTTGTAAATGTTCAGAAATCAATGCGTAAAAGGTGGACACCAAGAAGGTGGCTGTTTCCATGGGAGGGGTGTGTGTGTGTGTGTGTGTGTGTGTGAGTGTGTGTGAGTGTGCGTGTGCATGTGTGTGTAGGTGCAGGCCACAGATGTTGTCATTTCCCAGACTGGCTGCTGCACTATACTCACATCTCATAATGCAGAGTTTAAACAGGCGCACAAAGGAGCCGCCCGATTCCCACAGCAAGTCAAACAGCCTGCTGCTGCTCGGGCGATCGTCCTGCTGTGGGCCACCGTGGGTTCAACAGTCTGGAGTCAGGGGGGGCGAGCGTCACCAACAGTTTATTGAGTTTTTATTTATAAATAAAACAATGAACCAACAAAGACCACAACACAATGCAATCGCGCGAAATCAACTCTCGACACTGCAGGGCCGTGTAAACACGCTATGCCCGAAATCTTTCCAACTAGCATTGCGGTTGTGAATAGATTTGCAATTTCTTTTTTTCATCTATTATCTATCTGAAATCCATACACAGAGTATATTTTAAACATGTCCAAAAGAAGTCAAGACAAGAACCACATGCACTTCACATTTGTAGAGGATATTGTACTGTCTTTGGGATTTCTATTCAAGTTTTAGGGCACCAGTTTTCTTTCCTCATTAAACCTTAGCTTATACATCTCCCTTTGAATCACATCATCTTGTGTCAATCGAAATCAAAGCTGCACTGTGGTGGAGACCGTTATTTATAGCGTGTTGTTTCCTAGTTGTGCCTGTCTTGTTCAATAAATGTACAATCAACATTTGAAATATTAATTCAGTAAAAACCCATTGAGATGCAAATTGTAAACGCCTTGATTAAATGATTTGCATAATGACACTGCAGTTTACTTTTGAATATGTATCACGAATGCGCCGCCAAGTGTAAGCGACTGGTGTGAATTTTAAAAGGTGTAAACAAACATGCAGTCTTTTGAGGCATTAATGTAGTCGGCTAAAATACTCGATAGTGTCTAGTGCACAAACCCTAACTGTGTGGCTTTCTCTTTTTCTTTGTCGAGGTGGTGGTCCCTACTCGTGTGGGACAGGTGTACGTCTATGACACAGTGAAAGGAGACCAGGATGAATATGATGTCCCGCCCAGACATCAGACTGTGGCCCAGCAGGACATATATGACGTGCCCCCCGCCCGCCAGCATTTTAATACCCAAGTAAGACTTGATTTCTGTTCATATTTCATTATTCATTAGAGGATTTTTTACTTTTGTTCTTGGATCAGTCAAAAGGAATAGTACAGTAAAGACTTTTCTGTTATGGTAGGTGTATGACACTCCTCCAATGGTGGTAAAGGGGCCCTCTAGTGTTCAAGATGTGTATGACACCCCTGCAAGCAAAGACAAGCTCACACAGCAGCAGGTATGTAATCCTTCACGTTACAACTCTATAGGACACGTAGAGACACGTTTATCAACAAAATTAACAAAATGTGTTGAATCAGATTTTTTTGAAAGTGACTGGATTTGTAAACCTGCCATATTATATATCTTAGGGCTGAAACTCGTAACTGATCAACATGAAGCTCATGGTTTTGAAATTTGACACCACTTTTGGACACATTTATGAGAAAATAACTGGACCTGAGCTCATTTACTGAATGCTTTCCAGGGCTCAATGGCTGAATTTACTGAAGTAACTGTTCATTAATGTGCACTGTTCTAACCAAATGAACAAGTAAAGTAAAGTAATAGGCCCAGGATTTACAGAAATGTAAGCGATAGCCAAGTCAAAACATATGCATTTTAAGATATGATAAGAACTTAAGGACAAGTTGTAGTGAATAGAGATAACTTATGTACAATGAATGAAAAACTTTATAGGGGTATTTGAGGGTTATTGTAGAAATTGAGGTGGCTGTACCACCTCAATTTTAAACTAAAGGCTGTTTAAAATGTGGTGTAGTCATGTGAGCTCAGCCTATTTTCTATTTAAATCAATATGTTTTACTTTCACAGGTCTATGATTTCCCTCCATCCGTAAGCAAAGACGTACCTGACAGCCAACCTATCCGAGAGGAGACCTATGATGTCCCGCCACATTTTGCCAAACTCAAAGGCCCTGTCCCGGTTCCAACTTCCCAGTATCTTCACAACAACCTGAAAGATGAGGACGACGAGCCCCCTATCCCAGAGGATGTGTACGATGTGCCGCCACCCATCCTGACAGAGAAGCATCGGGGCAGAGTGCAGCCCAGTCAGGACATCTACGACATCCCCACCAGCCTCAGGACAGGGCACCCTAGTCAGGATGTGTACGACTTCCCCCGTGAGAGGAACCCTGAGAGGCCCGCAGAGAGAGGGGACCAGTATGTGTATGATGTGCCACCACAGGTAAGCCTGCAATGAGACTGACTGAAGTACAACAAATAATATTCTGTAGTTCTTTTGTAAAATTCATTTAGTTCAGTTTGGCCCCAGGAAAAGACACAGAAAAGCTGTTTTGTTTTTTTGTTAGTGGTGTACGTGATATTCAGGGGGAGCTAATACATCCTACAATCATTAACGTTCATAACCTGTGTGTTTCAGGTTGTGCGCGACCAACAGACCACAGAGGACCTCAGCTTGTCTTTCAAACGTCTGTCAGCCTCCAGCACAGGCAGCACACGCAGCAACCACTCAGCATCATCTTTAGACATGGTGCCTGTTCGGGACACCTCTGCCCCCCTCCCTGGGAAACCCCTCTTGTTGGATCTGGACCAGGCCATGGAGCGCCTGTCCCGTTTGCAGATTGCAGTGGAGTCCAATGTGTCTCTCATGATGTCCTTTATCACTGGGAACTGGAGGAGTCCGGAGCAACTAGAGGGTAATCTACCCGCCATCCACCAGGCAGCAGACCGGGTCCGCGCCGCTGTCAGGGACTTCCTGGAGTTTGCTCGAGGAGCTGTGGCCAATGCAGCACAGGCCACTGACCGCCTACTGCAGACCAAATTGGGGCGCCAGGTGGGCAAAATGGAGGAAGTGTTCCACAGTTTAATTCAGCAGAGCCAGAGCTTAGATGCTCTATCCTGGTCAGCCACAGCACTCGCAGCACCGTCTCCAGGCGGCGATGACCTGGACCGGCTGGTCATCACTGCTCGAGGCATCCCGGACGATGCCAAACAACTTGCCTCTTTTCTCCACGGAAACGCCACGCTGCTTTTCAAACGGACCACTCGGCAGCAACAGCAGCTGCCACTTCCTCCAATCCCAGGGGACGTTAGTGGTCACATGACAGGGTCAGGAAGTGGCACGTATCATGGAGGGGAGAAAGTGCACATTCAGTCACGGCCTCTTCCATCTCCACCAAAGTTTACGTCGACAGAAGCAGAGGAGCCAGTGGAGCGGCCGTACGAGAGCACTGAGGAGGGCTGGATGGAGGACTACGACTACGTCCATCTGCAGGTGCATATGTGCAGCCCTTAGTTTTAACTAAGGTTATTGATAAACTGAAGGTTCTCAAATTGATCTGTTCTTAAAAGACCATTTTATTATGTTAAAATGTGTTTGATGCTGTTGTTGTTTATGACCACTAGAGGACGCCACATATCAGTATTACAATGTGTTTGTTTTCTGCAGGGAAAAGAGGAGTTTGAAAAGAACCAAAGACAGCTGCTGGAGAAAGGCAACATCATCAGACACAATGCACAACTGGAACAGAATCAGGTAAGACCATTTATCTGCATATGCACCATATGTACTTATTAATATTATGTATATTTTACAGTAATAATACTTTGTCCCTTACAGATCAAGCAGTTTGAACGTCTGGAGCAGGAGGTCAGTCAGCCTATCAACAATGATATGACAGGCTGGGTCCCGTCCCCGCACCAGCCCCAGCCCCACCACCACAACGGCTCCTCTGGAGCGCCCTCCAAACTGTGCCACAGTGACAGACAGCTGCTGCTCTTCTACCAGGAGCAGTGTGAGCAGAATATCACCACGGTCACCAATGCCATCGATGCCTTCTTCACCGCCGTCAACTCCAATCAACCTCCCAAAATCTTCGTAGCGCACAGCAAGTTTGTGATCCTGAGTGCACACAAGTTAGTTTTCATCGGGGACACTCTTTCACGGCAAGCCAAGGCCCCGGAGGTGAGGGCGAGGGTGGCTCAAAGCAGCAACACGCTTTGTGAAAAACTCAAAGACATTGTAATTAGCACTAAAACGGCAGCACTGCAGTATCCGTCACCAGGGAACACACGAGACATGACGGAAAGGGTGAAAGAGCTGGCGGGATGCACGCAGCAGTTTAGGATGGTCCTGGGACAACTCTTGGTCATGTAAAACGGACGTGAAAATGAGACAGGACTCTTCTCTGAAACTCCCTTGTCTTTTGTTTTTATAGACTGTTCTATCTTCAGCGGGCTGGGCCGATTGTTGTAAAATAGTCTGTGTAAATACTTAAGTTACATAATATTTAGCCAGTAAAGAAAGAATGATGTTGAATAATGATGAAAATATATACAGTACAGTTCACAAGTGACACAATGTTGCCATTATGCCTCAATACAGCACTAAAAGGATGAGAAGAGAACAACTAGACGCCATTAAAATATATAATTAATGTTACACGGGACTTTATAAATGATGAAACTGGTGTATACAGTTATATTGTAAGAAGAAGACATTGATACACATTCTATTCCCAATCATGGGCAAATAAAGAGGGTTGCGTCACCATTCGATGTCAGTATACACGTTTTTACACAATTTTGAAAAGTTCATGATTTGCTAAAAGGGGTGCAACTCCTTAAAGGTGCATTATGAAACTTTTTATACAAAAAAAAAATATTTTAACTTATTTATGTGTATTAGACCTTTCACTGACCCAGTGACTGTGGGAGTGGTTGCCATGGCGCCTTTACTTTCTATCTCCTCTATGATGCTCCAGGATCAATTGTTTTGGAGGTTTTCTGGCAGTGAAAGGTCAGAGGTCAGCAGTGAAAACCTACCAGAAATGACAATTGCTCCTGGAGAATCATAGAAGTCATTGTGATGTAAAGATGCCATGCTGTTTTTTTCACATAAAGAGTGCCATAATGCACCTATAAGTTGTTGATAATGTTTTGACCACATCTCATTTGTTTCAAATCCATGATTTCTTCCCAATCACTCTAAAACTAAAGAGTAGATGAATTGCTTTTAATAAGAAGAGGTTAAAAAACGTGTAGTTTTAGACGATATATTGATATAATTATTATTATAACGCACCATATATAAATATGATCCTAGTTCTCCATCATTGCATCTTCAATATTAAAATGTGTAAATCAAGATATGTATTACTGTATATTGTAGCTCATGGTATGGGTTTGCTCCAAAGTCACTCGTGAGAATGGCCACGTGTTGTCAAACAGCAGGCCCTACTTCCTCTGAATTATGTCTAAAAATCTTTACAACTCCAGTGTCAACAACGTTTTTGTAAAATAAACAATAAATAAGTGATTTGTAAGAGGCATGTTGATGGAGTGTGATAGATCTGAAACATAATTAAAGCTGCAGTTGATTTTCTCTGACAGTGGGTGATGTGATTTTGTTTTTGTTTTTTTGTTTTTTTTTACAATTAAAATAATTGTAAATGGGGACTACAATGTTATCAAATGTGTTTCTGTGAACACTACCAATAGACTTGTACTTGTACATCAATCAGAAATTGTATACTTTATTCACTATAAGAGGCAGTGTTTTCCAAATATCATGATCAAATGAAGGAAACAATGCGCCTAATGCATTAAGTACCAAATTCAATAAAGTGAATTGAATAAATACCTCCCTACTAATTATAAATCTTAATATTTGGATTTATCATTGAGAAATTTCTTAGACAATGGGTGCCATAGGTTTATTTTTCTCAGTAGCCACCAAAAATTTCTCGATATCAACAACGGAACAATTTTCCCCCTTATACTTCTTAATAAACACCGGCAATTAATTATTTGTCAGTCAAAAGTAGCTTTTCTTTTTTTTTTAGAATAAAACTTGGGCGTTGCAGCTGCTGCATTACGTTGTGTGATCTGATCTTTTGAATGCACAGAGTGTGTGGTGCAGTATACACACACGTGGGCAGCAGCAAAATGTGGAAAGAAATGGAAACAAAATATCATTTGGGGGATTTGACAAATAACAATGAACAACAACAGGGCAGTCTATGGTTAGCGCTCGTGGTTCACAGCTAGAAGGTCCGGGTTTGACTCCCACCAGGGACGGTGTTGTGTAGGTTTCCTCCGGGTACTCCGGTTTCCCCTACCACTAAAAACATGTACAATAGGTGAATTCTCCAGCCGGGTGTTTCTGACCACCAGCCTGGCTGCACATCATGGAGATGGGTCCCCGAGCGCCGGCCTACGCTGTCAGCTCACTGCTCCTACAGGTCGCCCAGCGGCATTGAGGATGGGTCAAATGCAGAGAATGAATTTCCCTATGGGGATTAATAAAGTATACCTTGACATTAACTTAACACATAGGCCGCTGTGCAAGCATCAACAGCACGGTATCCTGTATCATATACTTGTGGAATCTAAACTTTTGCTGCAGGTGGCGCAAAAGGCTTACATACTTTTGATAGTTCAGTTTGTTGTTGGCCAACGATGCATCAGTTTGATCTAAATGACATTTGATGGTCCATAAAAATGACACAATCTTTAAAATAGATCCTTTATTATATAAATGCTTTTGATACAAAAATATCACAAGTAATTGCAAAAAGCATTTAGTTGACATTACAACAAAAGTTTATTGGGTGTTGGACTGACAGTGGTTTGGCCTTAGCTCTGTGCTGCACAGAGAGTAAAGGGGCGGATTCAAAGACATCAGTCTGTTGTGGCTTTGGAGTCGAAAAGTAACTGGGGCCAACTATCTATTAGTTTAAACCAGGAAAAGGCAACAGTGACAGTGCAGTAAAGATACACATACAGATATGTTACAAATTCACTTATTAATTCCACTTGCATGTTTGTGTGGTAGTCTTCAGGGCATTCTGTTTCCATCAAGTCGATTTTATATAAGAATGACAGATGAGGCACAAATACAGAAACTTAAAATCCAACATACCCTGCACTGTGTGAATCTCCTTCAGTTCATGCAAAAGTACTTGTTTAAACCAGTAACACACTGTCCCTTAGTCTGACTGCAGGTTCATTTACAAATACAAAAAAGGAACAACAATTTGTCAAGTGCAGGACTGAACTATTAAAATATTCATAGCACTCTGGGCCGTGTTGAATTCCATCTAACAACAATATACAGTCCATAGGCTGCAGACCAAATGCACGAAAGTATTGTTTGGGAAATGAAGTATTGCCTGAGGTAGCTAACTCCTCTTTGTTTAAGTGCTCTTGGCAGTGCTCGCTGGTCCGGGCAGTACATAGTAAAGGCTAAAAAGACAAAAGCCCCACACTTGAAAATCTCAACAAATTAGTTCAATAAATAATGAACATAAAGGTTTTTCAGTTTGAGAGATGTCTTGTTGTCAGAGTTCGTACATTTTGAGAGAAGCTCCATACGCAACATTGTTCATATGAAGTGACGTGTTACATCTTTCTAGAGGTCAGACTGATTCGCGGACAAAGGCACAGGTCTACACACAAATATACAAAAAAAACAAGGACAAGCTGTTATTCAATGATTTTACAATCTACTCTTTTAAGTGGTACTTTGGGGCTTTCTGTGTACACATAAATTCTTCACTAATATTCACATAATAGCAGCAAACATACTTTTGGTGAACAGGACAGGATCAGATTCACAAGACACAATAACTTCTTATACATACACATATATACAATCTATACACATTTGGCGTGGTGGTTTCAAACACAATATTATACAGAAATTAAAATGCTCAACCTCAACTACATGGTGAGGATATTAAAGTTTCTTACTAGGCCATAAGTCCTGTTTTTATTTTCATTCACAACAACATTCATTCAGACATTCTGGGATTCAAATGTTCCAGGATCTACACATTCATCCCTTGCTTTGTTTAAAAACGTAAAGTCTTTTACATCTTTGCTCATCCTGTGGCTCAAACGGCTTAGACGCAAAATGCAGTGGTGTGTGCTGTTTCTACGTGGACGAGGTCCGTTGGAATGAAGGTCCAAAAAGAGGCTGGTCAAAGTGTCGTGGTAAAAGCGTTTACTGTCACCAAAATCCCTCACTCTCATCGTTGTATTGGAATTTCTTCATTGTCACTTTGTAATAATCTTTTCCTTTGACTGTGTTTAATAAGGCTGTAAAGTCATTCAGCACCGTTTTCATTTAAAAGACATGTAAGGACTGGTGAGTGATTTGAGACACAGCTGCTGGGGGTGTTGCTGGACGTCCCGACAGTGCCCGGACGACTGGAATGATGAGTGATCACGAGAGGAGCTTCACAGACGGCAGGTATAAAGCAGCAGCAGCAGCAGCACATGAGAGTTTTTTTTATGGCAAGTTTGTGACGGTGTCGGGTCATGAAGAGTCTGTGCAGGGGGAGGGAGGCGGAGGGCACAGGTGGAAGTAGGACCTCTCAGTGGAGGGCGACGGAGGGCAGCTGTCCTCCGCGGACAGGTACTGGGAGCGGGGCGTGGGCGGAGGGGGGTAGGGGTCTGAGTCTGAGTTCAGGTCCATGTAGTACTTGTTGTGTTTGCCGTGGCTGGCGTATCCGTTCACCTTCCAGCGCCCCGCGGAGGAGCCCAGTCCGACCGGGGCATGAGGGGTGTAGTCGCTGTCGCAGACGTCTGTGCTGCAGGGCGTTGTGGGGGGAGCAGCTCCACGCACCGGGTGGTACGGTCTGAAAAATACAGGTAATTTCAGTCCTCATTAGGATTACATGTATACTGTATGAGTGGATGTGCCCTTAGGTGCTGTGCAAGTTAAATGATTATAGAAGTATAACACAAGCTTCTACTATTACTTAATACAGTCTACAGTTATGCAAGCAGATATGACATTTGCACAATTATCGTATTTTCCGCACTATAACTCGCTCCGGAGTATAAGTCGCACCAGCCTTGGCAACTACATGGACCTGGAAGTGTAACTGCACGGTTTTACTAGCCTCTCCCGGCATCACGTTGTTCAAGCTCTCATTTGCGAACTTGTTTCTCTAGCTGTGGCCATCGAGCTTTCAGCCTGCGATTAGCTGTTTTGTTTTCTTCATTGCAGTAAGAGTAATCTCTGCTATATTTATTTTTTCTTTTTTTTTTTGTGGTTTAAGTAAGTGCTTTATTTGTCACTATACAACCTTACAGGAGTAGCAGGTACTGGTACAGAAGCCAAGAGTTCCCTCTAGTGGCTGTCAGTGTGAAAATAAAAAATGGGATATAAGTCGCACCTGAGTATAAATCGTATCACCAGCAAAACTATGAAAAAAAAGTGACTAAATAGTCCGGAAAATATGGTAATTGCATTTCCTGTGCAAATGTATCACCTTGTAGGCACGTGCAAATGCTGTGAAGCTCCTCAATCATACTGTGCATGAAATAACCCATTTTGAGTCATGGCGCTCTTACCGGTAAGACCTGGTGGTAGAAGGGCTGTTGGAGGAGTAGAAGACCTCTGTGTTGTAGAGTGACCGGTCTGTGGCTGGTGACGGAGGAGGGTTTAAGATCTATAAACACAATGCGACAGTGTTAGAGCGTGGCAGAGCAGTTGTGTATAGATGTGTAAAAGCTGTAGAGTGACTGTCGGACCTGGGGATAGAACGCTCCTTTAGTGGAGGACGAGCTGGAGGAGGAAGCTCCGGTCACATGGTTTCTGTCGTAGAGAGGCGCTCCACTGCTGCTGCTGCCCATCAGACTCATCGAACTCATCATGGACTTTCCACACGAGATGCCTGCACCACAAAAAAAAGCAGCCTGTTTAACGCATAACACAATCTCAACAAATAATTAGGGCTAAAATACTTGTGTTTGACTCCTACCTTGAAAAGTGCCATGCTGGGCGTTAGTGGGAGCTATGAAGTTGAGTGGCACATGGGGCGTCCCACTGATGTACTCGTGCGGGAAGCTGCTTGTGGGACCCTTGTATCGACGACACACCACACGCTGGCACACGAAATATGCCCCGCTGATCACAAACACCAGCAGGATGATGGCGATGACCAGGCCAACGGTGCTCGAGCCTGTGGTCGGGATGCCACTGGACGAGGGGGAGATGAAGTCTGAAAAATGACATAACACGTAAGCGCTGATACAAACATCGGATAAGTTTGAGTTGTATTTTAGAAGTCAATGCCATTACCGCATTCAAGTTCATCTGATCCATCCGCACAGTCTGAATAGTTGTCGCATTGTTGCTTTTTAGTGATGCACTGGTTGTCACCACAGCGAAACTGGTTTGGAGCACAAATAACTGCAGCAAACAGAAAGCAAAGTATTAGTACACCGACTTTCTGAGTGAAAATGTGTTAGCCTCGTCATCAACGTGAGTTTAAGGTTTTGGGAAAAAGTATTAAATTAAATAAACAAACCGTGTTTAGAGAAGAAAATTCAATCATAATCTCAGTTTGCCCCAAAAATTACTTGGACAATTATGCGAGGCTGACGACATGCTTCATAAAGTTTTTTTTACAAACAGTATATAGTGTAGAAAACAAAGCATGAGCCTATGCGTAATAGACACTTACGTTCACAGTCCTGCTCGTCAGAGTGGTCGGCACAGTCTGGCTCTCCATTACAGCGCCTCTGAGCGTCGATGCATCCTCCTTTATCACACTGGAACTGGAAGGCTGAGCACACAGGGCAGTTCTCCTCATCACTCCTGTCGTCACACTCGGGGTACCCATCACAGCGCCACGCCATCGGGATACAGTCGATCTCACCGGTGGAACAGGTGAACTGCTCTGTGGAGCAGGTGGGAGGGTCTGCGGAAGGACAGAGGCGAGTGGTGTCATACGCTCCATTTTAAAACTATAGTCTACAACATTTTTCTGTGTATTACTTAAAATAAAAACAGCAGCAAAAAAATCTATCTGTGACTTGATAAATACGAGTCCGAAAGACTTTAACTAACAAGTGCACATGACAGCTAAAGAACTTTTGCCTAAGAGTTTACATATAACAAGCATACAAGTTGTTTTGACAAGACAGTAGCTGCGCTTATGTTAAAAAGTCAAAAGTCTTTGTGGAGCTTATGTGACTGATTACCTCCACAGTTGAGCAGGTCCTGTAGTAACACCAGGTGCATGGGACAGGAGCAGCGAGGCGTGCCGTCTCCTTTGGCAATGCAGATGTGAGAGCAGCCCCCATTGTCATGGAAACAGGGGTGGGATGCTGTAGACAATAAAGAAAAACACTCAATAATCAAAACGTGAATAGTGATGTCTAGTAAAAACAGCAGCCTAGTAAAAACTTCACTGCAGTCTTCTGTAATCATTTTCAGTGACTACATAACATTTTTGTAATTTGCTTGTTTAGCCAACAGGAGGCACTACAGGGCACTTTCCATAAGCAGCCTCTCTTTATGCAAACAAGTAATTAGATGATCAGCAGAGGGCACTCTAGCAAGGATTCTTCGTATGACTCCCTGCAATAGCTGGTAGTATGTGCATGCTGCCATACCAAAGTCAGGTGGGTTCATCTCCTCCACAGCGTAGATGGAGGTCAGGTAGGAGATTCTGCCCTGTATCCGAGTGCGACTGTCTCCGGTCAGTTTGTCCACCCTCTCGATCATCTGCTGCTGCCGGTCGATCCAGTACAGGTGGTCTCCCAGGATGGTGAGGTCCATCGGCTGGAGGATGTTGGAGTCCTGGAGAACGATACGATTTGCGCCTAGAAGAAAAAACAAAACACATATATTGAAGGTGGATTGATGGCATAATGTGCACAACCGCTAAGCCACCGTCGCCCAGTGTAATATATAAATAAGTAAATGCCTCACCAGTAAGGTCGCTGCTTTCGATGCGCTTGAGGTCGGCGTCAGCCCAAAACAGCTTTCCCAGTTTGTGGTCCAGAGCGAGAGCCACAGGTCTGATCAGTCCAGTGGTGAATAAAGACTCTCTCTCTGTCCCGTCCAAACTAGCTCCTTCGATCTTAGCTGAGCGCTCCTGCACCGTTGTGAAATACATGTATCTAAAAGAGCAAAAAGACCCGTTTTTCAGCTTGCTGTTGTAAAAAAGTTAGCGTCAATAAAGATTTGTTTTTAACCACAACACACCCCTTTTCCGCATTGACCACAATAGCTCTGGGCTTATCGGTCTCATCTTTAAGCACCACTCCGACATTGTGTCCATCCATTCTCTGGACGTTGATGGTGTTGGACGTCTCGCATGTCCAGTAGATGTGGCGACTGTATGGATCGAGGCTCAAGTCGTGAAGCTGATTCTCCACCGTTAACGTGCTGCTGCCCCCAATCATGGTAGCCTGAAACAGATCAGAATGAACTCTAAATGGGCCGCAGTTTTAAGTGTGAATAAAACCATCTGAGTAGAGCAATTTGAAAGCTACCATAGTGCCGTCATCTTTTGCCCTCCGTATGTTCTGCCTTCCATCCAGCCAGTAGATGAGACGTTCATAAGGGTCATAGTTCACAGCCCGGACGTTCCTCAGGACGTGGATAGGCAGGACAATGTCAGGACTCTGCTCCCCTAAAACCATCCTGCTGATACTGGCCTTCTGGGTGAAAAGAAGGAAACTAGAGGGAGCTGCAAAAACACGCAGAGGGGGATAAATTGTACCATTATATACTTTTAGTGAGTCATAATCATTTTAGTTTTACATGTGCTCACATTAATCCAATACTAAAAAAGCTCTTTGACTCCGTGAATGGTAATGTTACTCACAGCTGCAGTTGCGTCCATCAGGGTTCAGAGTGTAGTGAGAGGCACAGCGGCACTGAGCTCCGGCTGGGGTGGCTAAGCACAGGTGAGCACAGTTCCCATTGTTATGGGAGCATTCATTTGTCCCGTCCTGACGAGATGAGTGGAACACCAAGATATCCAACATCAGCTCAAGCTGGCCCTGAAAACATGTTTCACGTTAATACCAGATCTATCAAACTTAGCACTGTGAAATGTATTTGGAGAGTTTTTTACAGTATATTTCGAAAGTAAAGTGAAGTAAAGTCAAACCTGTAGGACTACAGTGCGGTTCTGTCCGCTGCGTTTGTCGGCCCGTTCAATGCTCCGTAAATTAAAATCTGTCCAATAAATGAAGTCTCGGTACTGAGTCAAACCAAAAGGATGAGGTAGATCGTCGATGATGATTTCCCTCTGTAGACCTGTGCCCACAACACATTGTTATCAGATGTAATCTATTTAAACACAATGTTTACCATGGACAAGGATTCTGTGTCTTAATGAATGAATCAAAGTATATACCTTGCATGTTGGTGCTTTCGATCATGCATGTGTCCAGATCTGTCCAGTACAGTCTGTGCTCTACATAGTCAATGGTAAGGCCATTGGCCCGACCCACTTTATCCACCAGAGTCACAATAGTGCTGCCGTCCATGTAGGCTTTGGCGATGCGCGGCCTTCCGCCCCATTCAGTCCAATACATGAAGCTGAGGAGACAAAAAGCTCATTCACACAGAACAAAACATGACCTAACTTTATTATGTTTATTGGGCAATGAATGTCTGCCATTGTAAAATGACATCAGTGTTACACCATGCACAAAGAGTGTCAAACATGTTGGCACAGGTCAATGGCAAACTATACACAGGGCATAGTGTGGGTGGATGAACTCACAAATAATGCTAACCCTGTTAGCAACAGATTTAACAGCGACACACCTGGAAAAGGTGGAAATTATGGGATAGAGTGGAACACTATTTGACTGACCTCATTGAAAAATAAATATTCTGACAATGAAATCGTGTAAATGACGTTAAGCCCTACACTTACATAAACATCTATTTAGAACCAGACAGTGACACTGTGTAATTGTTGATGTTCCTTTCCAGATAGATAAGCACAAAGCTGCACCACTAAACTTACTGATTGCAAACTCCACAGTTTTTAACTAATTTAATCGCCATCAGAATGGACAGAAAGCCTTACCCTTGAGCTGGGTCCAAAGCTAGTGATCGCGGGTTATCCAGATAGCGCGGAGTGTCAATGTCTTTGCAGATCAAAACCTGTCGATAATGTCCATCGAGCCGGGACACCTCAATTCGATTGGTGCCTGTATCCGCCCAATAAATGTTACGCCCCATCCAGTCCACAGCCATGCCCTCTGGGTAATCAAGTCCAAACTCAATGACGTGTTCAATGGAGCTGCCATTCATGTAGGCTCTGCTAATGGTCTGGAATAAATCAATAAATAAGTAAGCATGTGTTAACAGCTTAAGTCAAATGTAATTAGCAACATTTTAGTAAGACAGACCTTGGCCTGTATGTCTGTCCAGTAAATCCTCCTCTCAGTCACATCAAAGTCCAGTGCAGAGACTTCTTTGACCCCGGTCAGAGGAATGGCCACATCATTACTGTTTGTGCCCAAAGAGATACTCCTTATGTTATCCCTGTGAAGGAAATAGTAAAGTATCACTCATCTCACTATTTTATACATGGGACAAAACAAATGTTTAAAATACACCAGCTATATAAAGTACCTGTTGGTGAAGAGGAGAAAGGCCTCTGGAACCACACAGGTCTGCATGTCTGAGAGCAGCTCCATCCCCATGGGACAGGCACAGCTGATGGCCTGCCTCCTCCAGAAACAGAGGTGACTGCAACCACCGTTATTCTCCGCGCAGCCATTTGTACCTTTGCAAACACGTGATTTACATTTAATGCCATTGCCAGACTTTTCACTCATGTTTTGCGAGCGCTGGTCTTTACCCAATGTTTCCGTGACTTTTGTTGCTTTGAGCCCCATTAAATCCGGCAACTGGTCGATGATGATTTCGCGCACGGCCGTGGTCTTGTGTACGCGCTCGATGCTGCGCCTTTGCCAGTCCGTCCAGTAAATGTAGTCGCCAAGCAGCGTGAAGCCAAATATGTGAGGCAACTTGTCCTCCAGAAGCACCTGCCTGTTACTGCCATCCACATTGATCACCTAAAACACACAAGTTAGAAAAAAAAAAAGCGGATTACAAGCTGAAACTGTAAAAAAAAAAAAAATAAAAAAAAAAAAAATCAGGTTTTACAATTGTTGCAGCTGTGAAGAGCATTTCTTCTCCTTTATCTAAACTTTTAAAAGGGGTAAGAGGGGTACGCAAAAAAAGATAAACAAAACCATTCACGTTTCAATGGGCCTCGGATCCAAAGACATTCCTGACCCCAACACAAAAAAACTATTTATCACAGTGACACAATTAGGCATGGTCATCGTAGTGAAAAGATGTCAGAGAGGCTCCCTTTGTCGGCCCTCTGCTCCTCGCCTGCTCACTCTTTCTCTGCTGCTGCTTTTCAGGGAGAATTATGGGCTGGGACTTGAGCTTTTTTTTTTTTAACGCCTCATCTTTTTCATCTTCTGGGGGTGAGAACATCTCTTTTCTTGACAGAGCGCAGGGAAAAAAAAGGCACTGAAAAGAAAGAGAGCGGCCCAAAACTAACAAAGGTCTCATCAGACATGCAGGCAGTGGTCGGGCCATCACTGAAGCGTTTGCCTGCGTGCACAAAGGAGCTCTCGCACAGAAACAAAAGAGGGGTATATCGACCGCTATAAAGAAATGTGAAAAATGGGAAACGCTTTGAATGCTCACCGTCTGGCTTTTAAGTGTTAATTTTGGGGTATTTTTGATGTCGGGGGCTCAGTGTGAGAGAGCTGTGCAATCTGCAGGATCAAGCGCCTTCCAAACCAAAACAACATCTTATCTGATCAAGTAAGCACATTATGTAGTGTTTCTGCAGCACAAACAATTTGAAAACTGACTCCACTTTTCCTGTCTAACTGCATTTCCTCAATATGGTCAAAAATGACTTGTGACAGAATTTTGTTCAGTTCTCTGGAATTTCTCTCAAAGTATCGTCCTGTTTTCTTGACTACTGTTACTTGGTTATATAATCCACTGATGTTAGCTGAGATAGTAGTTCTCATTATTCCATTTATAAAGAAAGAAGCAGATTTCAGCTTAGAACTAGACATACAGAACAGATTGTAAAGGAGGAAATTATACATATACCTGTTCTAGGCCAATGCATATCATCTTGTTTCCATAAACCAATCTAAAACATCTTTCATTGACAAAAATCATATGAAAAAGATTCTCGAATGTTTATTTACATTTTTACTACCCGACACATTTGTTGCATGACTAATAGTGAGAAAGAAAAAAAAACAGCTTTCGGCCACAAAGCCAACTCTACTGACCACAACAGAGCTCCAGTGTGACCACAATATTCCCATTATAATCCGCAGCAGTGGCGGCGGCGCACAGATGTGGACCAGAGGCAGCTAAGACTGTACATCTGCTAACACTGATGTCAAACTGCATCACGCCGCTCGGGAACAGGTGGTTTTCTTACTGGCTCAACATGAAAGTTTTACAAATTCAGCTACATTTGGTTTTCAGAGCCCAAGGATGATAGCGTGATGTTTTGGTGAGGGATCACAGTCAAAGAATCAAATCATTTTAAGCCAAAAAATATATATAATATGAAATTTCTATTAATGACAATACAGTGGACTGGAGATATAGAGTAGTAGTATATTAGGAAAAAATAATTTGTACCAAGGACTTTAGGTATCCAGGACGGACATAAAGTCCAACGACCGGCCTGAACAACTGGACTATGCTGGAGCTTCAATGTCAACTATAGTCATGGCGACGTGTGAACAGGTAGCAACCTCCCTCTCTCTTGGTACAGCTACATTTTTTGCCTTTTTCTGTGAGCTGCATTTGTGGTTTCTGAATTCCACATTGCTTTAGTGGATACTTTTGTACATCTTTGCCGTGTTTTTGTGAGGTTCAGAGGATTTTTTTCTGCAAAGAGTCCATAACGGTCCTGAAGAAAGCAGCTTTTTAAAAGTAAACAGCTAGCTTATCAGCTAAACCCATTTGAGACCTACAAATATCTTCTTCTCAAATACAGAAGAAGCACCAAGAGCCCCCCCCACCTGGAGCACAGTGGAGGCATCACAAGAGGAGCTACAGGAAACAAAAAAGGGACAAACGAAGAGGTATCCGGGCAAGACTCACAGCTAAGCCACACATGCCTCTAATTCTGCTAATGGACGTTCACTGGAGAATAAAACAGATTATCTGCTAAATTCTTCCCAAAAGCTGATGAATGCCTGTTGTGGAGCGGAGGAAGGAGGAGCTGACCAGTGCAGGACACCACGCTCTGAAACAGGGACAAACCCAGGAGCACTGAGGCCAGCCAGCCAGGTTTCCTACGGGTGCTACAGTTTCCTCAACTTCCAAAAACATGCTGGTCAGGTTGGCAGCATGGCTCAGTCGCAGTGGCTCAGGACTAACACCTGAACACAATTTCGTTGTACACTTGTACAATGGCAAATAAAGCACTTACTTACTTTCCAAAAGTGGAAATACAGTATCTCTATTTCAAGGTTGCACAACCAAAACAGCATTTCTGATGTGTATGTGTGCACATACAGACCTGTAAACAATTTTATAGCGTCTATAGTGAAGACAGTAAAAAGATAACATATACTACTGAGGTGATAAATAATGTGGAGAGGCATTGATCTTTATCACTAAACAAGAACACCATTTCTTTGAAGTGCAGAAAAACAAAGAGCTGCTTATCAATAACTGCCAGAGTTTTGCTATTGAAGCAGTAAAATAATTCCTTTGTTTACCAGGTTAATATTACACAATATTTTCAATAATTGGATCTTATGTAAATACAGAATCAAGGCCATTTTATGCTGGAACGATCTGTGCCCTTTAAAGTCAAATTAAATATATTTTTTTACAACATACACATGTAAATCTGTCCTTGACTGCACTGAATTGCAATGTGTTGAAATGCAGTTTAAAACCCCTAACAGACACAGCCGAAAGCCAGCATAAATAATGCCTTTTTTTCCCTATCAATAGCTGGAATCGGCCTCACAGGCGTTGGTGTGAAATGTGTTGTAAAGAGTGATTCTTGTAGGAACGCAGCGCAGGCAGGAGGACGGCTTATTGAAACAAGGTGGAGGGCCTTAAGCAGGGGAAATTCCACCTCCGACACACAAACACACAACATACCACATGCCTGTACCGGGATTAATGGCAATGTGCATTATTGCAACAGAGCCAGCATTTATCCCAACCTTAGGCCTTTTGTGTGAAAACGTCTCCAGTGGTCAGCTTTCATTCTGTCCCAGACACACAGCGACTATGTGCAACAACAGAAAAGTATTTATAGAAAGGAAATGGTCGAGAGTGCAGACAGTCTGAGAGGCCAGGACTGTTCTTTTCCCGATGGTTTTCATCTATACATCACTGAAGGGGAAAAGGACTGTGCACTGACATGTGCACAAAGCGTGTCGGGTTTGCTGTTGAGTAAGATGTGCACAAATATTTGGAAAAGCAAAGTCTAGACAAGTAAGCATTGACAAGATTATACAGAATCCTAAAAATAAATTAAATACATAGCAAAGTACACTGCCTGTCCCGCAAAAAAGGTCACACACGTAAGCTCGCCTTTAGCTTTGTTTACAGAACAGATTCACTGTGGCATTTTCGCAATAATATTTGATATATTTTATCTTGTATTGACAATAGGTCTGAACTTTGTGGTGGCCGATCCATGTCTCCCTGAGCCGCTCACATTTTGAGCCTGGTGAATCCTGGAATCCTTGTCATTTCGAATATGAAAGAAGATACCCATTGACGGCATAATCTGGTCATTCTGTATATTCAAGTAATCAGCTAACTTCATAGAGACATTTTCTTTGACCAGGCAATGCATTTTTTTAAATTACTTCTAGAGCACCACACACAAATGTAAGAAAAAGAGATGGACAATACAAGCCTATTCACAACAAGCGGCCACACTGAACAACACATGTCTTTGCATAAGATTTGCTAAGAGCAACAGATTAAAGTCACTGGCACGTCTCTGCCACAGACCAACCTCCTGAATCCTGAATCCTCCCATTGACACATCCTGGCACTAGCCTAGCATTTTAATCACTGTGAGGATGCCACAAGTGAACTGGGATAAAGGTCAGCAGGTTAATGCTCAGTGCTGAGAAAGAAATTGTATATATTTAAAGCAGTGATGGACGTACCTCGATCTTGTCCGTTTTGGCGTCTCCCCAGTACAGTTTTGCTGTAGCATAATCTAAAGCCAGTCCGTTTGGCCATCCCAGGGAGGTGTTGACCAGAAGCACCCGCTCTGATCCATCCAGGTCGGC
The DNA here is from genome assembly GCF_951799975.1 of Gobius niger. Classification (NCBI taxonomy): domain Eukaryota; kingdom Metazoa; phylum Chordata; class Actinopteri; order Gobiiformes; family Gobiidae; genus Gobius; species Gobius niger. The sequence goes on along the minus strand of NC_136863.1, from coordinate 19,310,036 downwards.
CCGCTCAATCTTTGGGTTTTCTCCCCAGTCCGTCCAGAACATCAGGCTGGAAGTCACAGAAACAGGATGAAGGTTAGAGCCTAAATTAATACATTTGACATACGATGGCAAAACAATATGTATAGAGATAGATAAAAATTCAAATATTTACCCATTGATTGGGTCCAAAACAATAGCTCTTGGTTCGAACAGATTGTCAGAAATTAAGATTTTTCTCGAGGTCCCATTGAGCCTTGTGACCTAAACAACACGCAAAACTTGCACATTACTAAATTATAACAACAAAAGCCACAATTTAAAGCATGCCCCTTGAGGCCATAAGCGCCACTGTTTTTCTCATTAATTGTCCGTGAGAGTAAATACTACGCTGAGAGAAAATACAAAGGGAGAGAGGGATAATTGTACATCTAATTACACAATGGAGATATTTTTCTTCACTCAAACTTGGCTGTAAATACTGTTTAAGTGGCGCTAGCCCGCAGCTAGCTTTGCCCGTTAGCCTGTTAGCTTCTTCTTCGTGATTCTATTAGTGTGTATTGTGCCTCCGGGTCGGAGCAGGGAAAGTTGCAAGTGTGGTTTTGTGGCCAGGGGGCCACCAGGGGGAGGTGAAAGACCCCCCTATCAGCCCATTAACACTTGCATTACCCCCAGAGGAATTACAAAAAGGATTTATTAAGGTAAACAAGTTACTTAGTACTGCTTTAAAATAAATAAGCATAATTTCATTACTTTCATTACTTCAGTACTTCCCACTACGTCTGTACCTCAATGCGGTCGGTGCCGGTGTCAGTCCAGTACAGGTTTCGGGCGACCCAGTCCACAGCGATGCCGTCAGGGTGTTTGATCTCCGTGGTGACCAGCGTCATGGCGTTACTTCCATCGATGTGAGATCTTCTGATGGCCCGTACTTCATCGTCCGTCCAGTACACATAACCCTCCACCGGGTCATAGTCTATGGCTATAGCGTGCCGTATTTCGTCAAGCTGATCAAAGACAAAACGGTTAAAAAAAACATTTAAACAGTCTAAAAAATGCCACAATAGTGAGATCTCTTTGGGACACTTGAAATATGAAATGAAATACCTGAAGAACAATGTCTGTAAAGTCTGGGAGGTCTAAAGAGATTCTTCTCAGGTCTGTCCGCCGGGCCAAGAGCAAAACCTGCTCCGCTCCTAAAACACAGATTATAGTTATTAAACATCAGTATTAGAACTCCCATTCACTAATTCTTTACAGCTCTCCTGGCGCAAACAGTTCTGTAAAAGCATCTCATCTTTGAAGAAAACAATGAAATGGCATGTGGTGCGAAGGTAACATGATGCCTTTTGGCGGCAGTTACGTTTTGCCGGTGCCAGGTTTCCAGGATAAACAGAAAGTGGTGGGAGAAATAACACTCTCGTATATTGTCCCGAGTAAGGCTAGCAGATCTGTAGTACACAGGAATATTCAGTTATAATAAATATTTGTTACATTTAATAAAGAAGTCCATAGTCAAGCTTATCCATTTATTTGTTTGGGTACGAATCAACTATTACACTAAAATATAAAAAAATATTATTAACCTCTAAACCCCAACCTAAACCAAGCAGATTTTTCCCAGTTTGGCATTACCCAAATAGAAACTTGAGAAAAAGCGAAAATGAACCGGCAATGAAGAAATGAAAAAGTGACAAACCTCTGACAACAAAAAGGAGACAAAAACAAGAATGAAAACGCACGAAAAAGTGCTAAAAACAAGGATAGAAGATTTGATGACATCAAAATTCCCACTTTCCCACATAAAAAATACATGAACACAAGCTAACTGGGGACAATGATGTCACATCTCGGGAAAACAAGCACCTCAGTCTACATGAATGCACCATTAGTCCGGTAACGGTTAAATCATGTTCTATATGTCAAAAACAAGGATGAGAATGCAAGAAAAAGTGACAAAAACAAGGAAGGAAAATGCAAGAAAAAATGACCCAAAAAAGGATGAAAATGCACCAAAAAAGACACAAAATAGCAACAAATAAGTGATAAAAGCGCCAAAAAAACAAAGCAAGGAAAAAGATCCATTTAGATCCAGGTGCAGCTCTTAGCTTTCAAATGAGGTGCTGACCTATTATAGGCTGGAAGAAGATTCACGTAAAGCCGAACTGGAGAAAATGTGCTTGGTTGGGTTTTCTTTAACTTATTTCACCAATGTTTATGTCCAGACAAAGTTTATATCACAGACTAAACTACACAAAAATAGGGTAAAACTAGAATTGAAGAGCACATCATTGACTTTACTTTTCTGGTCAAAAACTATTTGTACTGCCATATTCGGGTAGTACATGATTTCTATTGTAAACACACTGGATTATGTGCTGTGTGTCAATGAAGCTCCTAAAGAAGTAGCCCATGAGAAGTTAAAGCAAAGCGGCGTATCTGAAAGTGCCTAACAATCACTTCTCCATCCCGAAAATGATCCACAAAATCAATTAAAGGATGAAAAAAAAGCAGGGGAAAGGGGGTAGGCAGCGTAAGTGATTTTGCTCTTTTCTTTGCTTGACTTCATTCTGGGACACTTCAAGCCCCCTGACAAGCGGACAGACACACACTGCTGCCAGCGGAATAACAAACGATGTCAATGCAACTAGCCAAGCAAAACAAATTAGAAGCATGGACACAAAGACGCACACACACACAAGCTCAACATCTCCAGCTCTCCGCGAAGGCACAATGAGTTTCCTGGCCCTTTCCTAAATTTACCCATTTCAAGTGAATTCCTAATCCTGGCGCAAAACAGAGCCTATTAAAAACTAAAAACTAATGTGGTGTGAGGCTAAACGTCCTGCCCCAGCAGCTGTGGTTAAACTGGCCCACAGCAGAACACACACAGAGGGCTGGAGGGCGGCCGGCTGACACAATGGCGCATTGTTGTTTTTTTTTATTGTCAACAGTGGTGATTGGTTGGCATACTTGGTTCAGATTTAATAAGTTCACAAAACATACAGCGGCAGTCAAACACAGCGTGATGTTTGTGTACGTTACCACAATAAGGGGCTATTGTTTAAACAACGTGGGAATCAGCGTGGCTCCCGCTCAGTTCGTGTCTCGCGGAGGAGTGCTTTTACAACCTGTCCTGCCCATGATGCAGAGGGATTTATAGGGGGGAAATCTACCTGTTGCACATGCCACAAAAAGGAATAAACAGAAAAACATATTTGCGTTCAAAGAAATGAGCGAATAAGGAGAACATCGATGCTGTGGACTAAGAAATGGGGGAAATAGCTGCTTTTATTTGACTGCTTTTAGGTACTTCTTCATAAATATCAATGTTAATCAACGGACCCAGGAGTCAAACCAGGCCCTTAAAGCACCACCATACTTTTATGAAAAGGTGTTTACTTATTGCCTTGGCTCATTGGTGACTCATAAATGAAGGTAAACACGCTCCCAGTTTAAAGCTCAGACAAATTATTAACCAAAGTGTAAAGTCTAGGTGAAATACTGTAAATCAAAAACTGATTTTGATTAATATCCAGAGCATGACTCCATACATGGTAAACGCCAATCTTGGTGTTGACTCAACAGGCAGCAGAAACAAATTTCCCATAAGGGACAATAAAGAGTCAAATTTTGAACCTTTAGTCGCATGTCATCAGTTTTGCTTTACAGTCATAGTGCAGATGGTTGACAAAGTGACACATATACTGAGGTGATTGCAGGTGGTTTTGCATTGTAGCTAGTTTCACTTTATCGATCACCTGCACTATGACTGTAATAAATGTTGTCTATCCATCTATTTTATCTTATCTTTTATCTTATCCTTGTTTGCAAGTTGAACCCTGAAATGCCCATAAAAAGTCATAACGAAAGTATCTGGACTTTAAAAACACTGAAGGAGACCAGCTGAATATGCAGAACACACATGAAAGGATCCATACGCAGCTTCAGGTATGTTTTTTCATGTCAAAGCAACATGGTTAAAAGCTCAAAGACAATTGATTTAGCACGAACTGCGCGCCAAAGACAATCAAAGATGAACGCTCTCTCCCAGTTACAGTTTGATGAAAGGCTCTTGTATTAGTATGTAAATTCATTGTTTTTGTGACACCTACCTGGTTTGCACGTCTTATTATCTGCTTTGAGCTGGACCCCAGTTGGACATGCACAACCGTAGAAAGGCGACACAGGGGAGAGCAGGCAAAGATGACTACAGCCGCCATTATTCTCGCTGCAGGGGGTCTGGACTGTGGCACATTCAACAGAGAACACAAGTATTAACAACGCGCCCGAAGCAGATGTTTACAGGGATGTTACAGAGACGCGGGCCGTACTGTGGGGCTGTCTGTATGCCTCGAGCACTTGGATGTCCATCGGGGAGTAAATGCCGCTGAGGATCTCCCGGGTTTTGTCCCCGCTGTGTTTGTTGCAGGCGTGAATGGAGCGCGTTTGCCAGTCCGTCCAGTAAAGCGTCCCCTCGGAAAGCGTGAGCGCAAACGGGTGGGTCAGGGTGCCCTCCACGACCGTCTCACTGGGAGATGAATAGTCACAGAGAATTGAATGTCAGAAAACAGATACAATGTGCTCTACTTGTCAGCTGACTTATGTAGCGCTCCTTACCGTGCAGTGCCGTCAAGGTTAGCCCTGTGGATGAAGCTGAGTTTGGCGTCGGCCCAGTACAGCTTGTGCTCGAGCAGGTCAATGGTCAGACCGTTGGGCCAGTAAATATCAGCAGCAACAATAACTTTTCTGCCAAACAAGTAGGAAACACAAGCTTGAGAATAAAAACATGTGTGTGTTTTCACCAGTAAATAAAGCTGCATTACCTGTTGGTGCCATCCATGCCCGCACGTTCAATTCTCGGCTCCTCCCCCCAGTCCGTCCAATACATGTACCTAGACAAACACACAACTTGTGAGCAGCAGTTTTGATGTGGTGGTTAGATCATTCATATAGATAATGCTTTATTGAACCCATCAATTTAGTAACAGTACTGGAAAAAAAGAAATGTTGCACCTGATTAACTAGTAGCTAGAATAAAAGCGTATTTTTTTGTTAATATCTGCACCTTTCCGAACAAAAACAAAACAGTATACTTTTCATTTCATGATTTTAAAAGAGTGCACGTCATTATCTGTTTTATCAATGTCTGTCTGAGTGCACATTTTATGAATGTATTTACCCTTCGGATGGATTGAGTGCGATGGCCCGCGGCTGGTCCAGGTCCATCCAGAACAGAACTTTGCGGGAGCTGCCATTGAGGTTTGCGACTTCAATCCGATTGGTTTCTGAATCAGTCCAGTAAAGCTTTCTTCCTAGCCAATCACAGGCCAAGCCATCAGGGCTGTCCAGCCCCGCGACCACCACACTCTGACCTGTTCCCAGAGCCTCTTTGAGAGCTACAGCAGATGAAAAGGAGTTAGCCGAATCTGAAAATGTTGCCGACTAGCGTATTACATTGGTCAAAGTGCATCGTACAGTTGGAGGACTGGTTCCAGTAGGTCTGCTTGATGGACTCTTCGCTGACATCGGTCCAGAAGATGAGGCCTTCGTCGTACAGAAAATCCACAGCCGCAGCGTCCTCCAGGTCACTCACAACAATGGCCGACTCTCCACGCACCCCCTCCGCATCCACCAATCGGATGTCCCGTCGGTTAGCAAACAGCAGTAGAGGGTTGCCTGCAAAGTAGAGGGTACAATAGAGAGTTGATCACAAAACCTCTGAGGTACCATGGGTTTATAATATTTACTTATTCAAAGTCTATTATAGCAGGTTTTGTGCTTGTTACAGCAGCATTCTGACTTTGTAAACGGGACGTGCGGTACAACACATAAACAACACATAGACAGCGTTAGCCCTCAGTCATGGTTTACTGAAATTGAACCAGAGGTTTTAAATACAAGAGAAAAGTACCTGCACTTGTCATAACATATAAACAAGCGAATGGAAAACCTTGCTCCCTACAGGGGCATCCTACCACATCTGCCAAGGCCAATAAATTGTTTCCTAATGAAAAGGAAAAGTCATGCTGTGATATGTATGAAATGGTATGAAGTTCCTGAAATGTTACACACATGTGCTTTGGCCGCACTGGTGCACTGAGTATGAATGCCTTCACAGGTGAAAATGACACCAAAGTTGACTAAAAAATAAGTTTGTACAGTGAAACAAACAGCAAAAGGAGTAGGTACTGAACTGAAAACAATGGTGCTGCGTACGCAAATGTAAAATGCAAATTTTAAGCAACCTGTGGAATCACCAGTGGATGCAAAATGTTGTTATTGTATCACTTAAACATTCAGACATGGTTTCTTGCTGTGAAGTCTTTGCTCAAAGCTAATTATTTCAACTCTTCAATGTAAGAAAGGTCTTACGTACACCAGTATAAGAGTATATTTTTCATTCATGTCGCACAGTTAGCAATCACAATAACTCAATACGACATAACTCATCATATTCAGATATTTAGATGTTAATCACTTAAATGTTAGAACAAACCACTAATATTTTGAGGTTGACTATTAGGTTTGAGTAACGGTGATTTACAAAACCAATAGAATGAGTCTGGCCTTGGAAAATGCACTTTCGGGTCAAACAAATGATTGTGTGTGAACAATAAAAACATGCAGATTAAATAACAGGGCTGTCTGTGTTCCAATAGTCGACCACATGCTGAAATCAAAACGTTTTTAGGTTTTGACTCATTACTATTTATCTTGGAGACGCACCAATGTCAACTATTGAGATTCGCAACACATTCCAAGAAGCTGGCAGCGTTTCGTTAATAACATGGTATAGCAATTACAGGACACGGGCCAATAACTTGTGTGTAACAGAGGAGTGGGAAAATAAACAATGGCGAATCAACTGATATCTCTGGTAATTTTGTTGACGAGAAAAATGCGTGATCGTATTAAAAAGTAAGTAAGAGAAAGTAAATTAAAGGAAGAAGGAAGACGGGAAAACATCTAAGCGTCCAGTTTCAAATGTAAACGTAATGAACTTGTGCTTTGAGTCTACTACATCAGTTTTAGATTTGGTTCGCAACATTTACATAACATTTAGAAGGCAAGAACTAGACTAAAATTAAAAGAACTAAATTACATTTTCCTCCAACACTGCAAAAAGTGAATATCAAGCATTGGCTTAAATTACTTGAATTGAGGAAATGTATCTTGTTTTGAGCGGTTTTCACTCATTTAGACACTTTTACTGATCGGACCAAGTTTACTTTGCATGTTTGAGGACATTTCAGACCAGTTCTAAGGTAAATGTCGCTTGAATTAAGAAAGTAAAATTGCCAATGAGATAAGACCAATTTTCTTACCCCATTGGCAAAGAAAATGACCTGAAATAAGGACGAAATGTATTGAAACGAGTCAGAAACATCTCAGAACAAGTGAAATAATATAGGACAAATGCCCAAGAACTTCTTAACCAGTCAAATCAGCTAAAACTTGGATTATTGTGCTCAAATTGAGATGTTTATACTGATCTAGTTAATTACTTTTTGCAGTGAAAAGACTCAAATGAGCACTGACTGCTACACAATACTATGCAATCCTATGTAAACACCTCAGACTCCAGCACTTATGACTTTGTGTCTTCTAGAAAACAAAATAGTATAATAAGGAGGAACAGCAATCCTATTTAAAAAGTAGGCTATGTGATGCGATTGTGCAAGCAGGAAAAACCGCCTGTGGACTGGTCTAACCCAAAGGTAGTTCTTCACATAGACCTACATCTCCTCTGGGTGCACTATAACTATAAGCTCCGCCTGGTGCAGCCTTAATCTATGGATCCAACTCGTTTGTGTTGCAAAACCCCAAAAAATCAAAGTGAACACAGGGCAAAACTAGAATGCGAGAAGAAGCAAACCCCTACAAGCTGTGCTCTCTTTTTGTTTTTCTTAGAAACATCCGGTAGTCTTATTTACTATAAAGGCAGACACCCGACACCGAGCAGGAATGGCTGGATCTGCGGCCCAGAGAAACCACCACCACACAGAGCGCCTCCAAAAACTTCCCTTAGGTCGCGCTTTAACTAATCCCAAACGCGGATTAAAGTTTGTTTTCCTCAGCGCGTAAAAGCCAAAGCGACACTGGGGGGAAAAAAAGAAGTGTTTGAGCGTTGTCTGGTAAAAGTTAGAAGTGAAATCCTAAACTTGCAGCTAGCTCTCGCTCTCCAGTGTGTGTCTCTCTCTCTCTCGCTCTCTCCGGCCCAGTGTCGAGACTTTTCCTGAAGTGCAAGTATAGTAGCAGCACCTGGAGCGTTAACTACTGCGCTCTTGACAAAACACAGCTACGAGCGCCGCGGCCCCGAAGGGAAAAGGAATCCGTGCATGTACGTACCGTCCACCGACAGGAGACAACTGTGCAGCAGGAACACCAGCAGCCAGCCGCCCATTTCAAGCTCCTTTAGACTCATAACTCCATGTTCAGAGCTTTCCTCCTGGATTCCCTGTGCCGAAGCGCGTCCTCCTCGCCCGTGGAAACATACACTTGTAGTCTCAGATGTGGAGGCATGAGTGTGTCTCGAGCCGCTGCACTTTTCTTTTCCTCTCCCTCTCTCACAACAACAACAAAAAAGAAAAGAAGCACCACTACTACCACAGCCACTCGCGCTTCTTTATACTTTCGGACTGTGGCAAGATCGCGCACGGAGGAAAAAGGGGCTGTGACGTCACGGGCGGGCGCAGGGGCAGCCTCTTCTCTTCTCTCTCTCTCTCTCACTCTGTGCAGTGATTTGTTTTGGGACTCCTTTCGGGACAGGACGGTCGCTTGCCTTGCCCCCGCTGCTGTGCCCCGTTTGTGTGTGTGGATAAGGGGTAGGGGGTAGGGCACGCTTTGAAACTGGTGGAAAAAAAAAAGTGTGCGCGGTGATAGTGAATAGGGGACGCTGATTGAAATGAGCTGGAGGACGCCACCTAGAGGCTGAGGGCAGAACAGCAGTGGAAAGAATGGGGCCACGTTATGGGGTCCACACAGGAGCTCCTTACTGCTTTAACCTCTTAACCCCCACCGGAACAAAGCACGTTTTCTCCAGTTTGGCTTTACCCAAATCTGAAAAAAACAAACAAAAAAAAAGTTCAACAAAAGCACATGAAAAAAAAAATGGTAAAATGACAACACGGAAACTACGCAAGGAGGATTTGTTTTGTAGGTATTCGCTTTAAAATGAGGCGCGACACTGGCCTATAGGCTGTGAGCTTTTAGATTTGGGTAAAGCTGCACTGGAGAAAATGCACTCGGTTAAGGCGGGGGTTTAACCAGTTCGGCTTTACCCAAATCTGAAAGCTTCCGGACTGGAGCTTACAATAGGCTAGTGCTGTAATGCCTCATTTGAAAGCTAAGACCTACAAAACTGATGTTTCCTTGTGTCGTTGCCGCGTTTTGCCACTTTTTGGTTGGTTTGGTTATTGTGTTTTTGCTACATTTCTGTGGCTTTTTTTTGTTGCAATTTTTTAAAACTTTTTTGTTGAGTTTTTGTCACTTTTGTGCTGCACTTTTCTTGTTGCAAAGTGTCATTCATTACCACTACACCAAGAGAACGCTTCTAAAATGTCTGTGTGAACGTTAATTATTACACTACGGTGGGAGTTATTTTTAAAAAGCCAACTCTTTTTGGCTTAAAAATAAAAGAAACACCTTATGAAAAAAGTTTTCTAACATGGTAATAAATCACACTTCTTCTAAAGATAAAACAGTCGTATCTAACCCAGCCCAATGTTCTTTTTCTTTCTCTTTTTTTTTTGACACATTAATCTGAAGCGCCAACTGGCTTCTGCTTCAAAAGGTCTGTTAACACAAAACATGTGCCCCGGACTGTTGATATGCATTTGAGATGATCAGACACTTTTCTTTTATTATTTCTACAGAAGTGAGCACACATTTTTGTCTTGCTGCATTGCTCTTTGCAGATTTGAATCGTGCACAGTGTACTTTGATCAGGTAGGCAAACACAAGAAAGCAGTATCATTGTCTGTGTGTTAAACAGGCAATGATGGTGTCAAAATAAACACAAAAAAATAACATGTTAAGCATAAGCGGAGCAGGACAATCGACCTTTATGTACAATATCCACTCAATCAGGTAAGAAAATAAATAAACTAACATTCGTACATGGTAATCCTGGAAAAAATATGTGGGATAATATTAAAGTGCATTCACATACTGTACATCAGACTGCCGAACACAAGTACAATGACCGGGATTTTACACAAGGTTAAGGTGAACTAATTCATTTTCACTTTTACAACAGCAAGAGATTAGACTTAAATAATAAATCAAAAGTCAGTTGTTTCTTACATTGGGTGTGATCCAGTATTCTTAACGGCTGACCAGTGATGCTCAACCCCCTCAGTCAGGATACACACTATTGAAAACTTACAATACAACAACCATATTATTGCTATATTATTACTATATTACTATATATTACCAAACTGTTTCAACACATGTTCCATTCCACTCACAGTGTTGGGAGTAACGTATTACCAAAGAAACAAGGTGCAAAAATATATAACGTTTTTCAGTAACTAATGCTATTATTACAATTCAAGTAACTCGAGTTACAAGTGCATTTAAATGTATGAAAGAAAAAAAGCCAAACTCCCCCTGAATAACAGACACTGGTGTATAAGATGTGCAGTTACGTGTAACTAAAGTCAAAACAAAACGGAGAGAGTGGGGGAAAGAGAAGGAAAAGTAAATCTTTGACTGCAGTTTTGTTCGGTGGCATTATTACTATTTTCGGTTTATACAGTATTTTACCAAAAGTAACTCAAAGTAGTGTAGCTCAGCAAAACAATAAACATATAATGAAACAATAATTTGTAATTCAAACATATTAATTTTTATAGCTGTAACTACTTGGGTTGGGACAAAATATCGGATTGGACGTGGATCGCAATACTTTGTGTTGCAATACCAAGAATCGACACTTTACCAAGTATCGCAATACTTTCAATACTTGTGCTTGGAGGCATTTTTTACATTTTGTGTTAATGCACTTTTCAATCTAAACCCTTCAGTAAATGGCATTTACGTTTATAAACTTTGGACACAAAACATTTTACACATTTTAAGGTAAACATATCACTTGTTATAATTACTTGTATCGCAATATGTATCGGATCAGCCCCTGGGTATCGTGATATGTATCGGATTGTGACCAAAGTGGATCGTCCCAGCCCTAGTAACTAATACAGAATATATTACAGTTTTAAAGTAACTTGCCCAACGCTGTCCATTGAAACACAAGTTGTAAGTAATTAGTTTTTCAGCAAATTATGTTGAAACAAGACAGTGAACAAAGACAGTAAACAACAAACAATAATCATTTAAATAGCAGTATTTTGTAATATTCAGATTGTATTATGTGTCACCTTTGCACCTGAAATTTTTCCACCTATTTACAATATAGATTATTAATCGAGGTAATGGTGCATTTAGTTTATTGGAGGCCACTTAGTTCCGCTGCATTGAGACTTGAGTTAAATGTATGAGAACATCCTGTGTGCTTCTCCTTCGTAGCCAGACACAGGAATGCTGTAATGAAACATATTTTCCTCCTCCCATCACCTGCATCCCTGCCGGCGCGCTTTGATTCACACTTCGGCCTACGCGAACATTAAAAAGCATTCTCTGCATTGGTCTGCTTGCTTCCCATAAATACCGCACTTTGGGACCAATATGACTGATGTAACATACCTTTCTCTATTTGGCTAATGGAAAACAGGTGCAGACAAAGGCAGGGGAGCGATATCTCTGTTGTAGACACATCTGTTCAGGCTGCCTTGGCACAATATAAATATCCAATGTCTCAGATCAGTAATGTTTCAAACGTTGACATAGCAACTGTGGAGATGGATCGAAAGGGCAGGTTTTGCTTTGATGAAAATACAATTATTCAGTTCATATATATTTCTTTGACTGCCATTGGGCAAAACACTTTGAACAATAAGTCTGTGTTTTGGCATGGCAGCCTTTCGTCCATCAGTTTAGCCCAGGGCAGCTACAATAGAAGTACCGAGTATGGAGTGAATGAATGATTATGGTGTATTGTCTTTGGAAGCTTGTAAAGCACCATACAGACATGAGTCCCACGAGTTAGAGGCCGCACCAACGTTAACGTGAATTTAATTCTGCTCAACTTTCTCCTGTTGCAAAAAGCATGAAATTATATCTTGAACTAGCTTGAAGATTATTGCAAATATAACCAAAAAAGAAAGAAAGAAATAACAAAACTGATGTAAAGTGATTTGTGAAGTTCATAAAGGAGCAAATATAAGATTACTAATGAATCCTTTTTATTCAAACTACATTGATCTAGCAGCTTTGTCCTAAATATTTTAATGTCACTTTTGAATAAAATAAATACATAAAATAAATAAAAATGTTAAAAAGTCATGAATATGGAGCCACTTGAGTCCTCTCTGGCAAGGGATGTAATGGTGGATCTGATTCTTCGCTACGCAATTCAGCGTGACAGTAAACGGCAAAAAAAAAAAGATGTGGAGATATGGAGTGTTGAGCGCTGGCCAAAATTGCTTGGGGGCCAGATCCGGCCCACGGGCCGCAGTTTGCCCATGTCTGCTCTTCAACAAGTTACTGTAGCTTATGAAAACGGGACAGGCAACAAAGTTACAAAGTTTACTTCAGTAAGGCAGGATTTATTCTCACTGTAAACAAGTTCTACAAAACATCTCAGTCGTCCAGGTGTATTCCAGAAGCAAAATAGTGAAATAGAAGTAATCTGGACCGGGTTATTTTTAAGCTAAAGATGTTTCCTTTTAAGTTTCTAAAGAAATGGTTCAACTAACTTTTTTATTGTAATTTCTTGAGAACTCAAAGGAAGGAAGTGATTCCAATCCACAGTATCTGTCGATCTATAAAAAGCTTCAAATTCGTTAAAATGGGGAACAACTTGAGCGCTGACACAACAGTATTGTTGACCCCGGTCACTTGCTTTTCCAATGGGCCTCACAATCATGTGTCTGAGATTGTTACAAAATTGAGTGAAGCTGAATATTTTTATGCAGGTGCAGGAAAAATAGAGCAATTGTTTTGGAAGATATTGAATTATAGGCCATTTAACTTGTGAATGACAATAAACCTTTTAATCAATTCTTATATTTTTCTGTAAATGTCGGATATCTGTAAATAATATAATATATATGTTATGGGAATGTGAGGGCTCCTCCAAACTGACGCCAAAACACACTTCTTGCACTTTAGCTATGAAACAAAAAGGTTTTAGATATTATAAAGGTATGTCAAATGGAAAACAGGTGCAACAGTTTACCAATTCAAAGTTGCCGCAAACATCTTTACTGTTGTAAACACGCTTCATGGCGAACAATGAGGTGCTAAACTTTATTGGCCCACCCAGTGTCAATGCAGGGTTTAGTGAACTGATTCAAGATTAAAGACGCCGATTTGGAGCTCCAGTTTGCTGAAAGAGGTCTGCAACACCACGCTTCTCAAACTGTGTACAGATACTTCTGGTGGTACTACTCTGCAGTAGTTTAAATACAAATTCAGTATTTGCATGAGGCCTAATGCATTACAATCCGGTCTTACACAACCATAGTTTTTGGATTTGGTCTTGCTGATGGAACTTTTGCCAAATATTTTATATAGACTATACAATTTCCATCATTAAATATTCTCTACTTGCATTGGGATAAAGCAGATGTACATTAAAGTAGCCGGAAGCACTTCATATCTCTAATATTTTCATATCTTGACAGCAACGGTATGGTCATTTTTCGTTGGGCACAAAACCATCTCAGTCTCATGTATGTTTTCAATTCAGCTGAACTGAACTTTGAGAAATCTTGATTGCTATGTAAAAGCTGCATGCTGTCAGGTCAATTCTATTATAAATGTGCAACGACTGCCATACAACAACAATGTGACCTTGAAAGTAACACCTCAAACCAGCATTATTCTTTTCCTTTATTGTATCCAAGTTAAAAAAAAAGAAGAAGAAAAAAATCAAAGTGCACTAGTACAATGCTGAGTTGGCACATTAAACCGAGTTGGCATTAAGTTTCCTTGTGAATTGAATACATGCACCCACTTTAACACCAACATCTGAACACATCTTATTAACTCAAAATGGCTTTACAATTCCCTTGGCTTTTACAATCATGTGCTTTTACATTTTTTGGCAATTTTTAAGACAAAAAGTAAACATTGAGAACAAAAACACTTACACAGCCTCTTGAACTCCTCGCAAACAACTTTTGGTGTCTTGTACCCACATCATCACAAGTCATAAACGCAGTGACACCACACACTCAGCATGCCGTCAGTTCAGTCAATGTGGGGAAAACAAATCCTGTCTTTACAACAAGAAAGAAAAACAAAAAAACAATTTAGGCAACACTGACCGAAAAAGGAAAGGATGGCTCAAATCTGTTTGTTCTGGTGTGAATTTGGACAATAATTTCCATTTTATCACTCAACTTTGGTGCAACAGGTCCACAAAGTTTGAAGCTGTGACCCAAGACATTTAACACGTTACTTTGTAAAAGGCAAATCTCTCCTGTTCAGAGCGGCTTCTGAGGCCAGTGTAAACCTTAATGGATATAGTCTGTCTTTTTGAACAAGGACGGCTGCAGTTTTTAATTAACAAAATACCTTTGGTTTCTTGCAACTGGGCCTTCAACAAAACAAATGAATAGTCTGTAAGATTCTACTTTCAGATCGATCAACCTCACAAACTCAGCAGCATTTTTCAACGAAGATGCAACTTAAGACAATCGTGAACATTGTGGAATGAAGTAAATAAAGTGTTGGCCCTGAAAAGTAATGGAGAAATCGTGAATATTGTAAAAAATATCTCTGTACCACTCTAAAAATATATTATTGCGACACTCCAATGTCAAGCAACGACACTGCGATGAGGTAACTATTGCTTACATGTTGTTTTGATCGCGCCAAGTGGAGCAACAGGACAGACATAATGATGCCTATTGACTATTGCTCACTAAAGAATTTACTTGTGGAATGGATAGGAAAAAAAAAAAAGTACTCTCTCTGCACAACTTCAAATCAGGCTGCCAAAGAAGTGACTTCCTGTTTCGATACAGCACGCCAAAATAAAAGCACCATCTTATTCATTTTTTCAACTATTAACAGCCAAAACACTTAAAATGTGTGCATTTGATTATATTCTTGTAATGCTGCAAGTACCTGCTGAACTAACCAATGAGACGAGCTGTGTGCTTTTATTTTGGCGTGCAAGATCAAAACAGGAAGTCACTTCTTGGGCGGAGTTGTCATGATCTGAAGTTATGCACAGAGTCAATTGCAACTAAAAATGGTAAAGCCTGCCCATTTTTACCACATCTGTTTTTACAACCCTTTCATCTCAAAACACACTGGCACTTTTCAGAACAATACGACTCATTGCGTCAGTTCACATTCAAATTAGAGACCTTTTTTTTTTTTAATATTTTACAAAAGGTTTCACCATTTAAAACAAACATGTCTGCACTTGTAGGGCTGCACAATACTTAGCGAAAATATCGTGATCGCAATAGACCCTTTTATTGTTTGTAAACATTCCGGGCTTAGCTGGAGGCAGGAAGCTCGATTCCTATCTATTTCCATTGTAGCTGTTGTCATAGTAACGATAAACAAATGTTTAACCGTTTTTGGAAATATCAGATAAACCTTATTTCATCGTCTCAAATGTCATTCCTCTTGTTCTTGCACCTTAAGCCACAACAGGACCACACTTTTTAGTTGTGTTTTTACATTTATAATCGCAAGTTTTAGTTTAATCCTATTTCTCTAGATCATTTCCTGCCTCCAGCTGATGTCACAGATGATGTAAGCAGTTAAAGGATCTATATCCGGTGATGCAATATTCACACCGCAAGAAGCCACAATACAGCGTCAAATCACTGAAATCTTCCATCTTTCGCCAAAGTTCAGTTTTAGGTGGTTTGATCGTGATTTTGTATTTTTAACGTCTTGTTTTGACACAAACTGATGCAAAATGGAACATACCGCGTAGCAATGGTTCAGCAAAATATCGCAATAATATCATTGTTGCAATATCCTGACAGTTATCGAATATTGCAATTCTTTCTTTATGGCGCCACCCTAATCCGTTCTGCTTCCTTTAACCCAGTCAAGCTTCGTACTGAGCTGACCTTGGACTTTTAAAGCCCGACTTTCCATAGTCATGTCCATCTCAAAACCACGCTCACACACCAGAGTCCGTGTACATGCCGTTAATTAAATAGTCCACTTGTGTGTAGTCCTTCCTCTTGTAGCTCTCATAGGCCTGGGTCACGAACACTGCCACGACCACGAAAAAGAAGAGCAGACCAAACAGCAAGATGGCCAACAAAGACGCCTTATCGACCAATTCCCTGGTTAAATCGTGGCCTGCAACATCCACGACTCGGTGCTGGGCGGTTGAGGAGGAATTGGTAGAGACAAAAACAGTTGAAGCAGCAGCAGTAGTAGCAGTAGTAGCAGCAGCAGCAGTAGCAGCAGTAGTAGCTGTAGTAGTAGTAGTATCAGCTGCAGTAGTAGTAGTGATGGTAGTAGTGGTAGATGTCGTCTCTGGTTTCATGAGCATCGTTGCAGTGGTTTTTAGGCTTGTAGAAATAGTCGTTTCCTTTACAATGCTTGGTGCAGGTGCAATAGTTGTCAATGTATGAGCGGACGTCTTCTCTGCTGTGGACATTGGGGAATTGGTTGGAGAAGTCGTTGTAGTTGTATTAGTAGAAGTAGAAGAAGTAGCAGTAGAAGTAGTAGTAAGAGAAGTAGCAGTTGTAGAAAGAGAAGTAGCAGTTGTATTAAGAGAAGTAGCAGTTGCAATAGCAGCAGTAGTTGTTACTAAAGTTGTCCTTATGGTATTTGCAGGTACATTTGCCGGTGATGCTTTAGAAGGCACTCCAGCAACAGGGCCAGTGGTTGAATAATTGCCTTGAGCTGGAGGAGGAGTTGAATTGGAGTCATTACTTTTGGTGTCAGGGCTTGCTTTGCCATCATTTGTAGTCGGATCTAATAGTCTATTTTGACTTTGGTTAAAGTCACCGTCATGGGACTGCAGGTTAAGACCAGTGGTGTCCAGGAGAAGAGAGGAGTCGGACACATTTCTCTGACCGGTCCCTGATGAATCTAGACTGGTGCTCTGATTGTTACCTGTAACACAGAAATGTATTGTTTTTCCCCAAACAAGAGTACTTCCTCAAGAGAACAACATATCTGATTCTCACAAAAGATAATTCAAAAAAATCACCTGAAGGCAGTAAACAGAACATTTGGCAAACAAATTTGGATAATTAACATAATGTAAATGCTTTTCTTCTCGTTTTTACTATGCCTGCGCTACAGTAGCTGAACAATGTACTGGGTTATGTTATTAGCAATATTCAAACAAATATTTGTCATCATCATAATTTTACTACAGTCCCAATGAAATGTTTAAGACGAGGTGAAAGATGGCACATATTCATATTTTGTATCTCATCAAGGTACAAAGTAGAACATCAACTCCAAAAAATGGGAGTGATTAAATCTTTTATTAAAAGCAACAAATAAAGTGAAAGTGAGTTTTTCAGCTGATCAAAAGTTTTTTACACAGGCCAAAACTGTGCAAACTGTGGATTCAGTGTCACTTTCTGTCAGGCATTCACACTGTCATGACGTTCTGATGGCAAAGGCAATAAAAAAACAAATTCTCATTTTGAGCGTGGTTTGGCTGATCCTCGAGGCCGTTACTGGAGTTCTATTTGGAGCCTTGTTAAGCACCTCTAAGCACTCACACATTACATTCACCCAGGCTTCCTGGTGTTCCCCTGTCTCCCAGCAGAGTAGGCCTACCGACCAGGCTCTGCGCTGCATATGCTGATATTAATCTCTTAATTGTTAAAGACAAAATCCCACTGATGTGTCACATACTATTTCTAACATTCAATACCTATTGGGGCAGTATCTTCTGGGCCGGACTGCATCGGGTTCCGGCTGACAGATTTGGACGAGGAGGCCACCAGTAGCCAACACAGGAGAAACAGAGTCACTACTGCACCCATCAGGGACATGATGGGCAGCGGGACCCCTCACATGAAGACAGTGTCCCGGGACAAACTAGAAAAGAGGCACATATAAAAAACTGGTGTGTACTACGAACATTCATTTGTATGAAGCACAGGCAGTGTAGACAGACAGACAGTGCGACATAACCGAGTAAATAAAAGGGACTCGCCGGAGCTTCTTCCTCTTAATGATTAACTGTCTTATGAACAAACGCGATGAAACTGCGTTGCAAGATTTGGGCCACGTCAAACCATTAAAAGTTCAGCAAACCCCTCACGTGCCAAGCATCATACACTAACATGTTTTGTGCCAGACACATTAAATACGAGGTTTGTTGCTGTTTTTCTCTTTTTAACATTGCCACGACAGCAACAACGATTCTAGAGATATCAGCAACAGATATTATTACTACATTACTAACCATAACCATAACCAAAAAAATAAAAACAAAATATAAATGAATGTAGTTGAATTACAGATTTATCCGAATGCACACCTTGCAGTAAAAAGAACTGTACATTAAACAAGTGAAATGCTGCAGGTGAAGTGATCGTTAATGCTGTACAGCAAAGTTTATTCCCCTTAGCCCACAGCTAACGATGCTACAAATGAATCAAAGTCTCCTTTAAACATCTAAAAGCCACTGTTGCGCACTATTTTATAGACATTTGCTCAATGTTAGTTTTCTTACCAGTTGTGCTTTGGATGATTGTGTTGTTCTTTCGAGAAGAAAAGAGTTATGCATGAAAAGCAAAAACTGAACTTTTACTTCCTGGAGCTGATGTGGACCATCTCCTTCTACTCGTTTATTCCACCGCTGGTATGAAGACAGTTAAAATACCGCCATCTCGTGGTCGAACATAACAACTACAGGCTCAATTAGGCTGCTGTGCTTTATTCTTTTTAACAGTCAAAATGCTTCTTCAGCCTATTTTTCGGGTCCCTTTTCCCTACCGGATTGTGTTGTACGTGGCTCAGTGTGCCCATCACACCCTGTATTTAACAATCCACCTCATTCATAGCGCTGACAGTTTGCATAAGACATAAAGGCTGAAGTGTATCCTTATAAATGAGGACAATGCAAAGAGCCCATACGTGTCTATTAAGTGGAACGTGAACATCGTGGAAAATCAATGACAGTTGTATTTTCCCCCTTCCAAACAGTAGGCCTCGTCATTCTTCCTATAAGCCTATCAGATAGGCCTATTATTTTCTCAATACATTTTAACTATCAGTTTGTCCGATTGAGACAACGAATAGGCTGTGTCACAGAACAAAAAAGGCCAACACAAACTATAAACTTAAAGTCTGATAGGCTAAGCAATTTGAAAGCCTGATATGCAAGTATGAATAGCCTCTTTGGTTTTTACCACCTTTAGCTTATCATTTCTTTTAGAAAGTCTATATTATTGCCTAAACAGTGATAGTCACAGATGAGTTGACCTCATGTGGCCGCAGAAGCCTGTTGGTGTGACAGGTGCCTCTCCCTCACGTACACACACAGACCACGCGGGAGGCGCACCGAAAGTACATGCGCACATTTCTCCACTGTTCCGCAGAGGAAAGTCATTAAATTGGACCAGGACCAGCTCTAGCGGCACCAGCCTTGTTTTTTTTATCGGATACTTCCCATACAGTTTCTTCTCATCCTCCGGCTCTCTTTTGCTCATCTGCAGCCATGCCCTTGCCCACCGTGTCCCGGCTCTTCAGGCACGCTCTGAGGGCGCAAGTAGTGCCTGTCGCCCGTGTGTCCGCTAAACCCGCCAAACACACCATCTCAGCTGGGGTAAGTTTTCAATCTGTCCCACAGGCCACACTACCATCACAGCACTATCAAATCGCACGTAGCCCAGAGTCAATATTTGAAGTAGCCTATCTGAACAATTACACTTATTGCCTTTTGATATGTCGCCATTATTGCGCACATTACTATCACGTAGCTCCCTATTTCCTCTTCTTAAAAATAGAAAAACTGCGCAATGATACCTGGCAAAGACATATTGGCAGGGGTCATGTTTGGATATTTGGATCATCATGTGGTGTTAATAAAGGGTGAGCTAGGTTGAATAGGCCTATAAGAAACTGTTAAAATATATATCTTTATTGATTAAAAATGCAGCAAAACATATGAATACTATTCTACTCAGGTGCAATAGTAGGCTTTTAAAAGTTGTTTTGAAAATCCAAGATAAGACTGGCTTTATTAAATTAAAGTATAAAGTTGACATTTTTAATCCCATGTTTCAGGAAATTGTACCGAGTATCTTTAGTTGTGATAAAGGCCTGAATATCTTCTGACCTACTTGACTGAAGCACCTTTATATGACTTTTACAACAGGTTATTCCCATAGGTTGCAGGAAATTAAAACTTCTTGGTCATGTATTTATGTGGTACATAGGCCTAATGACAAATAACAGCAAGCCACTCCATGGGCACAATACCTCATCTGGAGTGAAGCAGGGAAATATGATCACCCTGATCAATATCGACCTGTTGAACTGAACAGGTGGATATAGCCTTGACATTGATTTTTTTCCTCTCAAGTTTGGTTTAATTGCATGCCTTTGTAGTAGTGTACAAATACAATTAATCAAATGGCAAGGTCAGAGAAAACATGTGATAGGACGACCTATCTTTAGCACACTCCACTCCACTCAGCACGTCTACGGCTTAATGT
This sequence comes from Gobius niger, assembly GCF_951799975.1. Taxonomy (NCBI): domain Eukaryota; kingdom Metazoa; phylum Chordata; class Actinopteri; order Gobiiformes; family Gobiidae; genus Gobius; species Gobius niger. The sequence goes on along the minus strand of NC_136863.1, from coordinate 19,289,313 downwards.
GTGTAGTTACTTTACCTTTTTTTTGTAAGGGACAGAAGTAAAGCTTTCATTTTTATCCTGCGTCATTATAATAACATAGGCCAACGTCCTCTAATTAACAATCATCTAACTGTACGAAGGTATTGCACCATGGACTACACATCTTATGCAACAATAAAAAGTGATTCACAAAATCTTGAACAAAAACCGAAATTCAAATGAATACCATAACTTTCATATCAACAATCCATTGTAAGGCAAGTTATTTTCCAATACTCTTAATTAATAACAAATGTTCATAATCTTAAGATGTAACTCCTCATCCTGTGGCATTGTGCTTTTGTTCTAGGAGCAGGCTTTTGCGCTGACATGCATATTTGCGGCGATTCTGGGCCCGAGTAGCTGGATTCTGTCTCATCTCGAAGATTATAAGAAGAAGGAGTAGAGCAAATGGACCGCAATGCATTCCTCCTGTTCCAGACATGAAACCCTCAAGTGCTATTAGAATGTACACCAAATAATAAACACATTAATACATAAAGTGTGTCATCTATTCCTGCCCAAAGCGGGAGCATCCTCACACGACTTTAGTTTCACTACAACAAACTTCCCTGCTCAATAATTAATCCTAACAATATTAATGACATTTTCAAATGATGCAAAGTGGGAGGATGTAAAAATAATTTATACATATTAAAAATATATATTACTTTACAATGTCAGGAGAAAATAATCCATTGATGCACATCATTAAATATATTCTGCTCATTTTAGGTAATGGAATCATTCATTTCTATACAATATATAATTAGGCTAAAAGATCAATAAGCAAGAACAGGCTAATTTGAGTCAAGCTTAAAACTAAAGACAACCCTGAGAGCCTACAATTAAAGACAAGTTACAATAAAGGCCTCATCTACTCAAAGCTATGTGTGTGTGTATATATATAAACAAAATATATTACATATGTATCAAATCTCATATCTATAATATTATGACTCAATCTACATCTTCAGTATCTTACAGTACATCCACGATGCCAATTCACCTCATTTTCAGGTGAAACTCAGAAAATTAAATATAAATTTATTTACATTTATTTCTGTCATTCAACTTGAAATGTGAAACTAATGTATGATATCGACTCATTACATGCAAAGGGAGAAGTGTCAAGCCTTTATTTGTTATAACTTAGATGATTATGGCTTACTTACTTATTACTTGTAATGAGTCTATATCATATATTAGTTTCACAGTTTAAGAATATATAAATGAATAACAAATTAATGCTCTTTTTAACGATATTCTGATTTTCCAGAGTTTCACCTGTACTTGCTGAAATGAAAACATCAGAGAATAAATAATGCAACAATGTATTCAGTAACAGGAATCATGAGGTCCAAGGTCCATGTTGTTTCAGGGTTGTTAGGCACAAGTCCAAGTGCAGCAACGGACAATTTATACTCACTACAATGTTCTGCCTCCTCACTAACGTCGTTTATTCAGATGTGAGGTTTGCCTGAAATATTGAGCTAATGATTGACTGAAAACAGACAGATGAGGTCTGGTCTTGAAAATTAAAAGCATTGTACACCGTAGTAATCGCACATAGTGCTGTTTAGTCATCAACTCAAAATGAAGATTGTTTTTTGGCCCTGGCTCAAAAATGTTTTTTTCTCCTTCTTTCTTTCTCTCTTTCTCGTCATGTAGCCCATTGTCACAACAGGAGTGGCCTCACAGGGCTGCATTATTACAGACAGGCACTCTTTAGATCAATCTGTTCATTTCAGGCAATGACAGAATTCTTGGTCCTGACTTTGTGTATTAGCTCCTAACAATGGAGCAGTCTACTTGCGGTCACTGTAAGCTTGTTGTGGGGCCCTGCTAAAGAGTAGCTAAAATCCTGAGGAAAGAGATTACCAGAACGCAAAAGGACTGGCCTACGCCAAACACAAGGGCTTCAAGAGAGATCATCCTCTTCCCTGCCGCCTTGTACACACCAGCAATGGCTGCACCTACACACAAAAGAGCATACACTTAGAAAAACACATCAGTAGAACAGTATTATTTTGGACCATGGATAAACTAATGCAAAAACATATGGCTCAGGTAGGCTATATAAAGAAACGGACACAACATTTTCGCACTACTTACTGGTGAGTACCCCTCCGCACACAGGCCCAATGATGCCCATGAGTATGATGGCTATGGGCATGAAGCGGGCGATCTTATGTTGGCGCAGAGTGGCCAGAGCCAGCAGAGCGGCGGGCAGGTGGAAGATCAGAGATGAGACGGCTGCCCACAGAAACACCCCATACCACATCTCTGTAAAATAGTACAGACAATATTATCCATTTAACATTAAAGACGTAAACATAGGCTACAAGAACGTGTAGTATTGTATATTGTTAGCGGCTAACAGTTAACATGAGCGATTTCACTCATCTTGGGATTAATCAGTTCGCCAAAGACCATTTCATTTCCATGATAACTTAAATGTGTGTTTCTCTGACAAGAACTTTAAATAAATGTTGTATAAAACAAAGATGATCAATCTACAAGACAGGTAAAACAAATGAACATTAGCATAACGCTAGCTACCTCACCTGAGAAGTCACTCAGAGACGTATCGTTTCCGAGTGTACCATTTTTCCTTGGTACCAAATTCAAACCAAGTATTTGTTGGACGAAGCCAATCTCACTGTATCTATCCACCATGTTTCACATCAGTATGTGAAAATACAGGAGGAAAAGTATAGACCACCAAGTATCTCCAAAATAGATAGCATCAGGGCAAACGGCTGTGCTAAGTTGCTCTGATGTCATATAATTGCGACTGTGAGTCCTATGGAGTCGCCGCGACAATTTTTTTCCTAGGATGAGAAAGACCAGTCGCTCCTGATTGGCCAGTCGCAGCCAATGATAAGTGGGGTGCCAACCATGACGTCACCCCAATAAAGCAACGCCGGTTTAACTAACCATATACCTGACCTAAATCTAACCTTAAAGATAGTGGGGTTTTACTAACTAACCCTAACCTTGAGGATAGTGGAGTTTACAAAAGGTGTCTTTCTGGCGTTAATACGAATCTGACCAATCAGGGAGTCGATATGTAAATGTACTACCTGTCTCATACTAGGAAAAAAAACGTCACCGCGCGGACAAGGAAGTGGGGTTTTGTAATTCTTTGTACAAATCCACCAATGCACCCTGCTTTCGTTGTCAGCCACTGTCGGTTGTTCCCTATGGTCGACCCCTGACAACCCCCAAAGTGTTGTTTTCATGGTTGTTCAACTTGAACTTCCATTAGGGGCTTCCAAGTGAATTCAAAGTCTCATCTTAGATGTCTAAAAGACACTTTACTGACCTCATATTTATATTTAACCCTCAAAATATTAGCCTTGCTAGACATGTTCCTGTTCTCATTAAACCACACACTGAATATTACTAACATTCAACATATTTTAACTAATCACTTTTTATTCGACTGGATTCTCCATTTATTTTATATTTCAACTAGGTATTTCTAAAAAAAAAAAAAAGGGAATAATGTTTCTGTAGGCAATGGTAAAACATATTTCCATCTTCTGAGCGCACTTTTATTCAATAAATGCTGTCAACAACGCCCCTTTAACAAACCCCACAGTCGAGTGGCCCCTTGTCTTCAACACGTACAACAAAAAGTCATTGGGTTACAAGTGATAGGCTGGTAGCAGGTTGTTTTTCCAGGCCCTGTCAAATTGAAGTAAAGTTTTCTAAAAGTTGGTTGTACGGGTGTGTGACATATCTGCTTGGAAACACCTTAAACAAAATCTTCAGTTGGGTCATTTGGAACTAAAAAAAGAAAAGAAAAAAGAAAAGTCGTCTTGTATCAAAAGTGGTAGAAAACATCCTGCAGACACTTGTTTAGGTTCAACCCACACTTAATTAGCAGCTCCTTGCTCAGGCTGTGTTGTGAGCTCACCAAATGGAACGAAAGCTCAAAAAGGGGACACAATATGTTGGTATGTCCCTTTAGGAACAATCGCAAAATAAATACAAAAAAAAGGACTTTTTAATCCTGCCTCCATGCTGAAGACCACAAGAAAAAATATTTACATAAAACGTTAACAGCAAAATAAAACTAGGCGCAGTGGAGAGTGAAAATGTCAAATATAGTGCGTTTAACAAATTGATTCACAAGTAAAACCAGTTTAGTTGTACTACACCTTCCTCTGTTAATTCCTCATGTTTCTGTATACATTTGTCTTTTGTAAAATATTTTATTCATACAATCATTTCTTTAGCTATCGCAACATGACTATTTAATTTTGAGTGGCAAGAGATCAGTCGCACATAACCTCATAAGAACAACAGTTTATAAACAAATGCAGAAAAATCTTCTGTATTTGAGCTTGTGACACATTTGTCTTCAGTCCATCTCATATCTGTACAACTGTCTGTCTGTGTCAGTGGTGGTGAGATCATGGGAGTATTGCTGATCCTGGTGGGGCGTATGATTGGTACAGCTCTGATCGGAGGCCTCCACTGACTGTCCCGGGAGCAGGAGCCCGGTGGCACAACAGGCTGGCCGCATACAGGGATACGTCACTCACACGGGCCCGTTTACAGCTGCCTCTGGGGAGAGGGAAGTCGGCTCCAGTCTGATGGAAACAATCAAACAGAAACGTGTGCATTTGGGGAGTGTAAAACAACGGCTCATTTTTTGTGGAGAAAGACACTTACTTGGCCTCTTCAATGGGGGACGTCTCTTCAAGTGGACCATTGGGAACTTTCTCACTGCAGTCAAGAGACATGATTTATTTCACTGCACACACATACAAGTGACTAATACAAACATGCTTATAAAAGAGTTCTGACCCTTTTTTTGGACAGCAAGCGGCAGTTGGACTATAGAGGTCTGTTCTCTCCGTATCCTCACTGTCCCCAACCGAGTATTTCTCTGGTGAACAACTCTTTTCTTCATCACTAGAACAAGCACAAATTAAATAAACAAATGAATAAATAAATATATATATATGCTGCAACTACTAGATTATAACAGCGCACAACAAAAACAATGAAACAATGATGCATGCTGAACTGACTGACACGGCACACTGCAAAAGAAAGGATGAGGTGGTGAATGGGGAACAGAGGGAACAGTGAAGACGTCCAAATGTACAGCAAATGGAGAAAAAGTTAACTGATTTTTCAGTGAAAAACAACAGTATTTACACTGTTGTTTAAATGCCAGGAAATAGCAGGCAGGCATATATTTGTTGTATTGAACCAGCCGTCAGTCTTGCTTTGTCTCAGAGAACCACCAATAAATGAGCCCTCAAAGCAAAGCTTCCACAACATGCACAGCCTGCAATAGCAACAGACTGAAGGTCGATCAAGCTTTTGCGGAGATCATCAAGATCTTTGCTTGTAAATTTAAGGGCAGCTAAATTCAGATAAAAAAACAAAGAAAAAAAAAACAAAGCTTCTAAATAAACACCCAGCGACTTGTAGGAATGCGTTTCTCATTCAGGCTTTACATTGCAATGATCAATCTAGGCCCCACATTTGCAGCAATGGCCATGTACCGTACATAAACCATTGCCAGTGAGCCAAGATTCTCAAGACAGACCAATGAAGCCTATGGATATATTTGGTAATATTATGCATAATGTATAATATACAACTGTAATTGTAGTGAATTTTTTGGATCCCGAGTGAACATGCTCCACAAAAAATACATTTACCTCATTATCTGATGAGCACTTGGGATTTATTGAGCCAAGTCGTACAGCGTGTGAAAGGACTACCAGGCTGCATCATTGCATTCATTAAATAAAGTGCAACACTACAATCATATAATCATTCAAATGCCATATGCATAAAATAAATTTAGACTGTTCCATAAAGACAAAAGCACTTGAAAGTACTTCGAACAGCACTGTACTTTGAAGAAGGACATGCAGAATGGAAATGTGAAGTAAAGTAAGGAGCTAAAACCAAAGAATAAGATCATAACTGGGAAAGAAAAGTGGTTGTTGTGGTGGTTGACGTGACAACAAGACTACATCACGGCTGCAGGCTGATCTCTGATTGGCTGTACATACCGATAAGATTTCAACACTCTGAAGAAGCCCACACCAATAACGCACAGCAAGAAAGAAAGGAGGGGAAGCTCAGGTTTAAGTGTCAGTCACTTCTCTGGACAGTTATTTACTCAGACACAGACACATAATGCAGCATCAACAGGTACAGTATAAGAGGGACAGGCAGTTCCCATCAAGACCAAGGATAAAACTCCCCTCCCCAGCCCCATACTACCAGTATTCAGGAAACATGCGGCATGCATGCTCATAGGGAAAATATACTGGGTCATCATTTTCCCCCAGTGATCATTACAACATTGTTATTGGAATAAAAATGAAAAAAAAAAAAGGATAGATAATGTTGGAACAAATTTGTTGAGATACCATGAAATACACTTAGTCTTACATACTTCTAGCATATTACAAATATTTGACATCATGAAGGCCAATGGACACAAGAGGGAAAAATGAGTGAGTGGTATTGGTCCAACCTCTTGAAGACGGCGGTCTCGGTCTTTGCGTCCACAGTGAGGCTGACTGTCTCCTTCATGGAGCCGTTGATCACAGTCTCTGTGATGCTGCGGTGCTCTGACATTTCTTCAGATTTAGATTCACCCGAGTCTTTTGGGGAGGAAGGGGGGGCTTCACTGTTGTCTACCCAGCCGTCACAATCTGGACAATCACAAATATGAGCAGTGTTAGAACAGTTACTGTTTCACTTCCTTCATCTTTAAAGTGGACATATGGATAATTGTGGCTTTTGAACACACATAGAACACTTCAGTAGTGGTGTTTTAGTGTTAAAGTTAAAAGGTTAATGTTAATTCAATAATGAATTGGTAAAAACAGCACCACTATCCTACGTCATTTTGAAACGCACTCAGGATTTAAAAGAATAAATGTGAAGCTATTTTTGCACTTTTGTAAGGCGCTTCGGGTAGCCTTGTGTACGAGATGTGCGGTATAAATACAGTCGCCCTGCCCATTTTAATTTAAATTGACGTAAAAAGGTGGACAGGGAGTCGTCTTTATGCGGTGAGGTGCTAGTTTTCCTGAGATGTGACGTCATTGTCCCCAGTCAGTTTGTGTTCATGTGTTTGTTTATGTCAGAAAGAGGATTTTGATGACACCAAATAAAAATGGCATTTTATCACTGATGAGCATGTAGCAAATTTAACCATTTAAATTTGGTGTAAGCATTTCAAAAGCTAAAGTTAATTTCGATTAATGTTCGACGTACATTTTCTTTTTGCTAGCATTAATGTTGGGCATTTTTCTCGAAATGATATCACTCCGAGGACAAAGCTCACATTAAACGAGCATTTATGTGCATTTTCCAACTGGGATAAATACTTTTCCTAGTTCCAAAGGACCACATGAACGCAGCACTGTTGTTACACTGGCCAACAGAAAGTTAGCCAAACACATTCCGTGCACCGAGCCTATTACGCAACAAAATCCAGGAAACAGCAGCCGCAAAATGTACTAAATTTACCAGGATTAGTCAAACATGAAGAAAAAATACTACTGTGGATACATTTTGGACAAGTAAACTCTATTTTTTTGGCCAAAAGCTTTGCAATGTACAAAATAGAACTTCTTTCTTTTATTACCGGCCTCAAGAGTGATGAAAAAGTAAATGTACGTATAACAAAATGACAAGACAATGAAAAGATTTTTTTTTTTACCTTCATGCCGCAGAGGTGCGTTTACCCCAAGTGGATCTGTCTCTATGCTGGTCTCCATAGCAACAGGGGAGTTGCACCTCAAAGGGTCTTTGGGACTGAGGTAAAGCACATGTAACAAGTCAGCACATGCTTAACATAACGCTGGGCAGAGGTGAAGTGAGACAACAGTACCTCACGGAGCTAAAGTTGCAGAAATTGGCCCAGCCCGTTTCAGAGTTGGATGAGGCAGAGGGAGGGGAGCTCCAGGCCACGTCAGCGGGAGCATCTGTGGAGGATACAGCAGAACTGTTGGGGTTTGTAGCAGGTGCTGTGGAGGTCCCAGTGTCCATAGGTATATCGTCAAAGTTGGCCGTCCATACCGGCCCTACAATGTGTATTAAAGAACTGTAAGGGTGAGAGAAACACTGGCTCAACAGTTTACAAGAAAATAATCTACCTGTGTCAACTTCCATTCTGTCGTCAGTGCTGGGAACGGCAGCTTCAAAAGAATCTCTCTTGACCTCTTCCTCCTCAGAGTCTGTGCTCTCCTCACTGTCGGTACTACCTGAACTCCTGAAATGCACACCCACAGTTAACACATAAAGAGTTTTTGGCCATTAGCTTAGAGCTCTGAATACCGAGGGCGTCTCTGCGCTTCTGGAGCAAAAGTGACATCTTTTTCATCCCAAATATCTTCCTCATCTGAACCAGCATCTTCAAACTGCTGGATTTTCTCCTTACAGCGGGCCTCAAATAAGGCTATATTTGCCTGGAAAAACAAAAACAACATGCATTTACAATTAATTTAACTAGAGTGTATATATGTACATGTATATGTATATATATATATAAACTTACACTTTCATTTGTGTTCAGTGAAAAGTTGATGTCCGATATTCTATCAAAGGGAATACTGTGGTGTCAAAAAAAAAAAAAAAATTGTTCAGAATAAATTACAGCAAAATCCAACAAGTTGTCAGTGATTATTATTATTATCATTTTAATTTATGTTAAATGTCAGTATTTGTGAAGACAAAATGCAGGTAGAAAAACTCCCATGAAGAGTGTACCAAAATTGAGTCAAATGAGTTTCTGCAGCAAAACTACTCACTCCACAACATCGTCCTGATCAGCGAACTCTTCATCGTTGAAGCCAAACTGCTCAATAAAATTGGACGTCATTTGTTGCATCTGATAATCAGAAAAGGCCTGGCAAAGCCCAGGACCAATGATATTGATATAGACTTAGCTATACACAAAGCTGGCAATTACTTCACATACAATGAAAAAATGCTTAAAAGCATATTAAAGCCAAATATAATTTCATTAGTTACATAAAAAATCTTTACAAACATGTATTTATTTGAAGATAAGTATATTAAAAATCATACTTGTTGTAGGGACGAATCCTGGTGAAAACCGCCATCTTTGAAGTCCACTTCGTCGTCACTCGATGAATGGATGTGGTGTGTGTTTACCTATTGATGTGACACACAGTATGCACAATTCAGACTTATAAAATTCTATCCAAGACAACACAAGAGCTCTTACGTTACCCACCAAATCAACAGTGTTCCTCTTGTTTGTGTCAGTCAAGTGTCCTGAAATAAATGTTTCCCATTTCTCCCTGTCCTCCACTGGCAGCTCTGTCATGAAAACAATTTAACAAGTGAACGCATCATAATTTCAAGTAGAAGCTTCAGCTTCCCAGAATGGTCAAGAAGTAAAAACCTGGTGATATACCTATATTGTAAATAATTAAACCATTAATGATTAGTCTCTGCTTGGCAAACAAAAAGAGTTACAGATACAGACATGAAATAATGGAGGGAATTGGGTAAAATCAATCAAATACAAAAGCTTGTGTAGAAAAACAAAATTACCTGAAACATGCTGTTGCATCTGGGGTCCATTAGGACCTTTGTCACAGTTGTGGACTATAGAATTTGCTATTCTTGTGAGATGGCCCATGTAGCCCCGTCGCCGACCCCCCTCCGCCCTTAAAAATGAATCGCAGTATATTAGTATAATATCTGGTTGTAATTTTTAACTGAACAATTCCCTTGGGGGGAAATACACGGGCTAGGGAAATGCTCTAAAGCAGCATGTGACTTACTGTTCTTGTTCATTGGAGTTCCACGCATCTACAATTCTCTGGATAAACTGGCACTTTTGAAACAACTGCAAACAGTCACCACATTAAGTATTAGAATATTTAATAAAAGCATTAGAAAAAAAAAGAAAAAAAAATACTAATAATAAAAGACTTTGTTCTAATTTGTGAATAAAATACTAAGTTTTTGTTCCAGTAAGAGGCAAACCTAGTTCATTTTAATGCCATATTGAGAAGAATCAGCATGGAGGTTTAAATAGGGCAGATTATGATATCTGGCTTAAGAGTTTGACCAAAGCAATACTGTTCTCTCGAGACTCTTACATGTTTGATGAGGATGCTTTCTCTAGAGCCATCCTGGTCTTCGTCCTGCTGAATATCAGTGGGGGTTGAAGGCATAGCCAGGATCATGGCAGTGCAGATCTCCACTTGAATGTGAAGAAAGTTGTTCCAGATGTATTTGAAATACATGTCCTGCAAAATATGTCATTTAAAAACGAATGCACATATGTATTTGATAACAAAAAGACCTTAAACTCACTAGTATGACTCCCAGTGTGTTGAGGTTAATGAGTTCTGTGTTGATGCTGTTTGTGTTTGTCTGCAACAGACTAGCGACCAGTCTGACCACATTTAACCTGGTGTTGCCAACAGGAGGGTCCAACACTCCCCATGTAGTTTTCATCACATTCTTCTGTTGGAAATTTTTACAAACGAGATAAACATAAGAGTAAAGTAAAATATGCGATAGATATGAGAGAAGAATTATTTTTCTGTTTACCTTTGGAGGTTCTAAAAGCAGTTGATGAAAATCTTTCAGTCGTGGCCTTACAGCCTCCAGGATGCTCTGATTAACGGAGAAAGAAGAATGGGACATACCAGGGAGGCATTCCATATGGCCTTCAAACCTAGAAACAAACGAGTCCATTAGCACTCGTATTAAGGACAATGGACACCATACAGAGAAGATGATTGAGGACACAACATACGCTGGTCTCCTCATCTCAAACAATGTGAGAAGGATCTGGATGACACTGACAATCGCCGACTCATTCTTTTCACCGTCAAAAATATTAGATAGCAGCTGCTCAACGGTCTCCTGCCTGTGGACAGAAATGACTTGAGATAAGCCACAAAGTGCAAATACCTACTGTGCACATGTTATCTTTTTACAGTGTTTAACCGTACTTATATTGTACCTACTTTTCTATTGTAGACAGCAGTGGGTCGGGTTCTGTGCACCCCTGGACTTGAAACATCTGGTCTCTGCTTAGTCTTATGATCTCACAGAGCGACTGGGAGGCATTGGAGTGTCTCTGTTTATAGAGTCAAAAATTATAAAGGATAAAGAACAAAACATAAGACGCAAGACAAACCAAAGAATACGGTTTGTAGATTTCATAAACGAAAACTAAATACAACCAAAACAAAAAAAAACTCACGTCCTCATCTTGAGATGGCTGTACTACATTTATCAGTCTCTGGATAATCTTTTCCTCATTTAGCCACTGGAAAATAAGAAATGCAATTGAAAACCAACTACACAGACATTATACTGTATAGTATATAGCGTTGAACGTGTACACGAGGATAAATGGACACCATGCACACAGCACAGATCTCCATATCACTTTACATGTGTTGCTCTGTTAGCAATAAAGATCAACTGAAACACTGCTCTGCCCTTTGCACCCACTCTTCTGCTGGGTTTGGCACCTTGTACATCTAAGGTGCTGCTCTTATTACAGCTACTGTAAAGAGTGTAAAAAGCAATAACGTAATTTCGATCCAAAGGTTACTTTGCTTTGGCTGTGCAGTTATGTACATAAACCATTTAGTAGATACAGTACAATCTAGAGTCCACTTGTTGCCACAGAAGTGAAGAAGCTTTTTTCCCCCTCACACAAGCAATTTCATTATTTCACAAACGATAGCCTAATGTACTTTCACACATTTCTAATGACAGTATCGGTCTGATATTGTATACGATCATATGGGGCTACATACACTGAGGACATCCTGTCGCAGCTGTTGTGGTTCAATGCAGGTGAGCATTCTGAGCAGCAAGTCCATTATGGCTGAGGTTCCAATATGTCGGATCATCAAGTCAACAAAATCCTCACGTTTCCTCAAAAAATCTACTATCTGTACAAGAGTAGACAAAATGTTAGAGCCCTACAGTGTGACTGCTTTTAGCATCAATACCACTCCTCACCTGTTCAGGCTTGCGGCCTATAAGAATGGATAGGACCTTTGAGAAGAAACTAGCCAAAAGGGGGTTGAGAGGAGGTTCATTTTGAAGGAAGCTATACAGTCTCGTCAGAAGTTTTTCATCTTCTCCAAGACGATCATTGATTTGACCAACATCTGATGTAAGCAGCTCACAAGAGATGTTTGGGTATCTTTAAGAAAAAAAAATAATAATAATAACAAACTGTCTAAGTATACTCATGATCCCATTTAATATAAAGGTAATTCATTTGACAAATGCTTACATCAAAACGTAGACTATATAAAGCATTTTTTCAGAACATTTTTCATCTCAATATTGCTTATTCACAAATTGTAAAAGTATCTTACTTGTATTTGACTTTCTCCTCTACGTCAGTGTTGGGCTCTTGTGTGATGAACGTGACCAGGTCTTCCATACACTGAGGTCTCAACAAAAAGTCCACCAGTTTATGGTTCTGTGCTTTACACTCCTGTAGCACATCATCTTCATCCATTATCTCTGTCAACGTCACATCCTCTTTTTCCAAGAGAGTGTCAATGTGGGATGTTGTGTGAAGGTCAAATTTCCAAAACATGTTGACTCTAAAAGACAACATTATAGATAATATATTAAAATTCCCACTTACATCACAAAAATAAGGATCAAGATAAGCCGCTTACCTGTAAGGGTTATACTCCAGATGCTGGAGTGAAGTTAAAAACAAGTGTGTTCTAGTATTCGTAGGATTTGGCCCATTCCAGGCTTGCTGGATTTACAGACAGCAGACAGCAGAGTGGACCACACACAATGGCACACCTATAAAAAGAGGAATCGCATATATTTTCTCTGATAACATTGGGTACATTTTCAATTACTAAGTGTCAGAAAGACATGTTATATAAATCAACAGTCAGAATAAAACACAGGCCAACGTCACATCTGCACATTTCTCAAAAAACAAAACACAAACCACAGCAGCAGCAATGCATGATGCTACATAGAGTGTTTGTAAACACCACCTAGCCCCTGAGCCCCTCCCCTCTCAAACAGGTAAATACTAATCTCAGTTATACGGTGACATATGAAAGAAGGGCATATTGGTCTTGAAAATTAAATAATTTTCATAAATACATATAAACAATGTGCTCTGCCATACATTTTCCAACCCACGGCCACTAACACACAAGTAATTATTACTGACAGTTGCCTAAATAGAAAACAACCTGTGAGGACACTGTAAAGGTAGCACTGCGTCTCTGGATACAACTGCTACAACAAGTAAGGAATAAAGACATCGAATGTTGCAAAAAATGTATATGATCAATGTCCGTTTCATACAAGAACGGACATTGCCTAGCCTAATAACTTCTAATACACGAGTGTTTATGAACAGACAATCACCCAATGCGAACTGATACAATACTGACCTTTGAATTGCATGCGAGCACAAGAAAAATCACTGGAAACTGAAATTAAACTGGCTTTGACGCCTAGTTGCGTCACGTCGACCCGGTAGCCGTGAGCTTCAATGCTATCATGTTGGTTTGGCCCGTGGGCCTTATACAGTTTGTGATTTGCTTCAGAATCAGTTGCACCTTGGCGGGATTCAATTAGCTAAATCATCACTATAGTGAATAAAGAATAGACGAAGAGCCGACTGACACAGTGTGTCAAAAAGCACATAATGAGCTTCTAGTTAGCAAACTGCTATTAGCCGGGGCTATCAGGCTGAGCTAAAGACTGCTGGGTAATCGTTTCTACAGCACCCAAGTCCCAATGCTGACAAGTGTGTCTCCTTACCGGTATACAAAGGCAAAGGGGTGGGTATCCGGTGTGTATCCTATCTTGCCATTTGTCTGAAGACTTCACCAAGCATTTGGGGTAACAGTGCTACTTTCCCAGAAAAAATAAAGCATTAAAATGATTCTAACAGGCGCGAAAAAAGGTAGCTCGTCCGAGGGCACTTTTCAAGATGGCGGTTCCGTCAACTTAAGCGGCCCTTCCCCCACCACAGCTGCAGCGGCTGTCAGTCAAACTGTGCCAGCACTATCATTGGTCTACAGTGCAATCCATCAAACTAGAGCTCAGCTATGGTTGGTCGAGCTAGATCTTACTTCAAAGCTGTAAGGATGTTATTATTCAGTAGCCCGGAAGAGCGGAGCGAACAGTTGCGTAAAAGATAATCGCGTTTCTCCAAATCAAACTTAAGCAAATTGATTGTTCATATTTTCAGTGTACACATTCGTCTAATTTAGAGCTTTAATGTAATGTAAAGTAGTTGCTCGTGTAACTCCATGCACCCAGCACGCCAGTGCGGAAGCGACTGAAGCTATTTTGACAGCACAATCCTCCTCCATGCTAAACTGAATTTGCAACATCTACAATGACTGTAGCTAAATGCTGATTTAATTTGCTGCACTTTAGCAAATAAATGTACACTTCCTTTCACAAGCAATGGTTTTTCAATGTACTTGTTTTATAGGTGGGCCCTGAAGTGCCTCTGAGGCCCCACAGGGGTCTCCAGACCCCACTTTGGGAACCACTGTACTACTGCAATTAGAATGACCCTGATAGCCTGAAACCAGAAGAAGTCCACCACCAGTGGCTCAAGAGCAACTGAAATTATTTACAAGGGCTATTTTGTCTTACCACAACACTTTATTGAGAAATATCCATCCATTTTCTTCCACTTGTCCGTTTCCGTCTCGTGGGGGCAGCTGTTGGAGCTGCCCAAATCACATTGCACCAGCCCCTTATGGCTCCTCCTGCAGGTGGTGGGTCCACAGAAGGACGGCCACATAGTTCAAACCGGGCCTGTTGGTCTCTCATAAGAGCCTTCTGAACCGCTCTTTGTCTGACCCGTCACCTAGGATCTGTTTGCCCTGGGAGACCCTACCAGGGGCACGAAGCCCCCGACATCAGTGCTGGGTCATTCGGGTGCTCAAACCCCCACCACGTTAAGATGGCAGTTCCAGGAGGGGTATTTAGAAATATCAATCAATGAATACATTACATTAATTAATTAATAAGACACATTTTCCTAGGGAGGGAAAGTATAGCCTACCACACCTGCTTAATATTTGACCAAATATAAAAATTAAGCCTTGCTAAACATAGGTTTACATTACCCCTCAAAATGCTTTCCTATGGGCAAAATAGCATTGTGTTTTTTGATTCGTAGGCTATGCTACCAATCTGTAGACGTTTTGTTAAAATTGTAATCAAATAGTTTCATTTATTTATTCATGAACATTGTATTGGAGGATCACTCCCATGAGATGAATCATCTCGTTTTCAAAGGGGTTCTTTTTTGGGGCCAAAAATCACAAGTTGTAGAGAGGGGTAGGCTATCATTCTGGTCTCGCCATGCTACTCAGGTGAGTCCTCGTCAATGGTATCATGCAATCTGTTCTGTGACCCCATTGCTGCAACAAAATGCCTGTCTAGATGATCGATCTTCCATGGGCCTGTTTGTATGTATGTTTGTTGGTTTGTTTTGCTGCTTAAAAGCTCTCCAAGTAAAAACATTAACAATTCAAACAGAATTTAAAAGTCAGATCAACTGTAGAGAAATTAGTGACACAAAAAAGCCCTAATGTTTCAAAAAAAAAAAAAAAAAGAAAATAAATCAAATTAGATCAGATGTAGGCTACGTTTTGTGTATTTACGATTTACGAGCAGCAAACGAGATTGAATTTCCGATGTAACTTGAACGCGACATTGGTTTTGCGTCTTTAATCCTCTGATAATCGCTCCTTGCCGGCTGCTGCTGAGGAAGAGATCATGATGTCACAGGTAAACAAGCCAAGAGAGTGGTTTTGAATCAAGTAGAGTGCTAAACAAACTGTGGTATTGGTGCTGCTGAAAAGGTTCGCTTGATCAGAAAATCACAATGGATATAAGCGGCGTTATTGAACAGCTGGAGACAGGAGACCAAAACTGCGCTCTGACAGCCCTACAAACCTTCAACTCACAGGTAAGCATCCTCCAACATAACAGCTCGGCTAACATATCGGCCATAAGGAACAGTGATGTGCGCACTTAGGCTAATAGTCTAAAGGCCCACTTATAAACGACTCTATGCAAGAGCTGTGTTCAGCCTACCAACAAAATGCAGATGACAGAAAGCTATCAGATTTCTGGGTAGATTAAACTGGATTCATCACTAAAAGCATCAATGTAGAGCAATGATTCTGAATATGTTCATACCAAGCACCACCTGATATAATATTTGACATTTCATCACAGTCTCACCAGTCCAAGATTAAGATATATTCTGTACTCAATTTTTAAAGGGTCGAAATTGACCTAAATGATGTGGGTGTGTAGCACGTATGAACCCCAAAATATCTACAACAAATACATTACTAAAGCACAAATGGAAACAAATATTTCAAGTCAGGTTACAGTGTGAAATATTAGGTTTATAAAGAGTATTATAAATGCATGAGTAACCTTATCTTATATCGTTCTCCATTTATTTTTCCTCCTCACACTCAAGCTTGATCTTTGGTCATGTGGGTGACTCGGAAAGTCTTAGAGGCAATAGGATTAGAATTCTCTGGTTCACAAATAGATGATCCTTTGGTCTTGTCAGATACTGTACACCTTACGCCTATTGGTAATTACGTCTTGACAACTTGTAAATAAATGACATTGTGGCTTGTTTGAACTTCTGGGTAGATCCACAAAAACGTATGAGGACTCCCATGATGCGAACTAATCTTCCACGTCATTATGAATTGAGCATACACAAATTCTTACTTTGCACCTCCACGTCAATAATCTGTTGATGGGAGGCTTCACTCACTTCTTTTTGTGCTTTTACCCGTAGATGTCTCATTGCTTTACCTTTGAAAAAGAAGATGGACAGGAAAGAGAGGTATGGTACAACTGCTGTGACCCCCATTTAGAAAAAAACAAGTTCATATCTGCTAACAACTACTAACTGGTTACAGCAACTTGGTGAGCTTGTCCTGGGTTTTCTCAATGGAGACTTGCAGCCTTCATGTCAGGTGGCCTGTCTGGAGACCATCCGAATCCTGTCTCGGGACAAGCGGTGCCTTGGTCCGTTTATCACCTGCTCTGCTATGTCCACACTGGCCCGGTATGCAGGCATCGCTGTGGGCTGCACCAGCTCTGAAGGCCACAGGGACCGAGAGACAGAGCAAGGTAATTTTCAGATTAAAATACTACACAGGAAAGAATCGTATTTAGACATTCTCTTGTCTTGAAGGTATTCCTGAGAAACAGGGCGAAACTGGTCCACTTTCTGTAAATCCTGACTTGGAGGTGATTGTGGAGGCGTTAAAGACCATGTGTAATATTGTACTGTACAATGAAACAGCTCAGGTCAGTCCCTATAATGATGCAAGGCTTGGGCTTAATATGGGGGCTCTAACATCTTCGGTAACTATGTTTTGTCAGGTGGTGGCTGCAGAGCTACAGCTGATTAAAGGTGTGGCTGAGAGGCTAAAGCAGTGCCGTGATCCCACCTGGACATATGAGGTATGTAGCTAGACCATTTGTTTAAACGTAGTATGTCCTTACAGCTCAATGCTCATGTACTGGACTGGGCTGATTTTCTGTTATGCTGCTGCTGGATATTACTGTTTGTGCCAAGCCTTTGTGTTTTGGTATTTGAATAATGAAGGAATGAGGGAACAATGATTATAACAGTAGTTTTTAACAATCAAATAATAAAACTAAATCCATTGCACTTACATAAACCTCAACACCAACGTTTCTCCAGCCACCATTTGGTTTCATCTGGACAGTGGATTGTTACTATATAATAATTATGTTTAATTATTTGTCAGTTGTAATATAGGGTTTGTTTGTTTTTTCCTTTATACCACCTGACTGTGTCCAGTTTGTAATAGTACTTTTGATGTCCTTTTTAATTTATCCATTGTCTTTTGTATTTTCTGTCCAGGTGCGATTCTTTGACTTGCGACTGACCTTCCAGCTCACTGCTCTGAGAGTGGACGTCCGGGCACAGCTGGCCCAGGAACTGCATGGGGTCAGTCTGCTTGGGAATCAGCTGGATGCTACTCTGGACCTATCTTGGCCTGATACACTGGAGACAGCCAGGATGGGCTGTGAAGGCGTCTCCTCGGATGATCTGCCCCCTCTGTCCCAACAGCAGGTCGAACTGGCCATGGAGATACTCAAAATCCTGTTCAATGTTACTTTTGACACCACAAGACGCAAGGTGGATGAGGTAACAATGCACTGTCCATACAGTAGTTTAATGTATCAATCTGAGTACTTCTGGAACAGAAGTTCTCAAATGTTATGGTTTCGGAACCCACCATCAGCTTCCTCAAGCCTAGGATGACAAGCCACAACACACAAGATACTATTAAACACGATTGAGATAAATATGAAAATATGATCAAAACAACTCAAAAATATGATCAAAACAGTCATTTTAACAGACTGAAGTAGTGTTTCTATCCATTTCAGAAAACAATGGAAAGAAATGCTCCTACTGAAAATGGTTCCATGACGTACGTTTGGTTTCCGACCCACCAGTTGAGAACCTCTGTTTTAGAATACAATAAAAAGGCAGGAACATAACTTGTGTTGTGTGTGTGTAAAGGAGGAAGCAGCAGAGTACAGACATTTGGGTGCAATCCTCAGGCACTGTTTGATAAGCCGCACAGAACGTGAAGAACTAACAGAGGAGTTCCACAGGTACAACTCATCAAAAAACACACAATATTTCTTTATGTGAATTAATAAACTTATATTGAGAACATTTTGGCAAAAAAAAATGAAATAAAATCTGAAATGAAAATGAAACAAAAAAGAAACACAATGCAACACAGTGGCTGGTATTTGCAGAAGTTGTGGTTCAAAAGCACTGCTAGGAACACAAGTTAATTGTAGGCCTAGTCATACACGTTCTTAAACAAAAGTGATCATTTATGTGGTACTTAAGATGCAAAATCCCGTCTTTAATAAACAAATAGATAAAGATGCATTTTCCCCCCACAGTCACACCATTAACCTGCTGGGTAACTTGCCATTGCCCTGTCTGGATGTACTGTTGATACCTAAAGTTCAATCTAACTCCATCGAGCACATGGGAGTCAATATGGATGCTGTTAATATGCTGCTGGAGTTCATGGAGAGGAGAGTGGACAGGGTAAGACTGTGTGCGTGCTATTTTATGTGAGATTTAGGTGACAGAATACTTAAAATGTACTACGTTTTCGAAATGTTGTTGTTAAAGTTGTTTTTAGATATGAAAATATTGTCCAAATATATATATAAGAAGCAACAATAATAGAAGGAAATATATAAAAATAAGAGCAATGAGAAAGTATGTTTTGAACTGTTATTGGATTCTATTATGATGATTTTCTCTGTCCTCTTTTAGGGACACAAGCTCAGAGAAAGCATTATTCCTTCTCTAAATTTACTCACTGAAAGTTCCCGCATCCACAGAGAAACCAGAAAGTTCCTACGCTCTAAGGTCAGCTATAGTACCACTCCAAAGAGTGAATAACAAAAGGCTTTAAGTGTAAGTGTAACAAATACGTGGTTGCTGTGGAGCAGGTGCTGCCTCCGCTGCGGGATGTGATGAACAAGCCAGAGGTGGGCGACACTCTGAGGAATAAGCTGGTTCGCCTCATGACTCACATGGACACTGACGTCAAAGACTGTGCTGCTGAGTTCCTCTTTGTGCTCTGCAAAGAGAGTGGTAAGGCCTATTGCAATTTACATTTTTATTTACCCATAATTAGGCATTCATCCAAAAATTTAGGGAAGGTTCATCATGGACATGGTAATATTATTGCACAACTACTTCTATAAATTATTACTCTTACTTCTACATCTAATACCATTTCTTTCCAGTCAACTGAACCACAAAAGGACAAACAGTTTGTTACTTACTGTATAACTATTATCTCACATTGGTCCAAAGTAAAAGGTAAAAAATAAAAAGTTGTATCGCTTGTGTGTGTTCCCAGTCTCGAGGTTCATTAAGTACACTGGATATGGCAACGCAGCGGGGCTCTTGGCTGCCAGAGGACTTCTGAGAGGAGGCAGAGACTCTGGCATTTACTCTGAAGATGAAGACTCAGAGACAGAGGAGTACAGGGAGTTTAAGGCCCGGTAAATACTATCTCTGGACAAATAAAACTTTTCATGAATGATTTAACTTTTGGGTCATAGTTTCTCAAAAATATCTCTCGAGGATGTTCCTAGTCTGCAGAAGTCAGTAGTAATACATTAGGTGCGTTGAGGTGTTTTTTAAATGTCAAAATGAAGTTGTTTGACCCGGTTTAAGGTTAATATCTTTTTAACTACAGAGTGTGAAAACTGGATTCAAGTTCAATGTATTCTCCGTCAACAAAAAGGAACTAAATTGAATAGTATTATGTGTGGTCAGTTGAAAGGACTTTAAGCCACATTATTAAAACAAACTATTTCTCAAAAGTTCTCAAAAACAAGGAATCGCCTATATAATTAAATGTGTCCCTGCCCATGTGAAATAATGACATTTTATAATACTGTGAGCACAAAGATGGTCCAAAGATGGAATATATGGTGGCGCTGCGGTTAGCGCTCGTGCTTCACAGCTACAGGGTCCTGGGTTTGATCCTCGGCTGGATGGGGCCTTTCTGTGGGCACTAGAACAACTGTACAACAGGATGAATGGCGTATGTGTAAATGAATGCTGTTGTTGGTGCAGATGTGCACCAAAAACACATCTGCGGTTGTTGGTGTAGACATCTGCGGTCTGGGGTAGACTTCTGTCAGTCTACCCCAGGGGAAGCTGTAGTTACATACGTAGTTTACCACCACCATGTGTGTAATGAATGAAATACGAATCCCCTACACTTATTGAAGGGCTTTGGGTGACATCTGTCAAGTGAAAAGTGCGATACAATTATGTTTCTATTCCATTCCATTAGAAGAAATGCATAAATACATTTTTTGTTATGAATTGGATGGTATTCTTTAAAGGGACTATTGGGAGTTTAAAAAGTTAAAATTATGTACTTCCCTCTCCCTACACGTTCCAGCAATGTCTTAATGTGTAGAATGAGCTCAGACCTGGTCACCACAACTGCGTCTAAAATCCTGCACTGTCACTCAAAAAGGTGTTGATTCGGGTCCGAAATGCTGTCATGCACAAGCTTAAAGGGGCTAGATGCAAGTTGGCCATGTTATACTCACTACTGCCACCCTAGGTCATACGTGTAACTGCACCTTCTATATTAAGCTCGTGGCATAACGGCAATTCGGACCCGAAGTAACACCTTTCTGAGTGACAGTGCAGGATTTTAGAGGCAGTTGTGGTGAACAGGTCTGGGCTCATTCTGCACATTAGGATATTGCTGGAACATATGGGGGGAAGAAAATACATAATTAAAATATTTTTAATCTCCGTATAGTCCCTTTAATATAGAGTTACAGTTACATGTATGACCTGAAGTGGCAGTAGTGAGTATAAAAACGACCAACTTGCATCTAGCCCCTTTAAACAGGTTATAATGTTATGCCGGATCTGCTCCTGATCATATGCATGATCTTAGTTACAGATACAGTATTACTCCAACTCTGATCGCACTTTTGTGTTTTTACAGCATAAATCCTGTAACAGGAGTGGTAGAGGAAGAGAGGCCTGATCCGATGGAGGGAATGACAGAGGAGCAGAAGGAACAAGAAGCAATGAAACTGATCAACATGTTTGACAAACTGTCCAGGTAGGTCAAATGTAGCATGTGTGAATAATTTCTGTTATCTATTCATACATTTTGAAAAGTTGCACAGTTCAATAATAAACAAACTTTTTTTTTTTGTAGGTGTAATGTAATCCAGCCAATGCTGCTCGACCAGCATGGGAACATGACAGAACTTACTAGGGAAGATTTGTGCAAACTGACTAACCGCCCAGTGTTACAGCCAGAAAATCCAGAAAACTCAGAAAGTGAGGGCGAGGCGTAACGAGTGAAACACTGTCAACCAAAATATTTAAATAAGTTTGCTGTTACACTCACACTATCTACCAGGTCTTACTCACGTTTTCAAACACTATGAATGTATGAAATTAAATGTTATGGCGTGTGTGGACTTTTGCTTGTATGTGATGTTTTCAATACTGGCATAGAGTTACAATCCTATTGAAATGGGATTGGGGAGACATGATTTTAATTTAAGTTAAACAACTTTAGCATTGCTATTATTTTAATCTAATAATGTTACAATATCAATACAACAAATATATAATAAATACATAAATAATGCAAGTTTGTCTTTTCTGTCTTTGTTACACAACCACAACATTTGTCTAATCTTCTATTTCGTCAAAAGAACTGCCCAAAGAGACAACAAAAACCGGACTAAACAAGAGAATCAACTTTTAATATTTTAAAGATGTACAGGTATAGATTTGAACTCTGCTCATAACTTAGTGTCTGTCTATACAGATTTTGTGCGTGCAAGGCAAGGATAAACATGACGACAGTAGAAAACAAACTCTCCTGCAAGATGACACTGAGGCTCATCGTTCAAAACGGCTCAACAACTGAGGTCTTACAAAACCCACTCATTCCACACACCCACCCTGAGAGTTTGATAGACCGAAGACATATTACACTTTGTCCTTTCATATAGTTTATGCCTCCGGTAATATAAATATTGTTCAGATTTACTCTTGTGTTTGATTCTGAGTGATACTGACTGACTGAAGGTGCATGATTTTGAATGTGCTTTCACAGAACTTTGCAGAAACATGCAAAAAGGCTCAATAAAACAAAACAAAAATTCAAGTAACATACAACAAAATTGTCAAGTCAAACAAGATGTTTAAAATCAGGTCATTTGCGAAAAATGTCTACACTTATATCATCTAAAATATTACTAACAATGCCTCACTCATCTGCTAAGGCAAACTCCCCTGGTCTCAGTTATTGTGGGTTTTTTTTCCGCAGTCCTTTAGCCACACTTCCTCTTTCCTCTCAAATTATTTCTTTACGTTATTGTCCAGATAATGATGTGCCTGTCCCACACCTGGATAAATGAGAGGGGATGGTGTCTGGCATGAAACATAAGGCAAATTAACATGGACGCTGTGTGTTGTGGTGACGGGTCAATAAAGCTGATGGATTGTGTACATAAACTAAATTTACAGATTTGATTTTGGCACATTCTTCCAAAAAGCTCATTCAGCAGAGGTAAGAGGAAAGACTGTATTGCGTATTTGGAGAAAAGGAGAAGCAATAAATATTGGAATTCAAAATCAAAAGAAGAGCTGCTGTCGAAAGTTCAAAATACAGTACTTCAAATTTGTAGAATATTGTAGTTTTAGGTCCCGGTAATAACATACCCAGTCCCCACATTGAAAACAAGCATTTAAATAGTGTGATGCCAAGCGGTTATAACAATTTAATTTTCTTTTTGCCAAGCTGTATGTCTAACTGGGACATTATGTTGTAAAAAAAAAAAAGCTAAATCAAATGGACTGGGCTATTTTATTAAGTGCTTTACCAGATTGCGTTTAAAATATATATTGTTTTCAACATGTATGGGAATAACTGCACCACAGACATGAAAAAAGCACAGGTTTGAAACAGAGAAATAATACACACAGATATAGCTAAGGGCATACTCAGTCCTTTTTGCAGATAGTAATGCGCATGTTAGGAATAATTTGGTTTAAAATATATTAGTATCTTGTATAGCTCTGTAACATGTAAGTGGAAGTCAGTTGCTAACCTTTTTAAAAACCAGCAGACTCGGGCGTGTGTATATTGAATAACTTGATTTCCTTGCATTTGATGTCAATATTCCAACCGTCTTTTCCCTGCTTCATATTGACTCCTGAGACTTTCTAAGAGAACGTTGCAACATCCCATCTCCTTCCTACCTGCATGATTCTTGTGTCTTTTCAAAAGGACACTTTTGCAAGACACAGTGGCCAAGGAGGACTTGCTGTAAATTGGACCCTGTGGCGCCTCCCTGTGGTCATGCATGGTACCGAGGCCCATCTGGAATCTTTCCTTTTATAACCTCTCTCACTCAAAGACCAGGAGCTGAATTTGACTCTTGAGATACATCCTCTGCCTTGACTTGGCTGCCGTTTGGCCTGTCTCCGGTAGACGTGCTGGGAGTCTTCTTTGCATCCAGTGGAGGAGATACGCGAGCACCTTTTGAGATTTCAGATGAAGCTAAGATTGACAGTTTTTCATGCGATTGGGGGGACTTTTGCAGTTTGTCAGTAGTCTTTGATAGTGCATGGCTCTCGTCTTGCAGTGGTGGGCTGACCGGTGAGTGCTTGAGTGTCTCTTTGTGGCCCTGAGTTGCAAAGGACGAACAACTTGAGTCTTCTCTTTCTTGTGATTTTGGTTTTTTTCCCGAATGAATTTGCTCGCTCTCATATTTCAGCTTATCTGACATGAGAAGAAAAAAATATACAAATATTGGTTAATTTTTAGATAGTAAAGGCAAAGAAAAACACGTAGCCAGCCGCAAACTAATGGAGCAAAAGTTGCATTAGAATGGGACTCTACTATCTATCATGCAACCTGGGGTGAAAACACTAACTCTGACCGAAAGGGTAAGTCAAATACGCTGAAATGGCCATTTAGGAAACAATATTTAATCAAGACTAGAAATTTAAAGCTTCTTTCTGACATTAATATCATTTTTTCACCTTTCTACATTGTATCAATGCTGGTGGCAATACAGAACTTTCAAAACTACACACCGGTCCTATTTTTTAAAGGTAAAATTGACTCTGCATAACTTCAAACAAAACAACACCACCCAAGAAGTGACTTCCTGTTTCGATCCAGCACGCTAAAATAAAAGCACACAGCTTGTCTCATTGCTGAGTTCAGAAGGTAGAACATTACATTACAATTACTTTATAGTTAAATACACACATTTTAAGTGTTTTGTCTGTTAATAGATAGACAGAAAGAAAGTTGAACTAATGAATAAGATGGTGCTTTTATTTTGGTGTGTTGGATCGAAACAGGAAGTCAATTAAGTTAAACTATTATTCCAGATTAACTGAATCGCCTGTTTAGGCAGTAGGCATACTTGTATGGTGCGTGATGTTCTGTTTGGATGGAGTCCTAAAATATGAAAATTATTAAAGCCACACCGCATAACATTTCACCCAATAAACAGAACAATAAAAAAACCATTCATTTTATTACATTTATTATTATCATTGAAAAATGGCTAAAAAAAATGACCAAACAAACATGTGTCTTTGCTGTGAGCGGCTCACCTCTCCTCAGACATGGCTTGTAACTTTACTGGGAGAGGGAACATCTCTTTGTCCTCATGGATGGAGATGTTGACTTAAGGCAGCCAAATGTGAGATTTAAATAGGTTAGGTCCTCATTTAAATCCATTCTTTGATAACCCACAGCAAAAATAGCATTATGCGGGTCACTAGGATCATGTTTTGTATTGTGGGCAACAGTATAACCCAAAATGTTGCGCAGTGTGCCTTTAAGTAACAAACGTTAACACGATTACTTATCAGTGTACCTTCTTGATGGACATCCTCCTCAGTTGTGTTGTCTTCAGTGCAGGTGGGGAGCTCTCCTTTGTTGCAACGAATTGGTGACCTTTGCAGAACTGCCTTAAGCTCTGCAAAAAAGGTTCCCAAATATATATATATATGTCGCTTGTACTAATTGTGTTATGTTGCATTTTGAGATGAGATCTAGCTACATGTATTCTTCACAGATGGGCTCACACAAGTATAGGCTCTCTGCCAAGCTCTTCCATTTGGTGCTTTGTCCGGCAGAAGTAGTAAAAAAGCGACTGATACGGAAGGTTTTTCAAAAAATGTGTGCTTGGTGTACGGACAAGTGCAGATAGCCTGAGGATTACCTGGGTGTGGTGTAGAATAGCCCACATAACGTTGACAATACCTTGGGTCATGGCCAGAGTATCTTCATGAACAGACACTGCTCTGCGCTGGGTCGGGGGCTTTAAATGTGATCTGGGCTTCGGTAGACTCTCTGGAAAAAAATAAATAAATAAAAAACACCCCTTCCGTCTTTGTTTCAATATTTTGAGAAGACCTACAACAGTAAGCCATATCAAATTCAGATCTTACCATCAGTGACGGACTGTGCTTTTTCCGAGCGCTCCACTGCAGTAGGAATCTTTCGTAGAGCTGGAGAGAGGAGCTCTGTCTTGGGAAGTGTGGCTGGAGGTGTCTTCTTGATGCCCTCCTGGTTTTCACTCTAAGAAAAAGGATACAACCGATTAGGCCTCATGTTCAAATGTCATATGATTATAATGTCACATGTTCAATGTAATCATATGTACAGGTTTTAAAGAATGAGACAACTTTAGACAGGTTAATACAATGTCTTTTTACAGACGTCCTTCTTGTATCTATCCTTGCGCTAAAATCAGATTAAATATTACCATGGTGGCTGGTACCTGTGCTGGACTGTCTCCAGCTTTGCCATCTTCTGAGAGGGATCTGATTTTGACAGTCTCTCCTGCTGCAGCGCAGGTAGCGGGCAGGACAGGCTTTGCACTCACGGGAGGTTTGGGCAACAAGGGACGCTCTGGGACAGGTGGCTTGGGATGGACCAAAGGTCTCACAGGGTCAGGGGCTTTCTTAGGATCTCTTCGCTCTGCTGAAACCATTGATCAATTTTATTAGCCAAAGTCAAAACATGGCGTGCATAAGTAGTTTTACTATATACAGTACTACTTTCTTCAAATTATTACCTGCAGAGGTGGACATAGTTCTTGGCTTAACATAAGGGGGGCTTTCAGGCTTGTCCAGAATCGCACCTGCAGAACAAAAGCACATACAGTATCTACTACACATCGACACAACTGACACTGTGATATTATATTATAAACTTTATTTTTTTTATTTTTTTATTACCAAAATAAAAGACGCACAGTTACCTTCAGAGTTAGCCTTTCTCAGCTCTTCATCTTTACTCTATAAATATAAAAGGTAAATTAATATGAATGAAAAACATCTATCAATTAGACTTGAAAATAATAATAATAATGATCATCATCATCATCATAATTATTCCTTAGATTCATATAGTGCCATTCCAGTCGCTCAAAAGTTGCTTTATATTTGCATGCATTATGAATTTTTTTCCGTACCCGATGGTGGTAAGCCACAAGTAGCCACAGCTGCCCTGGGGTAGATGCAGGACTGACGGGATTGATTTTTATCAGCATAGAAAGACAAAAGACTATTCTTCTCCATTTGACCTCTCTTTATTATTTCAGAAATGTAATGATGTTCTGCTTTGAAGGAGAGACCTTAAGTTACAGCAGGTCTAATCCTGGGCCGCTATATGACCTACATATGTGCACTTTAATTAAAGAAAATAAGGTAATTACAAGTTTAACTTTCACACACAGAGTTGGGGCCAGGAGCAGTGAGAATAAGTTATCCTATACTTTATGTCACTGTGATATGAATGCCCTTAATTGTACCCGTATCCAGTATGACACCATGACACTAGTACCTGGCTCATCTTGGTGTCTGGGGGTGGACTTCTTCCAACACTTATTCTGTGCAGCATCACTTGAAGCCGTTGTTCAAAACTATTAGTGCTTTCTTGTGCATTTTTCTGCATACACATAAAAAAATATTTTACAATCCAATCAATCTAATTACAAGCAAAAATGAGCAAGACTATCCGATTTTTTTATTTATTATTCTTCTACAAACACAGCTTCTGCCACATAATTGTAATAGCAGTGTATTTTGTGTCCACTGACCTTTTTGTGTGCTCTGTCCTTGTCCTCGTCACTAGTCAGCAGGATCAGACTCTGGCTCTTGCCCTCCCGGAGAGACCGCTTGGTCCGTAGTGCCCTCTCCATGGAGGTTTGTCCCAGCTTGCTGTCCCCGAGCTCAGTGTCCTCAGGCCTGACCTCAGGGGCCTGGTCGGGCTGACTGACTGTTGCGTCTGTGTGGTCCGTGTGTGTGGAGGCAGAGGGGGCGGGGTATGTGGGGTGGGTGGGGGCGCTCTCATTGGAGGGTGTTGTAATGGTCAATGTCTTGACAGGCATCAGCACATCCATCCCTTCGCCTGCAAGACGCATCCCCACGGCAGCACTTCCTTCTGTGATGGCGGCATCATTACAAACGTTAACATCCTCCACTGACTTGGCCCCTCTCTCCCTGTCCCGTTCTCTCTCCCTGTCCTTGGCCTCACGCAGGGGGCGAATCAGGTCAGCGATGGAGGTCCTTTTGACCTTTACTGACTCCCCCCCTCCCTCCCCCCCTCCGGTTTTGGCAGCTCTGCCAGCTCGTGCCCTCTTGAAGGCAAAAAAGTCACCAAACTTTTTCTTAATGTTTTTGGGGGCAGTGGATGTGTTGGTAGTGTTAGTGTTAGTGGACAGGGGAAGAGAAGAGGGAGGGCTGGAGAGTGTGGGAGGTGTGTCACCAGCGGGTGAGACAGACTGCGTGTCAGTGGATGGGTCAGGGGCAGAGACAGTGGTGCTCTCAAGGCAGGAGGGAACACTGTCTGAGGAAGGGGAAAGGAGTAATGGGGCTAAGGAGGTGGAGCTTGGCTCTGAGGGAGTGACTTGGGCAGGGTTTGACTCCTCCCACCGGCCTTTTCTGCAGTAAGGAGAGCAGAAAGAGCAACAAAAACAAGACACTCAGTACCACTACTACTTCTACGTCACGAACATGCTTAATCCAATGATAATGAAGTTCATGCAAACAGCACACAGAGACATACTTTCTGGTACATACCCAATCTAACCTAATCAGGTTATCACGGACCATACATTTGCTGATCTCGCATATGTGACACTGAGATCTCACCTCTGTGTGCTGCATGAGGGATGGGTTGAAGGAAATGTGTCCTAAACTGGTCTGGACAAAGTTTATGTCACTGTTGCAGACAATTAACAAGGATGACGTCTTGTGACATAAATAATGGCCACACTCAGTATGGTCACTTCAGTTCGGATATAATTTGAAGCCACAAATTCTTGATTGATAAATTGAACTTGGGGACAGAGGTTCCAGAGCAGAGCTCAGACACACTATGTAATGTCTGCATGCAGTGTCGAGCTACTGATCAGTAGACCGGTGCATAAGGTAACATACAACTAACATGCATTTAACGAAACAAAAAAGAATGGAGAACATATTTTCGAAAATGAATCTAAATACTAGATACTGCAGTGCTATTATGTTTGCTGTAATACAGGCATACACCTGTCCTGTGGGACTAAGAGCCAAAATAACATTGTGTAAAATATGTAGTTATATCAAGGTAGTACATCTCTAAGGACTGTCCAAATAATGAATGTTACTCACAGTGCATAGTCAGGAATGATTTTCTTGGTAAAGAACTCTTCAACTCCCTCGTCCACTCTGCCCATGCCCTCGATGCCCTCATTCTCTGCCTCAGCCTTTGGCTCCTGCAACAAAAATATAAAATGTTTAATTACAGGATACTGTGTGCGCATATACACAACCAAGTGAACATGCATACTTTAGGAGTTTAATGAGTTATTTTTGCTGCAAGCTAAACAGCATAACATGTGATGTTGTTTTGAGTGCAGGTGTTTTCTTATGGGGGCCTGAAATAAATGAATAGAAGAGCAAAAGCACGATCAGGTGCGGGGACTGATTTGAATGTTTTGTTTCTGTGAATAAAGGAATTTCTCTAATAGTTCCGAGTCAGAAAACCCACAAAGTATAGGCTGCTCAAACACAGCTGTAATAGTTTATAACGGGCTTTGCGGGTTAACACTAACTGCTAATTTCAAGTAGGCTTAAGTAGACCTGTTAAAGAAGTAAAAGACATGCTGTCAACATAACAAAGAGACCAGACTAGTCTTTAGACATATATTCATTTAATTTAACTGTATCCAAATTGCTAAAAAATAAATAAATACTAATAATTGAGGTTATGATAGTAATCCCAATAGAGGAGCATAGGGTGGGGGTTGTTGAGTTCTGGGAATATCCTGGGGAACACCACTCCCAAAATAAACATTAACAGTGTCTCGCACACAGCTACACAATAACAGCACAAATAAAGGTAGTAGATAAAAAAGAAAAAAGAAGACCCATTGACTAGGCTACAGATTCATACATTATCTCTCTACCATCATCACAGCATCACCACCCATCTCTCATCCATCTTCATCGTGTATCTGAATCAGACCGTCCTGATTTAGCTTACCCTGCATATTGTGGTTAGCCATACTCCCCTGTATGGCCCTGTTTTTGATTGCACACGCTCTACTTCCTATGTGTTACACAGATGGGAAAGAATGAGTATCGACTGGCGTGTGTTTGTGGGTTAGCTCTGTTACCTGGGGCCTGGAGGAGGGGGGCTGTGTGCGTGTGCGCCGTGGCCGCGGTCGGAAGGCGGTGTAGTGCCTCAGCGTCTGTCCCTGTGTGGGTAGGGGCTCCATGGGAGAAGCGGAGGATCCAGAGCTGCGGGAGGGAGGGGGGGTGTGGGGGGGGAGGCCTGTGCAGCCGCCCGGGAAACGGAGCCTCTCGATCGGGTAAAGCCTCGGCGGCCGGCAGCCTCTTCTTCAGCAGCAGCAGCAGCAGCTCGTCCGGAGATGGAGCAAAGGGGGTGCTCCTCTCCTCTCTGCAGCATCCACAGGCGCCACCCCCATCCCGTCCCTCCAAAGCATCCGGGGGATGCAGGGGGAGGAACCAATGGCCTTGACTGACAGAAGGGTTGCTATTGACAACGGGAGGAGGCCACACCCTTATCCTGCTGCTACTCCATCTCTCTCAGGACCAAAAGTGAGTACAATGCAAAGCAGGTAAACGCACCTTTGCTATTGAAAATCCCAGTTGTAAAAATGTGTTGCACTTGAATCATTTAGGTTAATGGAATACTGGGAATTTTAAAGTTCTCCAATCTATACTCATATAATAAAGTGCCTTTTTCAGAGTGTCTGCTTTGATAAAACGGTTCAGCAAATATGTCGCTTACTGTTAGACACGTTTTTTTTTTAAAGAATGAAGACATCTTTGTTGAACATCTGTTTATTCTTATTATCAATGAAGACGACAATGAAAGTTGGGAATCGATTAACCAATATGCAGCAAAGAAGCAAATAGAAAACTTGCCACTGAAGTGAAACTAATTGTAAATTCATACAGCTAAGAAACTCAAAGAAAGCGAACCATAAATCATTACAGGTACAGACATGAAGAACACACCCATTAAACCAATGTAATATTGGAACTGAGATATTACAACATAAAAGCATTGTACACATTATTGGTTAATAGTTTAATTAGGTGGAATGTTCAAATATGACGCCCTTGTCACATGATCTTTGCATGAATGATACTGTATTATGGCTGTGCCCAAAAGAATGACATTAAAGCAAAATCATTTAAATTGTATGTATTGCATGCACATTCTCCACACCTCATCTCAAAACATAATACAATAAACAGAAATATACTAAAATAATGTTTTGATTTAAGACAATAAAACATGACTGTGAACAAAGCCTTTGTTGGTGGATTAGAAAGAACTGTGGATGTATAACGCATTATGTGAGGGTTTTGACTAAATAAAATGATACATGTTATAATGGCTGGATTTATAAGGGGGAACCGTCCGCATGATTCGTAGCAAGACCAAGAGCAGTAAATGATCCTACAGACAATTATGTAAGCGAACTGGAGAAAACGACACAGTATTTTACTGAACAGTAGAGTCTAAGATCTGAATCATGGTTTAACTGCCCCTACAGCAACCATAGTTGGCAAAATTTTGATAATTACAATTCATTTAAGGATTTCATGACTTTTCTTCTCAACCTTGGACAATCATTTACAAATCAGTTGGTACTACAAATTTTAGAATTTGGCAAATGAATGACAAAAAAGATTTAGAATTTCCTTCACAGACTTATTAATTCCCATTTAACTAATAAAGTATTGTAAATTAAACTCTTCTTTGCTGGAACTACATTTTTTGGTTTTGGCAATTCTTTTTGCTTAAAGTAAAAATAAGCATTGTTTGCTGCCTAGTAGAAAAATAAGCTTCTTTAAATCTTATTTATAAGACACATCAAGTGGTATTTTAAAAGGGACCTACTTTTTCTTTTGGTAATGAAAGGGTACAGTGACTATTTGCTTCATGCATCTTCTGGGTTTGACAACAACTTTGCTTTTGTCAAGTCTGTTTGAGCAATATTATATATATATAAGTAGCATTCTTCTCACTTGTCAACAGATCTTTCAAAACAACTTTAAACTTTCAAAAGATAATAAAACAAAAACAAACCAACTATAGAACATTTCTACTTGTGCATACAGATACATTTGGGATAAAACCTGGGCCTCATGGTAAGGATCTACAAGAGTTTAAGAAGCATTAAGTGTTTATGACATGTCAGCAAGCATAAACGTTCGTCCTGATGCACTGCTTTGTTCACCGGTCCATCATGCTGAGGATCATCTCTGGGGTCAGGTCTCCATTGGCAGCAGCTGATGCTTCGTTCAAACTCAGCTCCACTGTTTCCGCCGCGTCTTCGGTGTCAAGCCCCACAGCCTCCACTGTCAAAGCCACGCCCTGTTCATCGAGCGTCGCCTCGGAGACATCGCCCTCCTCCTTCTTCACAATGATGTTCTCCACTGCCCCAGTGCTCTCATCCTCCACCTGGATAATGGCGGCCGCTACAAAATACAGAAAAACATTACTATTGACTTTTCACTGACTGTGCAAAAACAATACTCTGTGAAATAGTGAAACACAAGATCCGGAAAGGAGCAAATAGTTTTGTTTTTTTAAGCTTTAATAGATTCTCCCAAGACGTTATAACTTACATTCTGTGCTGATCTAAGTTTAAAGCTCATGCTTTCAGATCCCGCACACTTTTCAGATTTTGTGGATGTGTGTGACCTTAAACCTGTTGCTGAGGCATAAGCTCTGTACAGCGGTAGAGCTCTTACCCTTGGCAGGTGTGGCTTGGCTCTGTGTTGGCATCTTGGGCGGATTCTTTGGGGGTCTTCCACGTTTCCTCTTTACTGGTGGTTCCTCCGGAGCTGGCACCGGGACAATGGCTGGGGCCTGGTCCAAATCTAACCCCTCGGCCTCGTCTTCGTCCTGGAGAAGAGTCGACTCCTCATCGGGCAGTTCGTCCTCTTCCTCATCCTCCTCATCGTCATCATCCAGTTCAGGTTGGTCTTCATCTTAAGGAATTAAACTCGGTGTCAAACACAACACACACCAATGTTATTTGTTGTACATGTAAGCTTTTACTCACCACTGTCATCATCTTTCCTGCTTCTCATCTTTCTCTTCCTGCCTCTTCTTCCTTTCCTTGGGGTGACAGCTCCATTTTCACCCTCCTCTGTTTCACCATTGCAGTTCTCAGCATGACGAGACATAGTGTTCTAGAAACATAAAGTTATACGCAAATGTTAAATTTACCCTGTCACTTCTGCCTTGATACTGTGTCCATTTTCATGGCATAACTGTTGCATACAAAAGGTACTAAAATAGGCTCAGATATAACTAGATCAAAGAGGAACATAGTTTACAGAAGTTTGCTGTAATGAACTTTGAAAACATGATTACCCTGCGAGTAAATGTCTTGTTGCACTTTGGACACACAAAGGCAGTTGGAATAAAGTTGGGGTCGTGGTAGCGTTTGAAGTGCATATCCAACAGCTGTTTCTGCCTGAATGTCTTCTCACACTGGGTGCAGGCAAAGGGCTTTTCCCCTGTGTGGGTGCGACGATGCATCACCATGTGACGCTCCTAACAACAAAGGTGAAAGAGTTTAATATCTGCATGTACAACTTACGATTAATGTGACTCAACAAAGTGGGAGTTACCTGGCGACAGCAGTAGTCACACAAGTCACATTTAAACCTCTTCTCGTTTTTATGGGACTTCTGATGCTGGATCAGGGCATAGCGTTCGTGAAACACTGCATCACAGTAGCGGCATTTTTTACCTGTCTCAATGAACGAGTGTTGTTTACGAAGATGAACCCCTGGAAGAACAACATAAATAATGTAAACCGTCAAAATGCTGAGTAACTCACAACAACACTCTATGGATCTATTAATATGGGAATGCACATTTACACTTTAACAGGAATAGAACTGTCAACTAGGGCTGCAACTAACGATTATTTTGGTAATCGATTAATCTACCGATTATTTTTACGATTAATCGATTAATCGCTTGGCTGTGAAAGGTGCATGGAAATGGTATTTTACCCTTTTTTTTTTATCACATAGAGCTAAAGTGGCGCCGCTTGAGGACGTGTTGATGGACTAAACTTAAAGTAAGCGTTTGTAGGAGGCTCTTTGTGCTAATTCTGCTTTCTGATTGGACGAGACAAAGACAGATATTAATGACATTTACACTGTACAAAACACTGCAGACCCTCACTTTAAAAACAAAGTAGGTTTTTATCCAAAATACATAATTTTCATGTCTTTTTTGCTCTATTTTAGTCTGGGTTTACTAGAAAACGATTAATCGATTACTGAAATAGTTGACAACTATTTTAGTAATCGATTAGTTGTCGATTAATCGATTAGTTGTTTCAGCATTGCAAATTGAGTGGCTAATCAAACATTGCCACTCAATTGGCAGGTGATGAAATGCTAACTGCCATGCTGTTGCTATGTTATGACATTACACACACAACCTCTCTTGAAATGCTAAAACAGGAGTGCAACATGTAACATACCCAAGTCACTTTTGCGGGCGATGACGGTGTCGCAGTGGGGACAGTGGAACTTGGCCACATTCTCAGTGTGTTTCTGCAGGATGTGCATCTTCATAGTTCCACTCTGGGTGAAGCGTGCATGGCAGATATAGCACTCGTATGGTTTCTCACCTGAAGAAAAAAACAAGCATATTACATAGCCATTATGAAACTCAAAGTATAAATACACAGGTGTTTTCTAAGAATAGATGATTTACCAGAGTGTGTTCTCATATGTCTCTTCAGTTTGTAAGTATCTCTGCTGGCGTAACTGCAAAGGCTGCACTGGAATGGACGCTCTCCGGTGTGAGAGCGAATGTGGCGCTTCAGCTTACTCACCTGTGAGTCATTTCAACACATAGCATTACAAATTTGTTGCGTTCACATGCACATATTTAATAAATACAATAAATAAATCATACCTCCACACTCGCATAGTCACACATGGAGCATTTGAAGGGCTTTTCATGTGTGTGTTTATATCGGCGATGACGAACTAGTTCTCCACTGGTAACAAAGGCCATATCACAGTCTGTGCACTTATGTGGGCGAGTTCCTACACAGATACAGAAGAATGGTGTTATTTTGACAGAAATAGATATTGTACACAGTGTGATGCACGGTTGGATCTTTTTGTATTGTATCTCATGTGTTTACTGTTACTGGGCACTGTTCTATATAAAACAGGTCTAGTTGTGTGATGTTATGTCTGTTTGTAACTCATTTGAGATGTGATGTGGCGGATTAATTAATTATTGTGATACCAATGGCATATTTACACTGAGGAAATTTAGCATTTTGACTGCCCTAATACAAATGAATGAAACACATAAAATTCAGTATTACTGACCAGTGTGAGTGTTGAGATGGTTCCTCAAGAGTGTGACTGTCCTGAAGGCTCTTCCACACAAATGGCATTTGTGTGGCCTCTCATCGGTGTGGCTCTTCATGTGCCGGTCCAAGTTGGAGCGACGTGGACAGGTATAACTACATAATTCGCACTGAAATGTCTTCTTGACTCCTACAAAATAAGAAAGAAGTTTATTTTCCAGCCCCTTAAGTTTCCAGGTACAGGTGATTGATGTGGGTGATAAAAAAAACAAAAAAACAAAAATAAATATATATAGATTTTCTTTACCTTTCTTCTTGATTTTGGTAGGTTTTGGTGGTTTCATATTGCCGACAACTTTTTCAGCATTGACCTCCGACAGAAGACCTTCCTGCTGCTCTTCTTCAAAGTCATATACACTAACATCCATGTCCTTGTCTCCTTCAGCATATCGCAAGCGACTTTTCTTGCCCTGAGCAAAAAAAACAAAACACTAGGATATAGACAGCGCACGCACGCACACACACTCTCTCTTACCCAAAAGCAGAACAAAAAAACAGCATATTTCACCTTTTTGAACCTCCTGACACCAGTAATGGTTGGATGGTAGTCAGGATCCTTAGACCAGGCTTGGTCGTCTGCAGAGGGCTCGATGGGCGCACCAATGTCCTCTTCAAGCTGGTTATCCTCACATTCTTCATCTGGTTGGCCCTCGCATTCCTCCTCCTCCTCTTGGTCCACTGTCTCCACTTCACCATTAGCTCCAACCTTAACCACCTATTTTATCACACCAGCAAAGAAAGGGTGTCAGAGGGAAGGAAAAGTTCTACAACAATTTATAATTTACTCGTTGAACAAAGTTAAATATTCGAATATGACAACACTTAATAAACTGGTCTTACCTGAAAACCCTCAGGCAGAGGTAAAGTGTGGCAAATGACTGGGTCCTTTTGCATGGAAGAAGCATCTACCAGGGTCCCCTGCTGCAGGGCCTCCACTGTCGAGGCCGACACTGGCACCTGCACCAGCTGGAGCTCCCCAAGTCCCAGTGCAGCTTGTTCCTCTACATTCACTACCTGGAATTGGAGATGGACAAATATTTAGCTACAGCAAGACACACTACTTATTTTAGATCATAGTGAATCAACACATTTGTTTACCTGCAGGGTGATGATCTGAGTTTGGTCCACAGTTGTAACGGTTGCTTGATGAGCAGCACCAGAGACATTTACAGGACCACCCTCGATTACCTAAATAAAAAATGGAGTTATAATACATTTCTTCTGACTTTTGCAGCGTTTTTGTGTTGGAAAAATACAGAACTCTAACATTCACAATGTGGCACACAGGTGAGCATACCTCAGTCTTCATTTGCAGCAGTGTTGGATCTAAAGAGTCCATAACCATCATTTGCACGCCATCACTACCAACTGCCCCGATCAGTTGTTGCTGAGCCGATGTGGCCTCCACCAGTCCTTGTCCTAAACACAAAATGATACAACATTTAAGTAAATGGTGAAACATTCCATTATACCACAAATGTGTGTAAATTTGAACCTTGGCCCAAAACAACTGACCTTCTACAACAACACCCCCGGCCTCTGCTGCCTGTTGAAGGAGGTCCGCCACAATCGCCTCCTGACTGTGGATTGCTTGAACAGTTGGGTCATCATCTGCGGCTCCTTGGTCCATGCTGGCTGTTGACAGGAAGACAATGAGAGATGCATCAAAATAAACACATCAACCACGCTTTATTTTTATTTATTGTCAAAGGGTTTACTGACGTTTTTCATTACTTTTCTAAATACCCACCTTACTTTGGGATATGGACACTTTTTTACAGGGTTACAATTCTTTAAAAACAAAACAAACAAAAAAACATATGAAAGTAGGGAGGGGGTGGATTGCTCTCAAAACAAGGAAGTAGCTCCCAATGGTCGAAGTTAAATAAATAGCATTTTACAATCCTGTGAGTGATATTCGTGGGTTATCATAACAATACATATACAAGTTCAAAAGCTATGTGAAAACCCAACAAGTGGGTTTCATTCCCTGTACTGGTTTTCTGCCTCCTTCCATTGTGTATAAATTAGTGTTGCTCTACTTCATAGTAAATACCAAACATTATGGGTGGACAAAATAAATGCTGCTCAAAATGCTGCCGCTTGATGGCCGTGTGCTTCGTAGTGTTATTGCAGCTCCATAAGCCGAATAGTAGAGGGAGCTCTCTGCCGTGGCACATCTTTGGGGGCGCTTGGCTTGACCGCAGTCCAGACCGAGGCACTGGGAAAATGATGGGACTCGAGGACTTTATCCGCCGAATTTGGAGAGAGGATAAAATACGTTTTAGAGACTTTGATTGAGCGACGCGTCCATTTTGTTACAAGTGCCTCGTCATCCTTCTGCGGATATAGGCGGCCTGTACTGCGTAACACAACTGCCGATGGGGACGAATGGCAAATACATAACTTAACAGTTACGGAAATGACTTATGTTGTCACTTCTTTCGATGGCTGTAATTGTACTACGAGATATATCGTCTGTAAACCGATTTGCACTTTAGGGCGCCAATTTAGGGCACTTTTACCGTACGGGACATTTGCCCAACCGCATGGGGTGGGGAAGGCCGTTGATCTAACTGAAGCTAGTTAGCCATTAGCTTTGTCTACGCGCGACCGACAGCTAGCATAAAACGCAGCCGCCAAATGTTTTGTTGCCACTGTGTTCCATCGCATGTGTTTTTTCCACACACCGAATCATTAATTGTTGGCTGTTTTGAACAGACCCTCTAACCAATCTTACACTGAACTCAAAGGTGAGGGGTAAATCACTTTCATCGGCCGTTAGCATTAGCCACAAGCCTCGGTAGTTTTCACGACGTCGCGTTTAAAAAAAGGGGAAACAAAGAAACAAGGACAGAACGCCCTGGCCTAAAGTTTCTGCTCATATTTCTAAAGCAATCCTCAAATTTACTGTGCCAATCTTTGCCATCATTATGTGAAAAGTCTAGCTTTACACAGATACTTTTCGACTAAGGTGCATTTACACATATTTCGCCCGCTTTTTCGAAAACGATAGAGGGAGACAAACACTCCTCGGCGGGCTCCCCGGACCCAGAGCCCCATCATGACACCTAGAGGCCGATTAAAGATCCTGCAAACTCCCCCTTGCTCCCACCAAAGTAGTAACACTTTACCTCTTGTCGGCGATTGTTGGTCCGACTGCCCGCAGATCAAAGTATAGCCACTGTATCACAAAGTTTGGGTGTCCGGAACAAATGCGAGGCTCTTCGCAGTTAGTTTTTAATCCCTCTCCCGCTTTGGAGAGTATTCTGTGCACAAAATGGCAGTGGGGCTCAGTGCGCCTGTGCGGCCGCTGGGGGGTGGTGTCGAAGCCACTGCACTCTCCTGATTGGCCAGGAGGGGGCTCCGCTGGAGCACACACAAGTCATTTATCACAATGTTTATCAAATAAATCATGTGGCGTGCAAAACCTTAACCCTGAGTGCTTTAAACAGTCTGGTTAGTCCCCATATCATTGTATTGTGTCTTAAAAAATACAGCGTACATATATTCCCCGACTTGAATTGTTTTTTACAATGTCCAGGAACAAAACAAACTGTAAATGCTTTATTTTTACCTGCCACTAGATGGAAGCAATGCACTTCTGTATGATTTAACGCGACAATTTTTCCTCATACAATATTAAACACATAGTGAGTAAAGTTTCTTTTTTGTTGTTATTTTTTAAGTGACTAAAATGCAGTCCTATTACTTCATACGGTAAATTATCCAATCTTTCAATTGATGAGCCTGTCCTAGGCCTCCTAACTGTCCAATCCACTGTCAAGTGCTATGGGGAGCACTCTGAAATCTTGACCAGCCAGCAGCACTAGCAGGAGTGGGGGCTGTGCGTGGCTGTCGCAGACGGCAAGCTCCAGATCTGCTGTGGTGGTGGCTATTTGGACCAAGATCAGATTCATGAGGAACCTTACCGTCGCAAAAAAATATGTGAGTTCCTTTAGGATTTATGCTACTTTTGAAGCAATGCCAATGCCATCTATTTTACAAATGTGAAAGCCATATTGTTGGAAGAAGTTGGTGCGGTAGTGTCCTGTCGCACTATTACAGGCGATCTAAAGCTCCAACGCATTTCAAATAAGAAATTACATTTGCAACACTTCCGTTTGATCATCGTTTAAGTCAGCAACGAAAACCTACTGCTTAAAAGTGTTTGGGGAAAATAGCTGCGTTGTTTCCTTGTCCTCCGAACACGCCGCTTCACCTGAGACATCTGTCAAAAGAAAGTTGCTTTTGGTTAGATGTAGTAGCTATCATAACCATAAACTTTCACTGCCCATGGTCAAATAACCATCAAATAAGTTCAATGAGCTCATCTGTTAAGACTGATTGAATTGTTCATTTAATTTGGAAGTGCTAAACAAATTGTGTAGTGTGACAACGTAAAAAGAACAACAACAACAAAACAACACAACCTAAAACATAGGCTAAACAAATAATAACACACTCACAGTGGTTCTTTTGAATATCCTACATTGGTTGAGAAAAAAAAGGTCATTATGTTGAGTTGTTGAGTTGAACTGGATTACTTAAAGTATAGCTGTATACTATTTAACACTTATTGTCATTGTTGAATAAAGAGGATGAACCCTTACAAGTAACAGACAGAAAATAATATCATAATTTTGGAGCACATTCAGAAAAAGACCACATTTGGAGCTGCTATTTTGATCGTTTGCCCACTCAGATTGCACCTCTTGCTTTTACTGCATCCCGGAGTGAGTGATTGATAATGCCATTAAAGGTATATAATTGCCACACAATATCTTTCACAGATAATGTTATTGTGTGGAGTCAATAGCAGAAGCGATTGTTGGAGTCCAGGTGCTTTTTTGTCAGCATTATTTCTGTCAGTCGCTCAGGCAGACGACTCAGCTCTCAGTTCACCACCACAGATTGTGGCCTATGTACTTTGCCTATGTACACCAACTGGATATTGTAGAAGAGTGCAAATTATTTTTATTTTATTAGTTTATTTGAAGAGGGACAATGCACAAGGTGTAGATTGCCAGCAGCATTGGAAAACAATACACAACAACAACAATCATTAATAGTCTTCTTAAAAATAGTTAAACAATTTGTCAATATGATCTTACACACAACTTTACGACTCTCAGCACAGGCACTAAACAGTGTGTCATCAACACCATGAACAATAACACACAGGCAGAATTACAGCAGGCCGGCAGCACACAAGCAGCAGGACAATATACATATGACATATAGTTTGAATGACATATTCAGTATTCATTGCATGCAGTGAAGTATTTCTAGAATTGAATTATGTAATTTTGCTTGAATGCATATTTTGGGGATGCTATCTCTTGCATTTTATTTATGTAAGTACATCTGACTTAGAAGCTAAATGTAGTTATGGCTTAAGTTGACTTTAGGTGCTATTTAAAAAGCAGTGGCTTCAGTAATCAGTAAGCACAGACACAGGCAAACACTAGATCGTACCATATTCTGTAAACACAAAGTACTTCAACCCAAACTGACTGCAGAGGTACTGTATGTGACAGAATTGAGGGTGCTCCTCTGAAGCATATTGGCTGGACTGTCCGGCGGTCATTAGCCCGGTGCACTCCAATGACAGTTAAGCTGCTTATTGGCCAGCTGGAGATTATCAGGAAAGTCCCAACTTCACAGGGGTCCACACAAACCAATTCAGGACCTTAGAAAGACTGTCCGCTCATTCTTCAATAAACTGTGAGCACTGGGCCAGACTGATTCACTTGATAAAAACAGTTTGGCTTTCACCAGCCACTATACAAGTGTTTCTTTTATGCAGTTTCAAGATTCTTACCTTTCTAATTTGAGTCTAGCACCAGAATAAAGAAGTACTATCATATTTTGACCGAAGAGCCAAGACATTGTCCTACTTTGAAGCATTTCCAGGGTTTCCAACGATTTTAAATTCTGATTAAAGTTAAATCATTCTGACTTCAACGTTGCAAAGTTACTTTTAGTTTATATCGTTGTAAATCCACGCTCACTTGTTAGAGATTAAAAATCCATCATGCATTATTTGTTTGGAATTTTCGAAACAAATAAAACTCACCACATACATTACAACACACCATTTTTTTTACAATACAAATGAACAAATCTTACACCTCAACCAGTGTGACCATATATTGTTCCACTGTCTATACATACTGCTGGAAGAAAATATTGGCAATGATAATACTAGGCCTTTTGAACGTTTCTTTAAATACAACTCAAACATGTATGTGTGTGTGGTAGGCCATAAACAATATGTTGATGTAACAGGAAGAAGGAGGGGCAGGAAAACCCATGGAAGATGAGGGGGGTGGCTTTCCCGTTTCCTTCAGCCCACTGTAAGTTACTTATCTGTGTGTGGTAGCACTGGGTTAGGGGCCAGCACTGAGCAACCTGCTGTAGGAGAGATGAGTGAGAAGCCAGATTCGACCCATCTCTTTAAATGTGTAATATGTTTGATCTTGAGTTAGTTAGAAGATAGACTGGTAAAGCTAAACTTGAGAGGAAATTGGGGAAGTAAATCAGGATTCGTTGGTGAATTTTTGCAATACACCGCCGCAGCCATGTACAGTGGAAGCAAAGGTATGTGGTTATATTTCCTCCTGAACAGCACTGATTTATGCCAATGCAAGCTCTTGCAAAATCTCAGTTAAATATTTGGGATGTTTTAACTAAGCTGTAAGTGGTGTTGCTGTGTATTACTTTCTAGCAGATAAGAACACAGTAGTGGGCCTGGGAAGTTAAGCAATGCCGCACCTTCAGCAACTACCAGAGCTGCATGACTTTGAGGGAAAATACCTTGGGGTTTTCTGATAAACACTGCGATTGTGATCAGTTTTGTGATTTATGTTTATAAAAAGGTTCAACTCTTTTCACAAGCTCACAATGAAACATTGACATTTGCATAAAAGACTGAAGAATGACATGCTTTTCCTAACATGATGATACAAGACTTTTTATATCTAAAATCAGCCCAGGAACGTATAAACTACTAACCAAAATTTGTTTCTGAATTGATTACTTGACAATATTCAAGTAGTTTTAAAGAACTTCATTAGGTACTTGATCTCTGTTATGTACAGTCATTTGGCTCACCATCACAAAGAGTGGGACAGATGTGACATTGACTGAACAATCTGATCTACAACTGAAACATGTCAATACAGAGACTCAGGAACTGAAAATGAGACTAAATGTTATGTCTTTTTGTCCTGTATTCCTCCACCAAAAGGCCTTAGTAAAAACACGAATGCGAGACATACTGTTGCATAAGGATAAAGAATTGGTCATTTTCAGGCCCTGCTGAATAAAAAGCGTCCTGACATGTGACTTGCAGAATGTCCAGGTCCAGGATAATGAATGTACCAAATCGTTATTCCTGTAAGGATACACACATTTTCCAATTGTCTCTTTGATTCAGCTTAGTCAGACACTTTTTCCTGGTCGTGCAATTTTGTCGGGAAGTCACTCCCTTCGGACTTTTCTCTATCAAAGCCTGAGCCCCACGGCCCGAAAACTCTGAAACCGGTGCACTGCGCAGAAATTGATCTTTGTTAATATAAACACAGTCAGTCGATTGTGTATTGTTTCTATGGGCTAATTATTTCTACTCCAACAATATTATCTTATCTGTAACAAACAATGGTCACTTTAGTTTTATTGGAAGAC
Organism: Gobius niger; assembly: GCF_951799975.1. Taxonomy (NCBI): domain Eukaryota; kingdom Metazoa; phylum Chordata; class Actinopteri; order Gobiiformes; family Gobiidae; genus Gobius; species Gobius niger. Next base: position 19,245,984 of record NC_136863.1, on the reverse strand, counting down.
TGGCACAAACCTGACTATAGTACATTTAATCATTTCAACTCATTTTTGGTGGGTTGTATATACAGTATCTTCTCTTCATCTGTTTGGTATGACAAATGTTTTTTCTGTGCATACACCCTAGCTCTGTATTGTATTTCAGCAGAACGGTTGTCAATGGCAGGTGTGTCCCCCCCTTCATCTTGTGAGACACAGGACATGATGCTATATGGGTAGAAGTCTTTCACTTTTCATTGCAATCACAATGTGGTTCAGACTAGTCACCAGGAAGAGCTTCTCCTCTCCTCCCTTTGCAATAAATGTGTGGCTTACCTGAAATACTCAATGCACAAATGAAGGAATGTGCTTTGATGCTTCTGAAATGAAGAACATTCATTGACTCCAGAGCACAGTAGTAACTGAATCGCAATAGTGTCATTTGAGGAAACGCTAAGGTCGTCTTCCTCCATCAGTGACATCTTTAGAAAAACAATGACGTCATGGGAATGGAGCTGCATTTAAGCGAACTGTCAAATGACCATTGTCCATTGAACACACAGTGGATGTTTACATAACACCAAAGACAGACAAAGATTGGTTAAGACTCGCACTAAGGGGATTGTGGGTTCAATCCTTTGGTCATCTGTACGTGGATTCCCGTCTGATGCTCCGTCATCATCCCCCTGTTCAAGGAAACGGCTCTGTTAAAAATTGTTCGGAATAAATTGATATGATTGAATGTTTTGGATTTAAGTTGTGGTTTAAACTCATTCCTAACTTCCCTAATGCATTTCTAGTTTATATGCATAATTCACAACTTTCAATAAGCAAAGTTCTGGTTTACTGTGTAATTCTAACTGCAATTTAAGCCTGAAGAGATAAAGATGACAAAACTAAATTTCATCCCACTTGTTGATAAAACAGTCAGGGCCAGGGTCTTTGGCCATTGTCAATCATGCGCCCCACCTCAATCTCAAAGCTGCTGTGGCTTCAGCTATAACAGCGCAACATGTGCAAAGTGAATGTATCTAAACAAGATGCAGCGTGACCCACTGACTGTATTGTCAATGGGGGCCTCACATATTTGTATGAGCTTGTGTGCTGTGTTGGAGATGTGACCCCTTTTAGCCAAACCATCATTCCAGTGATGTAAGGGTTTGAAGGATGCTGGTGCAGCTACTGTTTCACTCCAGAATGTTTGTTTTATGGTATTTATACGGTTATTTACAAACTCTGTTCTTAGATATACGATGAGCATTTGCGTCTGTTTGTTTGGATTCCGAGTATTTTCCAGAACTGTCTGGGAATGAACACGCACAGACAATGAAGTCACATGAGCACATACAGTAGAGCTGCTGCAGGCCTCTTTGTGGAGCAGCACCAATGGCAGTGTAAAGTGATGGGGCAGTTATCATTATGCTGGACTGGACCCTGCGCTGGTCTGACAGGCGTCCCAGGACATAACAATTCTGGGACAGATGGAGAAATGTGCCGTCTGCCATTGCCCCTTTTTTACCGGACATTTACAAAGCCATTTGAAGGTTAGTACTTAAAAATCAAAGACAGAACATTGTTTCTTGTGGGATATAATGTATTTTCAGTTGTTCATGTAATTTAACCTCTACTTCTGGATAGAACTCTACTAAAACTTTTTATCAGACTTTTTTTATTACTATTAAACAAGTTTAAATTTTAATGTCCGGGGAAGGTGCAATGCCAGACCATTTAGATCTCTTCCCATTTTTGGGCTGTGCCTGCATAGCCTACTGACCCAATGAACAAAAATAAACAAAAGATGGGTAAAGATTAAGGCAGAAAAGGAGGGCAGAAACAAGGCCAGTGCTTAAAAAGTGTATACACTGTACATATTGTTTATTACATTTTGTATTCTTTACTTAGCTTTATATTTATTTGAACTTTTGTACAATTAAAAGACCAAGCTCGAGTAGGAACACAAGAACACTGCCCTACGTGTCACACACACATTTATATGAGTACAGGGGGTTTGTGCTTTTTGTAAGGTATTGCTATACTTTAACACGAGTCACCCCTCGGTGCCAAATGACTGCTGCCCCAGGACTATCTCTTTTGTTCAATTTCCTGCCCAAAGAGCAAGTTGCATCTAACTTCCTGTAGAGTTGTTTCCTCTCTCGTGGAGTGGGTGTTGGTGTTTCTGCAACCAGCTGTTTAAGGGAAAAGGATACAGGAAACTGTATAGTCCCAATTCTGAGTCAAAAGCACTGAATTAGCTGTCAAAAGATTATCACTGCCTCAATAGCCTTTTTATGCAGTTTTCTACTCTATGTATTTCACTGTTAATCCTGGTGAGAAAGCACGAGTGTAAGTCAAGCACCAAGTGAAGTACCTTTTATTTGTTTTTTGTTCTTCAATAAAAATGTCAGCATTAAACATAATATACTTTTATCCTATATTTTTAGAACTACAATTAAATTGTACTTTACTTGAGATAGTTAGATTAGACACCGGTTTGAATAACTTTGCCTAGGCAGCAGTTTGAGGTCAGTCTGTGCAATGTTAGCAGATTATTTGTCTGTAAAAATGCTGACAACTTGGCAAGACCTGATGTGGATGTGCTCCACACTACTGTCCATGTGATTATGTGAAAGGTTTTGCCAGTGACTAGAGATTTAATGTTTGCCTGACTTACAGTATTGTGTTTTAGTCTTCAGTCACTTTTATGACCTGTGTGTTTCTACAGGCGGCCCCTCCAGAACCCTGTCCACCATGTCACTGTCTATGCGCCCTGCCAGAGCGCTCAAGTCTGTCACTAGGAGCCAGAGCTTCACTGGAGTCAACACCTATGACAAGTCTCGGTATTTAAATATATATTATTCTATTGTTATTTGGTTGGAGTTTTTCCCCATCCATTAACACAGTGTCTGTTTCAGGCCCCTGTCAGTGTACACCACGCCCGGTCTAAGACGAAAGCCAAGCAAAGCTAGTAGGATGTTCACTATGTCGTCCAAATCCAACCCAGCGCTCAGACTCCCTCAGCCAGAACGGACTGATGAGGTCTATGAGGCTCTGAAGAAAGGCCTGCAGTAAGTGCAAAGTCACAGCTGACTATGGCATCTCAACTAACTATGTTTGACTCTGGACAATCATTTTCCTCAACTGTTCATGATGGTGCACTCGTCTATGTATAATAGGCTGCACGATAGCACAGCGGTTAGTGCAGCGGAAGGTTAGTGCCTTAGTTAGTGCCTTCCACAGCTAGAAGGTCCCAGGTTTGATTCCCACCAAGACGGGGCCTTTCTGAGTGGAGTTTGCATGTGCCCCCGTGTCTGTGTAGGTTTCCTCCAGGTACTCCGGTTTCCTAAAAACATGTACAATATCCTCCAGCCAGGTGATACTGACCATTAGCCTGGCTCCACATCTGAAGATGGGTCCCCACTGCTCCCACATTTCGCCACAGCGGATTTATAAAATACACCTTAACCTCAATGCAGACTGTGTGGTAAAAGTCGACTGCTCTAGAATTGACTTTACCACACAGTTTATTTTATTTTATTTTAAGCGCTTACGACGTATATACCCAGGTGCGGATCTAGAGGGATATGATGTCTCACATCTGCTCGAGAAGCTACTTGGGTGCTTACAGAGGCTCACTCTCAGTACTTTTTTGACAGGACAAAGAACTACAACAACTTTATAGTTAAACAAGGAGCCAGGTGTCAATTCATGTGGCCCCCAAGATGATGTTTTTTTTTCCAAAAGTAAAAAAAAAAATACGACAATGCTGCTATTTATATATAATTTTGGGCGGCTCAAGCTAAACTTGTGTACCCCCGCTACAAACATTAGAGTAGTAGAATGTGTTGAAATTATCCCTGACCCTGCTTGCCACCATGTGATTTTTTTTTTCTCCTACATCCGCCCCTGTATATACGTGCTTATTCATTGGGATGGAGAGATTGTAAATCTCTTGTCTTTGCCCACGAAATGGTTTCATTAAAGATAATCAGTTTAATGATTTTGAATGATGTGACATTTTCTGTGCAGCTCCTACCTTCATGTCCATCAGATGGACTTGGACAGCCTCAGCAGAGAGATGAGGACATCTAAAAGAAATTCTCGACTGGTAAATACATCTACTGTATTTGAGTAATTACAGTATAAATGAATTAGTTAATCCAACATACTCAATAAATGACATTTTGTGAAAAGTTTTTCTTTTTTATCTTTTGTGTTTATATTATGTATCACAACGTTTCCTTTTAGAGTGTGGTGTGAAGCAGCTTATGGGTAAACTCTCACACTCACATTCAGGTGAAAGGTTTGTCCTTATCAATGTTGTACCTCCCTTTAGTTAATGCTAAAACTCAGGCATTATTTTGGAGTGGACCCTTCATGGGTGAAAAAATCTGCAGGATAAACAAGACTATCTTTTGACTGAAACGGAGAATGGGTTTTAAAAAGTCAACCATTCACCAAAGTGTGCTTCATTGCACATTGTCCTGTTGCTGTTTCATTCCTTTATGAACATCTAACAGCGATTGTTTTCTAAAATGTATTATTGCTTACTTGTTTGTTATGTAAAGGAACCCTTACAATTTTTTTTTAATAACATTATTTTATGTTTTATCTCTTCAGGGCTTTCTCTACGATCTGGACAAGGTAAGGTTGTCTAATAACTGACCAGAAAAATAGCCTCACAATGGATCTACTTGTTTAGTAACTGATACTGATTTTTTCTGCAGCAAGTGAAAGTGACAGAGAGACTGGTTCGACGATTGGAGTTTCACCTCAGCAAAGTAAGAAACACAATTTAAATAATGAAATATGAAAGTACATACCATTGTGACTAAATGTAGCACTACCGGATTACTCCACCCTATTGTTTTTGTCTAGGTTGAAGAGCTATATGAAGCCTATTGCTTGCAAAGGAGATTGCGGGATGGTGCCAATAAAATGGTGAAGGCATTCATGGTTTCACCGAGCAGTAAGGAAGCGAAGGAGAGTCTAGCAGAGGCCAATAAAGGTTACAAAGAGTACACAGAGGTAAGTATCACCACAAAGCATGAGGTCTCATTCAGTCCTAGCACTTTACTTTAAAACACGGGAATAGCATTGGAACAGTGCTACAACAGGATGGGATTGTCTGGTACCTTTATTTCTCATGGAAACAGGACACTTCAATTCATGGCAATACGATTATCATAGCCCTAACTCAGCCCAAAGCCTCTAAATCAGGGATGGGGAACCTTTTCCACATCAAAGGCCAAATGCATTTTTATACTGTACTCCAAGGGCCTTAACATACGTACTGGAGGTCATACAACATTGATGTAGTAGATAGTATGGAGGATCATCATTTCTTTGCATGTCAGACCCACATAATGTGATGGCTGGAATTGTTTATCTTTGTTGAGGCATCTGACGTCAGCTGGCAGTGATGATAATGCTTCTCGAAGCTGGTTTTCCAAGTTTGGGTCAATCTTGTGAAAGTTACTTGCAGGGCACTCAAACAAAGAGCATTCATTTTATTTAAACTGCGCTTTCAACTCTTGGAGTTCATCATGTTTTGAGGCGTAATGCCGCTGGACATTTGCCTTCTTCATCACTGCTAGCCCCTCGCCACGTACTAGGCACACTGGCTAGCCTTTCACTTTGACAAAGAAGAAATCATTTGTCCATTTTTCCTGGAATACGCAGCATTCAAAATCCCTTCTTTTTCTTAGCGGTCGCCATGATGCAGCACCTGTCAATCAAGTCAGTCAATGCTGCGCTATACGTCACGTAAAATTACATAAACCTTATCTATACTGTATTAAATATGAAAAATGTCATGGTGGCCTCTGGCCTGAGGTTCCCTTCTCCTGCTCTAAATGACCAGTACCTAAAATTGTCGTTATCCCTAGTTCCCAAGTCATTAACATCCTATTACGAAGTTTTTACTGTGCTGTAAAGTATTGCTTCTTCTGATTTTCTTATTTCCATAGAACATGTGTGTACTGGAAAGTGATTTGGAAAACCACCTTGGAGAGTTTCATATAAAAATGAAAGGTGAGAAAAAAGCAAATATTTAAAATTTGTATGATCCCAATCTTTGAAATGTATATGTACATATGTACTTGTATATCAGATATTTCTTAGTGGAGCTACATTCCAGTATATTGTCCTGTAAATTCTTATGTGATTTCATGGCAGTTGTAGCTAAACCGTATGAGTTGCGTATCTTATCTAGGTCTGGCCGGATTTGCAAGACTGTGTGCTGGTGACCAATATGAGGTGAGATGCTCTCTCATGTGTCTCCATAAATACACTCTGAATAGGGCAAAAAAGGTGTTTTTAATAATAGTTGGTGGTGCTAAGGACTTCAGAGCTGATGTGTTGCGATGTGTTGTGCAGCCCTAACCCCAAGGTATAAAAATCATTTTAACATGAATTTACTAATACGGTATGTGTTTTGGCTGTAGATTTTTATGAAGTATGGTCGGCAGCGGTGGAAACTACGAGGCAAGATGGAAGTAAACTCTGGACAGGTGTGGGATAGCGAGGACATGGTTTTTCAGCCACTCATCAATGAATTTCTCTCTGTTAAGGTCAGCAGCTTTTTTACTGGCAATGCATTTTTAAAGTTAATATTAAACTTTGTCTCATGTGGGTATGGAGGGTTTTTTGGTAGTTCAGAATGTTAAAATGGTGTGTATGTGTTTGTATATTTAATATAAAAAATATAAAGAGATTACTAATTGCATCTTTTACTACAGGTCACCGAGCTGAAGAGCTTGGCCAATCATGTTGTTGTGGGCAGTGTTTCATGCGAGACCAAAGACCTGTTTGCTGCTTTACCCCAGACCGTAGCTGTGGACATTAATGACCTCGGGACGATTAAATTAAACCTTGAAATAACTTGGAAGTGAGTCTCAGAGCAGGTAGATTCTGGTACACAGAATTGTGTTTACTAATATGATCTTTTTGCTTTAGCCCATTTGATAAAGACGAACAGGTGTCATTGTCAAGCAGTGTAAACAAAGCTCCATCCGTCACAAAGAGGTTTTCCACCATCTTCAACCAGAGTCCTCCTGATACTCCATCGTTACGCGAACAAGCTTTTTATGTAAGTCATCAGAATTCCACATTTCTTATCTCTGTCTGACATTTTCTATTACGGTATCTTACAAATTATTGTTTTACACAAGACTATACTGTATGTCTTGTCCATATTCCAAGCCCTAAACTGTGACATCTTTTTGTTTGTGACATCAATTTGACAAAAGTTATTTAAAGCGCTTGTGGTACTGGAGATGCTTCCTCTGACTGTTGCCTTTTCTTCCATCCGGGGCCACTGTTTTTGCCTCAGTCTCTGCCTCGGAGTCTGACCAGTCGACAGCACTGGCCACTTCTGGACATTTTCAAAGTCACACTTAGTCACAGCTGCTCCTGTAGTGACAGCTCACCAGCAAGACTGCCAATGGCCGTAAGTCTGGTAGAACAGAAGAGCAGCAAGATATGTCTAGATATAGTGTGTAGGTTTAAAGCAGTACTAAGTAATTTGTTTACCTTAATAAATCAAATAATTAAGTGTTAATGGGATGATTGGGGGTCATCTCCGCCTGGTGTCTCTGGCCTGAAAACCACACCTGCAACATCTCTGCCTACGTGTCAGAGGCCCCAATACACACTAATAGAATCACAAAGAAGAAGCTAACAGGCTAACGGGCAAAGCTAACTGCGGGCTAGCGCCACTTAAACAGTATATTACAGCCAAGATTGAGTGAAAAAAAATGATTTCCATTGTGTAATTGGATGTACAATATCCCTCTCTCCCTTTGTCTTTTCTATCAGCGTAGTATTTACTCTCACGGATAATTAATGAGGAAAAATTAGCAACATGCTGCAATACCTGCAGTGGCGCTTATGGCCTCTAGGGGAATGAGTTGCTTAGTACTGCTTTAAAAGAAGGCATCTGAACATTCCAAGACATTTTCACTTACATTGTCCTTTGTGAGTCAAAATCTCTTCAACCAAGAAAGCTGCGATGCCACATTTCAAACCTTTAGCATTTATGATGTTCTAATAGCTTTGGATAGTTTGGTGGTCCTCTTTAGATCCATTGCCCTTCTAATTCCCTTTGCTTTATTCTATGGTGGTAAAAATACCCTCTGCCTGTGCACTTCCCATACTGCAACAATGTAGCTGTCAAAGCAATTGAGTCATTTTTAAGTAAACAGATAGTCGATCAGTTTAATGTTTTTGTCTTTCTTTTTGTTCAGAACATGCTGCGACGGCATGAAGAGATGGACAATGGAAGAGCCTGGTCAAACTCTTCTGAGTCGTCTGACGATTCCTCCAGTCCTCAGCTTCCATCCAGCGCTAAGCTCTCAGTGCATCACACGGCAAGTCAACAATACATATCGTGGCGTATTGTAGTGTACAACAAAGCTTACAGTTAATTGTTTATACCACACTTGGATTGAGATGAATTTATTCACTTGTCATTGTTCTAATTACTGGGTTACCTTTAAGAGTTTCCCTAAAGTACACACATTTTACTTTTCAGAAGCTGCATGAAGACACTAAACCTAAAGTTTCCAGGACGCCAGACCTCCAGTCGGTCAGGAGACGGAAATCTTCACTCCAGTCCAACCTCTCACTGTGCACCGAGGACTCTGTGCCTGCCACCTCCAATTCCTCATATAACATAAGCATCATCAGTGAGGACCCACTCTCATCCGAACCACTAGCAGAGAGCAGCAGGTAATTGTTTAGGCAATCATAATTAATTTGATGCAGTTTTCTATGGTGCCAGACTGGTGTGGATTTGAACTGGATGATTGATACTGATCATACGAAAGAAAGAAAGAAAGAGAAAGAAAGAAAGAAAGAAAGAAAGAAAGAAAGAAAGAAAGAAAGAAAGAAAGAAAGAAAGAAAGAAAGAAAGAAAGAAAGAAAGAAAGAAAGAAAGAAAGAAAGAAAGAAAGAAAGAAAAATAATAACAATTTGTCTTGCGTTTACAGGCAGACTGTAAATTCTGGTGCTGAAGAGAAGCATGCTCCCGAAGCGCCAATGGAAGCTTCCCTGACCAACAGTCGAAACTACTCCAGATCTCTCAGCCACATCAGCGAAGGCAGCGTTGACGGTGGGCTGCTGTCCAGCAAACCCATTTGTGAGCCCACTGAGGAAACATCCACACACTCCGAGATTTCTGTCACGGATGTCAAAGTGGAGATGCCCATGACAACTCCTGAACTGCCCAAAAATACATCAAGTACTGAAGCTACAAGTCTCACACAGGAGTCCCACATTGAGCCTTCTCTTCCTGTAGCCGCCACCACTTCAAATGACTTGAAAGATATGCCCGGTGAAAGTGCCTCAGAGGGAGGGGATGTGACCTATAGAGCCCATTGGGTGGCAGTGGAGGAGGACGCTGCAGAAACAGTGGCTGCAGATGTTTTGTCAAATGATGGGGATGAGGCTGTAGACAGTGAGCTGGCACAGGCTTTGGGCGAGGCGTTGGGGGCTGTGGTGTCCTCTATTGATGACTACAGAGGGCAGTTCCCGGAGTTACAGCTGCTGGAGCAAGAGTTGAAGCTACTTCAGACAACAATGGAAGTAAGAAAATGCACTTAAATGATCATTGTCATCATTATATGTTATCATTATATATATTTTATGAAATAGGTTTAAGAGTAACAATGCTTGGCATTAAGGCTAATTGAACTGTCTAAACTATCACAGCAAATATAAACACAAGAGAACACAATTGAATATATTTTGTTCATCCTAATGATGGCTGTCAATTAAATTAATCTTTTTCCTTTTGCACTTCTAATTATGAGCAGTAGGGGTCCCTCTTCAGCCATTTAAAAGCAGAAATCCAGTCAGGGTTTCCAAATTGCAGGCCAGGGGCAAATGTGTCCCTTAGACCAATTTAGACCAGTGTTGGCCCTTATGCTTCTTGCTGATCAGAGATGGGACTTTTTCCTGAAAGTTTAATATTTCTTCTACATGATCATATTCAACTTGAATAATACAGAACAGCTCCCACACACTGTCTCACTCTTTTTTTTTCTCTGGCTTTTAATGCAACATTTCAGTGTGACCGAAATGTTGCAATAAAAGCCAGAAAAAGAGTGAGACAGTGTGTGGGAGCTTTTCCTGATTTTTCAAGGTAAGTATCCACCTCTCTTAAGCACCTGTCACCTAATTAGATGTGCAGAGCTACTATTTTTCTACATGATTATAACCTCAATAACATTTTAGTGTGAGACAGAGCTGGCAAAAAGGTTCCAAGCCTAATAGAAGTGTGGCCACGTGATTAAAATCATTTAAATTCACCTAGTTGAATGTTTACTACAATGATTGTGGCCCTCTGTGCCACACCCGCTTCAATATGTGGCACTCGGTGAAAAAAGGTTTGGACCTCCCTCCTGTAGACTTTTTTTAATTCAGTAAATGTCTTCTAAAATATGTAGGGTGGAGAACACAGCCGTTCGCCCAGTCTAGTCAGCCTCAGTGTGGAAACAGCTTTGGGCAGCTTTGATTTCCTGAACATGTCTGACTGTGAAGATGATGATGGAGAGAGGAAGAGCAATAATGAAAGGTAAACATCTTAGTACCACAAATAGAGCAAGCATCTTAGAATACAGACATGTTCTTTTTGTATATTTTGTATTCAGGTCTTTGCCAAAGAGAGACTGGGACAGTCCTGCCTCTCTCACTGCCTCGCTGACCACAGGCTGCAGTAGTTTGGACCGAAGTCTGGAGGCTCATCTGAAATACTGTAGTGCACAGCTGCTGGTAAAGTATTCATAAAATTGATATGTTTGTTTATTTTTCCCCACATTTGTCAGTAACTTCACAACAAGGATTTTTTTGGGGTCGAAACATAACATAAAACATAACTCATAACTAACTAAATATTACATTTTAAAAACTTTACACTATAAGCACTGGTGACTGGAGGCAAAGCAGTTCATGTACAGGGAGAAGAGCCAGGGGGAAAGTACACAGCCCTGAGGAGTTCCAGTGTTTGTAATCCGAGTGTCCGAGACAACTTCTTCAATTCAGAAGTGCAGTGTGTATTGACGGATGTTTTTTTTTTACATTTCCCATTTCCGCAGTGTCTTGGCATGTTCGGTCCTTTGCGCTGCAGGGAGATGTATGCCTTAGACCGATTGTTGCGGGAAGCTCAAGTTTTCAAAATGATAAGACGTGTTGTTAAAAAGAATCCAAAGTGCTTCAAACAGCCAAATGAGGGTGAGCCTGATATTTTCAAAGATATTTTTTACAAATTTGATTCTGCCAGAGTACATTGCTTTGATGTAATACCTGTATTAGTGGGCAAAAAGTTAAAGTAATGAAATTGCTTAGTTTTTTTGTAGTTGCTATAAATACCAACTAAAGAAGAGAGTCATACTGTAAAAACAGATGACAGTATTGTCATGCTTTACTAAAATAACATTGTTCAGTGTTTTATCTAAGCTTTTTATCCTATTCACTTCACAGTCATCCCTCAGCTGGGCCCTATCCAGGGTGCTGTCTGTCTCTGGCAGAAATGTGTCCAACAGGGCTCTGTGTATAACGTCTCTGTTGATGCCTTCCTGAGCACATTGTCTGCTGTTTACTCCAGTATCCTGCCTGAGAAGGTTTCCAACATGGCCGACACAGGTAAAATCTTTCTCATAATGTATACTGCATAGTTTTGTCAAAGCTCAGTCATTAACTGCAGTCTTTGGGTCTGTGCAGTGTTTCTGTCTCTGGCTGAGCAGGCTCTTGATCAGAAACTGCTTCGACGAGACTCAACCAAAGATGTGACCCTAACGTTGTTTCAGTGGTGGGACTACCTGGAGGCCAATGGCGTGAGCGATATGGAGACACATATTTCTGAGCTGGCAGAGGAAGGTACACCCATTACACATGTAATCATCCGGTGTCAATTTACAACTATTGGTAGTAGCAGTAGTTGGTTTATCATTGCCATAAGCAAATAAAAAGATGCATGACATACAATGAATACAGAATCCATTATAAACATTATATCAGAAGATAAAACAGGGTTGACCAGAAGCCACATTTACAACACACGCATACAAGAATAACAAGGGATGTGAGGTACTGTACATTTTGTGCAACAGGGGTTTAAAATTACGGTAAATCTAAATTGCTTTGAAGATACTGACATTGTTTAGCCTTCAATTTCTCCAAAAGTTCCTCAAATATATATGATCATAATTATAATCCAAAACACAGATTCACATTTTTTTTTTGTGCCCGAAAGTTCCCGCTGTGTCCATTTTACCTTTTAGATATCCAGAATTCCTTTCATTCCTCTGTGTAATTGAAGGTTTGCTAATGTGGCATTAAATGTTTTGTATCTGGGCATTAAATTGTTGGTAAAAGCCTTGAATTTGACCAGCGTCTACCTGCATAAACTCTGCCGATAGTGTCTGTGAAACTGAAACGGAATAATAGTTAGAAATTAAGAACAAGTGTATTGTAAGTGACTGGTCTTTAGTCAGTACAAGGATTTACATCATTTAACTCAAAATGACTACTCCTGTTTTTGTGATACCGTTTTTTTTTTAGTGTGGCTGGTGCAAAGCCTAGTATCACTTAACCAAGACGTGATCGTCAAAGTGCTGCGAAACCCCGTGAAATGCAGCCTGAAGAAACAGGGGATTCATGCTGTGGCCAAGCTGTTGAAAGACCCGCGAGGAAAAGTGTCCGCTTCAGCCAGCTCTGTGCTCAGGGGCCTCACCACACAACCCAAACTAAGAGAACAGGTGAAAGGAGACGTTGCTATACCTTGCACTAAACATCAGGAATAGCAGACAAATACATTTCTTTATCTTTTCAACGCTGCATTTTAATATATACTACATTAAAATTACTTTTAGATAGCCATGAAATAAATCAATAGAGCCGTGTGTATGTCGGTGTTTTGAACTGTGCACAGTTGGAGGCACAGTATAATCAATGGTGTGATTACTCTGCTGTTAGGCCTTGGTCAACTGTCTGGAGCTGCTGGAAGACGAGAATGTTGCAACGAGAATCTGCGGATGCAAAGCTCTGGCCTGTTTAAAGGTACATTGATTCAAATACATTTCTGTGCGTGTAGTCATGTACAGTATTAGGTTTATTTGACTCATTATGTATTTTCCAGGCTAAAGAAAGCATTGAGCAGTTGGTGTATCTATGCCAAACAGACAAAGATGATGTCAGAGACGCTGCCAAACAATGTTTACTTGTACTGGGTAATTATAGCCATGGGCATGAGGATAAATGCAGATGTGAGATGAAATTGTTTGAAAATGGTGGTTTTATTTCTTTCCAGGTGAAGAGGGGAAGATGGCCCTCAGACATGTTGAGACGTCACAAGACAGCATACCAAGACTCTTTGCCCCTGGAAGTATGACCAGCACTGCCTTCTAAATTTAGACACACACAAACAATGCAATGTAGATGTGGAGCTGCTTGAATTGAAGCTTCTTGTTTCCTGGTCTGTTCACGTCAGAGCTTGGCCGCACAAAACCCAAAAAGCTCAATGGCCAGTGCTGTAACAAAACGGTTTTCTATTGAGTTCTGTCATTTTATCTAATGCTATTAAATTATGTATAATATATTTATCCTTTTGCACATTTAAAGCATAAGTGCCAATACAATACCTTGTTGCTGCAACACTGGCCTCTTGAAGTTAAATGTGTAACGCTATTATGTGCCAAAATGTAAGTATTTAAAGTATATAAGCAGTTATATAATTGCTATCACCCATTTTACACTGTGATATCATTTTGTTGTACATTAACTACTGTCGGCTCCGCTGCTACAATGATCTTTGACAGATCTAAGCAGGTTTTAACACTGGGGTTTGGTGTTTTAATGTAAAAAGGTTCATTATTTTTTATAGTATTGATTATATTTGGATTATGCTCTAATAAATAAACATGTTTCAGAATGCTTTGTGCTCATGGATTTGAATCAACACTTTATCCTTTAATTTAGAGTGTAGATATTTAGCAGCAAGTTATATTCATGTCTTTACAGTCAACACACGCAGTCACTTATCAGAATGCACCACAATTACCACAAATACAAATGATTTGCAACTGTAATTGAATACGTTTTAGAAATATGCACGTGGGTTTATTGTTAAAACATTACAAATAACATTACTCACATTATGCACGTTTGTGAACTGCCTGCAGTCTTGTGGAGTGCAGTGCCAGCTTGTGGTTGGACGCACAAACAGCAACAGAGTTGGCAGCTAATAAAGCTACTGGTTAAACTCACATTCCACGCAAGAAGAAACCGTTCACAGAAGTCAAAGGTCTGAAAGATGTATTCTTTTATCCAATCAAAAGTGCTCACTGCTGTAAAACTATAAACATTGATATAGTAAAATGCCTTTGTAAATATAGTGAGTGCTGAGTGCATTTTATGAGCAAAACATTTTAATAAAACAGAGCAGCCCTATAGTGGGACACTCAAGAGTTCTGAGAGACATGGCACTGTCTGCAAGTGTTTGAAAAGGAACTGGGATCTAAATGTACATCAATTGGGAGTTCTGTATGCTTTTCTTCATGGTTTACGAATCACATTCTATGATGAAGTTATTTCCAAAACATCTATTTTTCAAAATTAAAGCTAAACGAAACCGCCGACTAAGCCTTATGCCAGTGAAGTTGGATTAGTCGCCTATTTCTTGTTTAACATCACTGTGTTTCAAAAGAGAGCTTAATTTTCCCGTAAGAGCTTCATGTCACCATGAAAGACTGAATATCAACAGTTACAGCTCTAAATACTGAGATCTGTTCTTACCTGAGCTTACACGAGTTGATGCGTACCTGTCAGGTCTTTGTGCATGCACTCAATCAGGCAAAAAGACCAAAGATGTTGTTAGCATTTCGCCTCTCCTCCTCTCCTCTAAGGGGCCAAGCGACCAAGCTCGTCCATGTTTTCCCTATTTGGATAAAGTTACGTGAGTAGTTACACAATCCAAGTAATGTTACACAAAATTAAACATGTTGATTTTCTTTCATTTTGTGTAAATAGACTCGGTTCGTGTAACTACTCACGTAACCGTATTTAACTTCACCTCTGTGTGGCCCCATAGGAGGAGAGGCTAAATGCTAACAGCTAACAGCATCTTTGGTCTATTTGCATGACTGAGCGCACACACAAAGACTAGACAGGTACGTATCAACTCGTCTAAGCTCAGAACATATCACAGTAAGCTAAGAACATATCTCAGTATTTAAAAACGGTGGCCTGTTCCTTTAAGGGTGTTGAAAGAATATTTATTATAATATTATATTCGTTCAGTGATTTTGATACAAGCCAATAATCTGAATGTGACCTCAAGAGCTTTATTTTTAGCAGCTGTGTCCAAAAGGTAGCACCATTCCAGCAGACTGTGCGCCTCTTTATACACTGCAAAGCTGTAACTGCACTCACAATAATGCATGCTCACTTCCTAAAATATGTTAAAGTTTGATTTTGATTATTTTATTTGCTCTCATCAGTGGGCCACACCATTGCTGGCTTTTGTTCCTCTTTTCTCGCCGGCCGTGGCGCCATAAATTGAACCTGAGTTCCAAATTGACACATGCTTTTGAAGGTAAAACAATTTCTGCTGAAATCCATCAAAAGCCAGAAGGCCTCTCTCTCGTGCTGATGAAAAGTCTATAGATTTTTTTGTTTTGTTGTTGAGCCAATTACTCCAAACCTCAAGTAATGGAAGTGAAGCGTCTATTGGCAGCACAACAGATGACCAGGACTTGGACAAAGATCTGCGTCCAACATCAGCATCACGCCACCAAAAAGAATAAATACTTCTGTTGTTTAACATATTTATTCACCTGTATTTAGTCTCAACATCCGTGCTCTAAAGCTTCCAAGCCAGTTCTAAGCCCGGATAAATGGAAAAGGTGGCAGCAGGAAGGGTGTGTGTGATTAACTCTTAGGATATTAAATATTATTTACGTTTATACAGCACCGTCAGAGCAGAGTACATTTATAATGAATGTAGTCTGTGGCGTGCTGTTTTGTGTCGAGGGTTTTACCTGTAATCTCTGCTCATCGTTTTGACTGTTCATTGTTCGCTCGACAGTGATCTGATTACAGCTTTCTCTGCCTGTAACGCTTCACTGCCTCCCAATACCTCTCCTTCTTCTGAGGACAGCCCACTTTGCGACTGAATCAACACACTTATTGACATCATAATCACTCCGCGCTCTCCGGGCACAAAGACTTTTACCCACAATCCCCCTGGAGCATGTGCAGGGGTCAAACTGTGGCCTGACAGACACAGGGTTTATGATTGGATGTTTACAAAGATGGATGTCACCATTTGTCACCTCGAATTGACTTGAGAGTTCACAAAGTCTGGGGGGAAAAAATATCTGCAATGATCTTCAGTGCACGCATGTAACTACTGATTTAAAGTTTAAGTCAATAAATAATGTCCCTATTGATTTAAAGAAATGTACAAATCTGTTGAGCCAAATTTACCTTTAGGAGTTGCACAATATTAACATTTGAGTTTTTAAAGCCTTTTCCAGGACTGGCAGTCAGACGGAAAGGGGGGATTGTAAGGAATAAGCTCTCAAAATGCCCGTTGTGAGATGCACTGTGTTGCGTGTAGTCATCAAGATGGTTCACCCTGAATATAAGAGATATAGGAGACCTGATGTTTAACTGCCTTCACATTTGACATGTTCCCTGACTATAGCGTGTCATTTTAGGTAAATAATAGCTGTTGGATCGAGATCCGAGCTGTACAACGTGACAGAATGATGATAAAGACAGCTGCAGATGATGATTGGGCGAGAGAATTAGTTTTCGATTAGCTCCAGTGTCAGGTCACAGTGTCACCCCTCTGTCTGAGCGGCTGGTCGATACAACATCACACACAGACTACAACCTGCACCTCTTCTGTCACAAGCACAATTACTCACTGCCGTAGCTCTTCATGAAGCTTTTTATATACTTTATTTCAGGGGAAAAATGTAAAAGCAGTTTTACCTCAAATGACATGTCCCTTATGCGGGGATCTGAAGAAAGAAAGTTCATCAAAAGAGCATAAAAAAGTGGTGCATGCAGAAAAAAAAGATTACTTTTCAGACCCTAAAGAGCTATTTTGCTCTTTGTTACTCAATGGATAAATCATTGGACATACGTTCAAATTAATCCATTGTGTTTTTGCAATCAATTCTGTTTTGTAATGCATTAATTACATTGTACCCTAAATTCACAAGTTTTTTACGATGAGAAATATATAAAGAACACTGAGGACCCCTGTACATCATCTTCCTCTAATCAATGTGGATTAAAGTGAACTCAGATGCTCTGATCAATGTAGCATTAGGATCAATTTAGATGTTCAAACCCCAGTGTAAGACCCAGCTAAAGTGAGTACTTCTAGTTTTGAGATTAGACGGTTACAAAATGTGTTATTAACATTTTTAATTGTGAATTTCCTTTGATCTCTGTGACCCTTTACACAGAACGGTGAAACATGTGCAAAGACACAGCAATAATCTCCAGATAAACTGCAGTGCATGACGTTACAAAAGGAGGCACCCACACTCTAAGTCTGGTAAGTCCTAAGTGTCGTTTTGTGCCAGTCTCCCCACACACTCCGAGTTAATGAAGTGTAAATGATGTTCTCACCAGAACACAGCCACTAAAATGAAATTTGCACTTTATGAAACTGTGGCTGCAGTACAGTACATGTGACACGCACTTGTGACAGATTTAAAGGTGTGTGTCTGCTTCAGTAACCAGGAGGAATATTCTCTCTGACAGCGGCGCAGACAGTCACAGACAGGCAGGCCACTTTTCTGCCTTGTTGTTTGAAACTTGTCTTAAAGCCTCAATAGAGTTCAGGATTGTGTCGTCAGAACTGCTAAGATTTCTGAGATTCCTGGTGCTTTCCATAACAATAAACCAATGGGGATTTTAACCTGTAAAATACACTGTCCACAGTTATTGATTGACTGCGGAATTCTTCCGCAGTCAATTATTGGTTTTCATGTTCTTTATTATTATTCCTCTTCCATCTTTTTCCCGATTTTCTAGAGCTTTCAGCACCTTCATGCTTTGTGCAATTTATGCAAGTTATGCATCAAAATGTTCCGCATGTTGAGGAGAAGGGTGCTATTACTTTTGGGACTTCTGCAATTTACGGTTTTTCCACAATCGGCCAAAATGTCGGAGATTTTTCCCATTGACTTATAATGGGGCTGCCGCAAATCCATGCTTTTCTGCACTTTTTTCTGCATTTTATGCAATTTCTGCACTTTGTGCATGTTCAGCTTATGCAACTTGTGGGTTTTGAGAAAAAATTGGCATTCTGCAGTTTTCCAGTTTTTTTATACGAGAGTTTGACATTTTTGCATTGGTGTGTATGGGGGAATCCAGCCAATGGGGAGACTCCAGGACTTTCAGCCATTTGTGCAGCTTCTGCCAATCAAGCACTGAGGCCATTTCAACAGTTTGACCAGTTTATGGAATATAAAAGTTTATGCAATATTAACAATTTATGCAAAGTAACCACTTAATGGGATTTAACCAGTTAATGCATTTTAAAGCGTTTATTCAACTTAAGAGTTTATGCCATTTAGGATTTATGAAGTTTATGCAATTTACATAATTTATGCAAATTAACCCATTCATGCATTTTACCACTTTATGCAGTTTATACAGTTTATGCAACATGACATTTTATGCATTTTACCAGTTTATGCAAATTCGATTATGCAAATTAAGCAATTTATGCAATTTGAACAGTTTATGCAATTTCTGCATTCGCTTCCCGCAATTCCGCCGTCAATCGCAATGGCGCAGAAGTACAAGGTGTTCAGTGCTTACAGAAACGTGTAAACCTGGCCACTATTGAACAAAACACTGACATGCTTAGAGTGATTCAGGAATGATCTAACAACTAAATTGACTTTGTCCTGTACCACTACTTGAAACTCCAAAACTGAAGGAAATGCTTCCAAATCAAATTTGGGAGTCAAGTTTCCTTTCCACTTTCAACTTGAAATAGTCCAACTAACTCATCTCTAATAAGACCTGCCCATCAGTGCCCTCCTTCATCTTACTGCCGCCGAAATGTTTACAGAATGGGTCTAGGAACCAAAATATCTGAATAACTCAATTTTGACAAAAATGTCAGATAGAACCTTATAATGCTTAGGAGACGATTTAAATTTTGGGCTGGTCCCAAGCCTGGATAAATAAAGAGGAAAACTATATGCATTTTAAGAAACAAAAAGAAATATCAATACATTGGTATATATAATAGATTGTTTGTGTCTTTTACTATAATTTGTCATACTGAACAGATTTTGTTTTCTCTATTGGCCTTGTTTTTGAAATGGGTCCAGTCTTTGTTTTGATGCCGATACGAGAGTGAGGAGAGAGAGGAGGGGGTGCAAACTGGCAACAGATGCTCTCATTTTCACCTCCACTGTGTGTGAGCCTTTTTCAAATACAACACTACGTTGCCTTAGCTTAAAAGAAGAAAAATAGGTCAAATGGTGCAGCAACAACACATCAATCAAAATCTCCCCAAAATAATGATGGCTAGGACACGGGCTTCCAAAAACAGAAGATTAATTAGAATCAGAATACTACACTTGATGCAAGATATACAGTGTGCGGGAGATGCCATTTTTCACATGATACGAGCATTACGCACGACCTCTCCAACGCAGCTGTTATTTTTAAACAAAATGAGTGATGATTTTTGTACATTGTTTTGTACATTATTTATTATATGTTTTTATAGTGCACTTTGCTTATAAACAAAATTTGTAAAAATCATGTCTATGTACTGAGTGTTTCTGAAGTGTTGAAATTGAGATTCCACACACATCCACTGCAGCAAATTCAAAACAGAGACACGTAATTACAAACTTTTACTCAACCGTTTTATAGTGACAGATTTGTAATTAGACAGTCACCTCAGTGAACACAGTCATAAGACAAGTGAGCAGAAAATTGCCACTTGCATCAGTCAAAAGCAATACTCGATCTTAATATGTGGACAGAGTTGGGTTCAGAGCATTGAGGGAGATCACTACGATGCAAGACTTGCTTTGGTTGATCTGGTTGGGTAGTAAAAGCAAAGGTACTGGTATCTTTACGCTCCATCCTTACATTCACATGGGCATGGGTTATGGACATTTGTCAGCACGAGATTCAAACCGCCAAGATCTCTTCATCGCCGGAGCCACAGTTGTTATTATAGTAATGGTTCAAAATGGTGCCTAAATGTGTGTGCAGTGAAACAAATACAAGTAAAAACTGATTGTGAGAGATCCACATTTTGAGAATAGGCTTTTTTGCTGCTTTTACCTTCACCACTTGATGATTATCAACCCCCACATGTGGATGTCGTCTTCCACGTTCTTTGTGTTGTTGCCATAAGTTGTTCCTGTTGAGTTGCTAAGAATTTCTCGTCCACTTGATTTACCTCACGCTTACAATTAAAGGAGTGTATGGATCAGCACACAGACACATTGAATTAAATCAGAGTGTGCCTGAGCGGCTCTGCTCCAGCTCCAACATTCACAACAGAGGCTCGTATGTTGCCCTCCTGACAGTGTCGGAGCGCAAACACCGAATTAAGCTTCATTAGCAGAGCCACAAAAAACTGGGCCGTTCAGACGAGGAAGGTATCAATTTTTAGATCCCAAAGACTGCTGTCATATGCTTTACTCATCACAGGTTTAATGGAATTGTTTAGTTTATGTAAACAAAGATTTGACAAGTGAAGTTGAATGAAGTGTACTAAGGGATAATCCAACCATAAAACTTAAGTAATTCATTTGTGCAAGGAAAGATCTGGATTATGTGAAGATGACCCATGCATTACGTCAGTGATTCTCAAACTTTTCACACCAAGCAGCTCATAAAACAACTGATCTTCTGAACACCTTCAGGCCTAGGATGAGACCAAATTAGGACTAAACCAGGTCTGAAAAGAGTCTAAAATTGTGTCTGCACATAAACCATGTCTAAACCAGAAATCCCTTCAATGCATCACTAAAGCAGAACCACCTAGAGAAGCCAAAGTACCACCAGGTATACACATACTGGTACCTCAATTTGAGAAACTGGATTTCCTGCCGGCTGATCTTCAGGATGTATTCTTTGTCTAATTGACCTCTACAGTGTCCCTGGTAATATAAGCTAATTTAAACCACTATGGACTAGACTTTGTCCAGTTCTGTTGTGGTACTGACAAAGAAATGTGGTATAATAAACCCCAACAGTTTCTTCACAATCACATAAATGTCATGAAACAGTGAGGTCAGAAGTGGCTTACTTGAAACCAAAGACTTTACAATATATATTTTTCAGTCTATTTAAAATGCAGTAACCTTTGGAAATAATTGTTAATAAGTTCTTAGCCAGTGGCCTTCTCTTAAAGGCAATGGAAGTGAGTTTAAAGTAATTGTTTTTAATGGAGGATGGTGTTATTGTACTAACACCTCTCTAATGAACAGCTGCTGTTTGTCTTGTTTGTGTGGATATGTACGTGTGAGTGTGAGTGATAAACTGACTCGGGTCAATGCGTTTCTCTCAGAGAGGAGGTGATGGTAACCCAGCTTATTAATTAATTTTAATCATCCTTTGTAATGAACTAAAGACGTGTGACGGATGAGTCTATGCTCAAGCTGAGACTTTAAACACACATTTGGTATTTAACTTCTACTGAGACTTTTGAACATATAAAGTTTGGAAGATACATCTTGCACAAACAGCGCTCTAAGAAGAGGACTCATCATAGCCCCCAGTTATTGATTTGAAAATGTTTCTGTTTTAATTAAGGGTAGCTTATTTGTTTACAGTTAATTCACTCGGACATTGCTTTGCACTTACACTTTCTCCTGCTCCTCCGAGGGACCCCAGACGTTCCCCCAGGACCTCCTCCGACAGTGGGACACGCCTTGAACACCTCCCCGAGGAAGGATCTGAGGCTGACACTTCACCCGATGTGGACCAGGCCCTGGACAAGCAAAAGACGACCAAAGGATGTACTTCTTTTCATGCTCATTGGCCTGCTGTGGATTGAACTTCAAATCTAACAATGAAATAATTAAAATTCCCACACCAGTCCCTCAGTGGATTCTTTACAAAGATGGGTGACAGACAGGAAGTTGGGTCAGGGAGGTGTCAGTGTGCCACCTTATCTACAGATCCCATTTCAATTAACAGATTAGGCCATGTGTGGTGCCAGACCAGCATGAGGTTACAACTGCGCTTTTCTGAAGGGTCTGCCTATTCAATTACAATTAGTACCATTACGTTTGATAGAATAGGCCTTTGAAATAATGTCTTCCACTAAAAAGGCTTCAGGGGCTAAAGAAACAACAGGCAAATATTTTCCTTTTGGTCTTTTGTTTTTTAAACATAACAAAGGCTCCATTTTGTTTTAGTTTTTAAGATGATTTTTTCCCCTCTCTCATTTTAGCTTTTGACCATTTTTAATTGGTGAGTTGAGGTTTGAGGGATTTGTAAAATGTTTGTCACAGATTAAACAGCTGAATGGGGTTTTGCCTATATGTGCACTGCTGTGTGCAGTTATACTAGTTACATATAAATGTTTTTTCTCAAACTAGCTGGCTATTTATTCATTTATTGGACAGGTACAAAAATACAAGATGATTGCAGCTAAGGCAATGCATCCTGTGCCAGGTTGGGCCTTTGTCTCTCTCTCTCTCTCTCTCTCTCTCTCTCTCTCTCTCTCTCTCTCTCTCTCTCTCTCTCTCTCTCTCTTCACCCAGCTGGTTTATGATGGTTTGGTGCTGGTCCATGCCAGTGTATGATGGTCTTCCTGGTGTCTGTCAGCAAAGATCAGCAAGGTCCAGCACGTGCCAAAAGAAACCACCACCAAACCAGCATAGACCAGCATGTGCCAGAAAGCTATACAAGTTTGATGTATTGTTATTATTAATTAATGATGTAGTTGTGAACTGTAAATGGGCAGGTTTATATCTGATCAACCTGGGAGATCAGTGACAACTCAATTCACCGTTAACACCGAGGGTTTGCGAGAAATACGAGAATTTCTTTGTGGATTTGAAAATGTAGCGATCTTTTATCTATCTTAGAGTAGAGTGGTGGGCAAAGGTTTACATATTCACTAGTATGCGTTCATCTATTATTCTAGACTAGATGTCCTTACAGATTGGTCGGAAGGCTGTATGAAGTCTCCATCACCAGCGACGGGCATGTCTCTACATTGACAGTGGCACTGGCCCTTCGTGCAGATTTGTTTTGTTTCTCAGCTTGGACGTACAGTGCTTTGTGCTGCTGCGTCTCCATCAGCCCTTATGAGCAGGAGAGCGCTGGAAGAAGCAGTCAAGTTCATCAGCACGTGCCATAAGAAAAGACAATTGATGATTCTCTGAGTCGAGATGCGGCTCTGGGAAGATGTCCTTTTCCCTGTGTTGTCCCTTTCGAGGCTCTGTCTTTGATTTAAACACTTTACAAAACACGCGCTAGGATTGTAGGACAGCCACTAGTTTCTTCCTGTTTGTATGATGTTCCTCAAACTCCTTTATATCTGTGCGGTCTGGTGAAATCGGTGATTTCCTGCTTCAGTCAATGTGAGGCGAGTTTTAAGCATGGCTCTATTATAAAAAGCCTCTTTTTTTTGCTGCATGTTCAAACCTTTTTTTTGGCTTCGCGTGTCTCCTGTCCAGTAGATGGCAGTAGTGCGCCTTTGTGAAGAGAGAGAAGGAAGCCGGGGGAACGTGGTGCTCGAGACTGCTCGATGTTTACATCATGGATCTAGAATAATATCTTTACATGGTCAGAAATTACTTATTGTAAAATGATGTATTGCATTTTATTGGATCACAGTGTTACTGCGTGAATGTTTCTCTTTAGACGTGTTGAATAACCGTATACAACACCATGCTCTGTTAGCTTGCTTCATTCATTGAGTACCCACATACACATTTTATTTCTGACTGTTGTATGAAGGGGCTTACCCTCTTTCTAGAGTAAAACAAGAGAGTTGTGTAGAGGCTAGCTTCATTTGCAGGTCTAGAATGTAAATCTTTCTCATTTCTAACAGAAACAGCCTTTTATTTCTGATCAAATAGAGCTGTTATCAACCAGGCAGCCAATCTGGTGTGAGATGATTGAGAGCCATTGTAATTGTTACAATGTTATAGTACTTTTAGGTTTTGTAAAGCTTTAGAATAAACAGTGATGGGATATTTTAGTTATACTAAGACTGAAAGGTTATGTCAGGAGTCTGAGAAGTAACTTTAATTTATTTAGTTGAATTAGGATAAGCAGAGTGTATTATTTGCCTTTCCCTAGTTGTTTATGTAAGAATTGTATGTGTACTAAACAGGAACTATTCAATATCATTTTGACAGTGAGATTTTTGCTCAATGATTTGATATGTTTTTCCATCAGTAACTTATCCTAACTGTTCTGTTTTTTATTAGCCAGTGGACATGTGTGCATCTTCAGAAAAGGACTTGTATGCTGTGTTAGGAGCCAGTCCATCAGAGTCTACAGAGCAGCTCAAACACCACTACCAGCAGCTGGTACTGAAGGTGCAGTGTATTGGTTGATCTCCTGTTTACAGTCTTTAGAAGAAGTTCTTAAAAAAAACATTGTATAGCTATGTTTGTGTTCCTCTTTGGTACCTACAGTGTCACCCTGATCGCCTCAACAGAGATGGTTCAGCTGAAGCAGAGATTGGGCTGAAGAGGTTTCTTGAAGTTGATGCCGCCTGGAAAATTCTGAGTGATGAAAACAAAAGAAAGGATTATGATCTGCAAAGAAGAGGTACAGTTTCCCAAACAAGACAAAGATCATCTCGATTTTCTGATTATAATATTGAACACAACTGTGCTCAGCTGAGGCTCCAGCAGAGGGCGTGCTTGTTCTGTGCAGCGGCCTAAGAGAGTTTACTGTGGGTCAGTGGAGGAAAGAGTGTGAAGTGGATCGTGGGAAATGGCAGATTAGCGCCTGATGACTTATGGGACACTACACTTACATTTATGTTAGTCTTTTAACCCTATTTGAGAAAATTGGGCTCCTAGGGCACGTGCCTCTTACATACAGCATTACCTGTCACACAGACTGTACTTGTGTTTATTGTAGCGCACTCGCGCTTGCATTAAACACAGAACTAGGAGCTGCCAGGCTCCCAAACATAATTTTAATCTGTTGGCAGTATATTTTAACATTTAATTTTCCAACATATTCTCAACTTTCTTTTTTTGTCAAACCAAACTATAGCTTTTAAACAAAAAAGTCCAAAGCCTCACTGCATTTTATTATGAACTTGTGTGCTCATTTTTCAGCGCACGACCTAAAGCAGGACTGGCCTGTCGATGCCACAGTCTTCCTAGAGGACATGACATGGAACAATGGTAGGTATTTAAATACATTTTGAACTAAATGGTTTAAATGTGTTTATTTATTTTCTCATGATGTTTTTCTCATCTCAAAATATTAAATCAAATACATTTTCCCAGTTTGGCAGATTTATTACTGGGATGACCATATGTGCTGTTTTTGGACCTAACAAGACGTACCTTTTAGTTGTGGCCACCTGTTCTGATTGCATTTCACAACACTAAATGTGGCCATTTCACGCAGCTGTTTGTATTATTTTATAATACCTAGATGCAACAGATGATCACAAAAAACAGACACAAAAAACATTTTCTGTCAAACCAAGACAAATCCAGCCAATCCTTTTTCTTTCTTTAAAATCATCATTAGTTTTAACTCATGTAGTATTGTAAACTTCAAAGTGTAATCTATGTAAGTGAATAAAAATGTATTTAATGTGTATTGCTGATGTGTTTCAGATGAGCATTTGTACACACACTGCTGTCGCTGTGGGGGAGTGTTCTGCATCGATGAGGAGACGGTTCAGGATGAGACTCGGGGATCAGCGTCACAAGAAGAAGAGAAGACGCCGGGCGGATCGAGAGGAGTGATTGTGTGCTGTGATACATGCTCTTTAAGTGTCTATGTCACATGGACTAACACAGAAACACCCGAGAGCTGAGTGGACTTTGCAAACTCGTTTTTAGTGTCTCTGAAATATATTATTTTATTATCAATATATTTGATCAATAACCTTGCAATACATCTTAAAAGTTAACATTTTGCCTAAAAGGGCAGTGAGAAATACAACACTTGTTTGGCAAATGAAAATACTGTGCCCAATTATCATTATATTAATAATATTAATAATGACTTTTCATTCAAAGTTGTTTCTTTATACAGTGTATGATATGTAATTTTAATAATAAATCTCTGAATGAGGATACCCACCATAAACTGTTTTGTGAAAATATATTCTTGCTTCATTCCAACTTTCAGATGAGATATTTTGTGTTAAATAAAAAGGGAACACATATTTTCAAAAACGTTGTGTTTTTAAATACATAATTTGCCACGGCGAAATTCTGCTTCTGTATATTCCGTTTTTTTTTTGAGCATTTTGTAAAGACAGTGGCAGGGACAGTAATAATGAACGTGAGCTGTCAAGAGCAGGGCTGAAATCTCCATGGAGACTCCTCTGAGGAGCAGTGAGGCTTGGATCAGGGCCCTCAGTAAACTCTGGGGTTTTGCTGCATGTTCAAACCTGTCTCTTAGCTTCTGCGCTATAGCCTCTGCAATGTACTGTATTCAAGCTACTGCTGCAACTTCAAATCATGTCAGCCAATTATTATTTTTGATAAAGTGTCCAGTGCCGTGTCAATGAGATAATCTGAAATGTGGCCGATGCGATTTATGATTAAAAAAACGTTTTCTACTTTATTTTGGGGCCTTAACTGTATAGTTTAAAAAATAAAAGTATTTGCATTTGCATCACTTCTAATTGTAAGCATCAGTGCCAGCTTAAAGAAGACACTGACGAGAGACACACTGATGGAGATGGACCCAAACATTAAAGTTTGAAATCTTTTTCTCTTTTTCCCTTAATCACACATTTTCTTACATTTCAAGTTATAGTAATTCTTAAAATTGTCATGTTTTAATGTAAAACAAGTAGCAAATGAAAAAAAGAAATAAAGAATAACAAATATAATCCCCAAATAAAAGACTATATTAAAAAAACAAGGGGGAAAAAAATCAATTGAATGTTCTCATCAAATTCCTTTTGATGACAAAATTAAAAGCATCTAGCAGTTCATTTGTATTGTAAAAAAAAAAGCATTGTTCGACCCTGTAAAATTATCTGGTGACCCACTGGGGGTCCCAACCCTTAGGTTCAGGCGCAGTGTTGTAAATGACAGAGCTATTGTCCTCTCAGCAGGGATGTGACAAGACGCACAAAGAGATAAAGACTGGTAATGACTCTGCTTTCTGTGGTCACTCAGCCTTCAAAGGTCACAGCTGACAGAGGCGCGCGGAGAAGGACGGCTCCATCTTTTCACCCCATGCCGGTCCATCTGCAAGCCTTCACCTGTGCTGCTGTGGAAAGTTTGGAGTTTGACACTTAAGATGAGGTATGACTCACTTGCCTCTTGTGCTAATGACTTTACCTACGCAGCGGTTCAGAGCGGCCGGATTCGAGGTAGAGAGAGAGAGAAGGGGGGAGGAGGAAGGGGTTGGAGGGGTTGAATGGTGGTGGGGAGTGACAGCTGATGCTCAAATAAGGGGTTGCTCGAATATTGAAGGCACAGACAAGAGACATGCTGGGACACAAAATCGCTCTCACCAACACACTACCTGTAATTAGAGCGCTTTAGATCCCTTTCTCCCAGCCCGCCCCAGCCCCACCTGTCCCTCCAACACGCTCCTCATCAACAGTCATTACACAAAATGTAGTCTTTATGATTTTATTGATTTAAACTTTTTATTTTCATTGCATTATGTCATTAGGGTAGTGTTTAGTTGTTAATTAGGGAAAAATCACAGGAAAGACTTTCTTTTATTGACTCCATGTGCTCCATACAATCAAACTTTATCCAATATCTTTCCCTCCTTTGGTAATGGCCTGTGTGTAGTCCACAGATTTTTTTCCTAAAGTGGTCCGTGGGCCACATGTTCACGTCACAGAATTCCGAAATGTTGTCTTCAGTCTTTTGATATGTTGACTTTAAGCAGAAATTATAAAATGTAAAAAAATAATGATGAAGAACAAGGTGGACTGACCCTGGGCTGCTCTGATCTCTGTGCTCTGATGTCACGTGAGTTTTTATTACCAATTAGAAAAGGAGCATTTAGGGAAATGACGTTGAGTAGCTCAGTAACACAAATCTTACAAACCAAGTAAAAAGCAAGATGATAAAAAATGATGAATAAAATAATAAAGTCAGTATAAAATAATGCATAAAGGCAAGCCGATATTTGTATACACAATACATTTAAATATTCAAGTATACAATATGTACAAGAGTCCTTGTATGTCATATTCACTGTCCAAGTGGTTTTGACAAACAGTTACACACAACTTACTCCCCTTCAGTAAACCAGACCAAATCTTTGATAATAACTATTATTACGGTATTACATAGTGTTGGGGCGTAACTAAAAACATGTATTTAGAGAAGGTATTTACAATACTCAATTTGGGTAACTGTATTCTGGTAAAGTTACACTTTCATTTGAGAGTATTTAGAATACAGTTACTTTCCCAGTATCAATCATTACATTTTAGCTCCATATTGCACAACATTATTAAGAAATACCTTTTAATGTTCACCTGTTTTTCCTCCTAAAATAAAATAAAGATTTAAATGCCTTAGGCAACAGTTCATATAAACACTGCACATGTGTCACATGATGCTGTATCTGCTGCTCCATTTGCCAAAAGAGTTAAAGAGGTCATCATTAATGGTAAGTGAGTTTAAAACAGATGTTCCAACATTCGTAGTCTTCATTTTTGTAATTGTATGCCATATTTTTTTTACATAAATATAATGACAATCAATGTGAAAGTATTCTAAAAGTATTCAAAGCATTCAGAATAAAGTACGCTGATTAGATAAAGTAACGGAATAAGTTACAAAATACATTTTAGGGCAAATATTCAGTATTCAGTAACCAAATACAATTTCAAAGTATTCTCCCCAACACTGCTGTTACATAAAAAGCATTGGTGACGACGCATCGCCAACACAGGCATGATGTTTCAGTAAGTCCTTATTCTTCTGGCTGATGCAGACTATGGGTCTGAGTGTTGATTCCTCTCCTCCAGTGACCACCTTGTTAAAAGTCCGGTCCTTTGGGTGTTGGTTAATTGCACGGTGCTGCCCCAGAGATCTGCAGGCCTTATTATCTCATTAGCGAGTGGTTAGCTTGTTAAACTTATACTATGCTTTTTTGGCGCTTTCACTTGAGACACAACTCAGAAAATAATTTGTTGTGACCTTTGGTTGTTTGGGACTTGTTCACACGTGTCAGGCTACACTGGATTCAGGTTTCACACTCGAGTAACACAAGTAACTTACTGTAATCATTTTGAAATGTAGTTTTCTTCAAGAATACACAGTATATGTACAACAGGGCTGGGACAAAATAGTATTGATACTTTATCAAGCAACGCAATACATAAAATACTTGTGTTTAGAGGCATTTTTATCATGTGCTCCTTTGTTACACAGCACTTTGTTACATGTTGTGTTAATGAATAAATGTCATTCAGTTTATAAGCTCTGGACACATGACTTTTTGCACTTGTTGAGGTAAACATATTATTTATCTTAATCACTTACTTACTAACACATATGTTTTGATACATCTTTAGATAATTTTTAGATTTAAGCACTGTCGCCACATATAAAAAGAAATATTGCAGAAAAGCACATGCTAGATAGTCCACTTCTGATTACATAACAGAAGCATCAAAATGTTTCTCTGTTCATTTTCTCAGGTCTACTCTGCCTCCCAGAAGCTCTACACCCCACTACGACCCCCTACTCTGTGACCCACCATGACCCATGAGCCTCCCCCACTCCTATTGGTGCTGGTATTAAAGAGACTCCTATACTACATCCTTATGGACCCCGGGATGACTAACTGCTACCCTGGAATGGTGGATCCTAATAACAAATAAACATAATTATTAAAGTCAGTGTGTTACTATACATTTGGGCAATATCTATACAGAGCCCTGATTAAACCTAAGATGCAACCACCTATTGCCCCCAAAGTGTAATTATCCCCAAAATGTAATCACAGCACAATGTTTGAAATGCACAATTGCCAAGGATTTGTGTTATTATAATCTTCATATTTGCCTCATTCATAATACCCTCACCATTTTGTTGATAATGTTTCCATCACATTAATTAAGCGAAAAGTAATTGGTGACAGAACACATGCTGCAAAATATGGTTTAGGATCACAGAATAAAAGGCTGCGCCCACACTGAATTTCACCGTATTCGACCAATGACCTATTTTTTGGTACAAGTCAATTAAAGGTTATTGGTAACGTCAGACATGCGATGCATGTTTAAAGTTGAGCCCACATTCCCTCCAGTTGTCATTTTAAAGCCATTTGTTTACTCATTAAATAAGCGCTGTTTGTTTAGTCAGCCCTTATATTGTTGTACTATATCTACTTGAGTGAAACATATTTGAACAACCAGAGATTTCCACTCCAAAGCTTTAGATGAAGATGTTTATTCTTATATTTGTCTCCATCAGACAGCTGTTAACCGGCTCGCTTTATTTGTGTCTAAATGTTGATCCAAGGCAGCCTCCTTTATTTGTGAATGAATAAACTTTATTTAGCCAGTGCTGACATGCATTCAGCTTGTTCAATCAGCCTGAAGCATGTCTGTTATGAGTCAAGCTGAACTCTTGACTGAGCATCCCCACTGGAATCCCCTCCATTCTGTCACTCATTCATCTGCAGCTCCTGTGTCTCGGGCCCACCAGGCTGGGGGTCCAGGTAGCCCATATGAGCTTACGGGCCGACCCCAAGCCCGCATTTAGACCTGTTTCGGTTGCATTGAGATGTACTGAGCCGTGCTGAAATGTAGGGAAGGCATATTGAAGGTGCATTCAGAGGCAGTGAGCTTGAATTGAGATGTTTTGAGCTATATTTAAATTTGGCTGGAGCCCGGCTGAAGCTGTATTGAGATGTATCAGAGCACAGCTAATTTAAGCTGAGCAGCAGAGAATGTTGTGCTTTGTAGCCGGACAGGATTGTCCATGATGCAGCACCACTGCATTGTGGCTTAAAGGAATCCACCACGCTATTGTGGCCTAAGAAGATTGTCCCTGAGAAGACGTAAGAGAACGCAGCGCGGTGATGACCGGGAGCACTTGGGCTGCCACAGGCTCTGTCTGCGAGGCTCAGATTAAATGTGTGTAGTGTGTGGCCCAGTCCAGCCTCCTCGTCTGATGTGTGCCCCTGTTTGGCCTCCCCATTTGATTCCTGAATCAGTTTGACCTTTACATTTGATGTGCAGAGTAGCCTGACCTTTGCATTGTCCTGAAGAAAAGCTGGGACTACAGAGAGTAAAGGACTTTACAAGGCTGTACTCTGGGGTTAGTGTGACAGCCTGATGTTCTCCATCAATAGCCATTTGGTTATCACCTCTTTGAGTTGTCAAATTAGTGGAGTTGTCTTTATTAGAAACTTATTTAATGTCACCACACAGAATATTTAGATAGTGCAATACATTGTGTTGTATCTGCACACTTGGACAGTTTGTAATCAGGGCAAAAAGAGTATAATAAACAGACAACAATATTTTATTTTAACTTCGAGTCTGTAGAAATGTCTTGTGATTTTGTTTGACTTCCCTTTTAGCTATTTTAAAATGTAACTATGCTGATCAACTCAGGTTAAGTATTTTTCTATGTGTATCTGTCTTTCAGTAGGAAAATTGAAAAATGAAAAGCATACAAAGTTCTGTTTGAAGCGTTTAATTAGAATTCTCTTGTAGAAATTGCAATAAAACTAATATTTACCACTTGCGACCAACTGTTGTTTAGGAAAAGGTCATTTTTAATCAAAGTTAATGACACAATAATGACACAACACTTTTTCATAAATGATGGAAACATACAAAATCAAAGATCTGAATAGTTGGTTTAGATTCATTTATTGTCTGGTTATATTTACAAAAACATTCACAATTTTATAAAATGGCATTGTGTGAACATTTACAATGAAACAAATTTCCCACATTTTCTTTGCATTTTGTTTTAATGAAAGTCATTTTTTTTATTAGTTCAAATTCTGTACAGTCAGTGTGAAAAAAAACGTGCTTTTGGACGGTGATGATGCGGATCGCCTTGGCAACAAACTGAAAATCCTCTTTGAAGACATTACTGTAGACGGGGCCAATACTGTGACATGTCGCCTTCACTTCCTGGGACCTGGACTGGGACGGAGATGCCCGGTGAAATCAGGCCTATAAAAGACATTTCATGTTAATATTTGAAATACATTTGTTTATTTTCTTCATCATTGATTTTCTTGTGTTTATTGTCACGCTCATATTGATGTTTTCCATTCATCATCCATATTTTTCATTTCCATCTTTATCCTCGTCACTGACACTGTTTAAAGCTTTGAGTTTTTGCCCAGCTATTTCAAATACATTTATATAAAATTGGAGAAATGCTCAGTGGATTAACCCCAGAGCAAATCATTAGGAATGTCAGACAGATTACGATCATCAACAAGTGAAGACACCAGTCGACCAGAACATGACCATCGGCACATTGTTTTGCCACATCAGCATCAGCGTTCAGTCGAAGCATGGTTTACTGATTTAGTTATATGTCAGGAGAAAGTGGCTCCGTTTCTACCTGTTGACGATGCTGCAGAGGTCGACATTGACTGGCTGCTGATGTGTGGCTGCATGTGACCCGCCGTGTAGGCCTCATAACTTCGCCCGTTTAATGTGGTGCTACTCGGAAGCATGCAGGAATACGACGCCTGGTTTGACGGCTGGAGAAAAAAAAAAGGACAAAATGAATGAATCTTCTTGCACATAGGGCCGCACAATATTCAAGTCGTCAGAAGGCAGGTCTTACTTGCATAGGGAGACTGGCGGCCATGCTGAAGCTGTAGCTGTTTGACAAGATTGGCTCCGATCTCGACAGCATGGATTCTGATGAGAAAGACACTGTAACAAATAACATACGATAAGAGAAAGAGGCTCCAGTAGCACGGGCGCGAAGGTGATGATCTGTCTGTGTGATACATACTTGTGCTAAAGCTGCTGCTAATAGGAATATGATTGGACGTGTTTGACGCTTGCCGCCGTTGATTCCTGAGCTTCTCCTCTCGTCTCCACTTTGCTCGTCTGTTCGAAAACCAAACCTGAGGCAAAAAAAAAGAGCTTGTGCTGTCAGTACAACCCTCCATTACATAATGTTATTAATGAGCGTCCATAGACTCTGGTTTTAATAATTGCCTAATATTTACAAAAGGTGTCTATTATTGCACTAAGTCACCGTTTCTCCATAAATTTAAATGGGATAGAGTCATTTTTTTTCATATTCATCTGCATTTAAACAGACTAAACAACATTTATCTATGAAAATATAGTAAAATATAGGCCTTATTTATTTTGATGCGAATACATTAAATGAAAGAAAACTTGCAGACATTTCCCCCTCATGTTTATGTCAGTAATCTACAGGAAACATTTAAAATTGAGCTTTCTCTCTTCCTCTTTTTCCCCCTGTATTCACCTGCAGTGTCTCGCCTTAAAAGTCATTAAAAACAAGAGCCCACCTGTATCCTTGCTTCTGGGAGGTCAATCTTGTTGGCAAGGCGTTCTCTGGCAAATACATCCGGATAATGAGTGCGTTCAAATTCTGAAGACACATAGAAGATTTAAAAAAAAAAGTGATTTATATGTTGTGAAATAGGGACTCTTTTAAACATTTGACTGTTTGGGCCCTTGCCTTTTTCTAGTGCGTCTATCTGCTCCTGCGTGAAGGACGTGCGGTTTCTTTGGAGTTTCCTCTTCAGCTGCAGTCGCATCTGAGTCTCTTCAGAGTCTTCACTGTTAGTGCTTATGACGTTCTCTGTCCCCTCTGACTGTAGACAATCTGCACACAAAGGTCATGGTTCAAACGGATTCACGCCAATATTCACAACCTTGTTCACTACACTTTTATGGTGCTGTGGGCCGGTGTTTCGTCAACTTTTTACACAAAGCATCAGCTCATATGCGAAGAAGAAGGAGTAGAAGAAAAAGAAGAGGAAGAAGAAAAAGAGAAAGAAAAAGAAAAAGAACAAGAGGAAGAATAAAAGAGGAAGAAAAAGAAGAAGAAAAAAGAAGACAAAAGAAGAAAAACAAAAAAAGAAGATGAGAAAGAAAAAGGAAAAAAAAAAAGGAGAAAAACAGGCCTAGCTCAAGATCAAACCCGGATTAAACTGGTTCTAAAAAGATTCTAAAATAGATCTATACTGGAATAAATTATGTGCAAATGTACATATTCTCCCCGATATTATACATTTTCATAGACAAACTAAAAGGTGTTTTCTCGTTACGCTGGCGGAGAGAATCCAGCTGAATGTGTATGTGTGCTGATGTGGAGGAGCAGAGCAGCTTGACTCGCGCTCTCAGCGGAGCGCATGTTTTTTCTGGTGCAAGGCTAATTATTCATTATTCCCATCAGACAGAGGCTGCAAAACAGAATGAAGCCATTGCTCAGTGTCACAGGCAGTCAGGCAGAAAAAGATACAGATGAGAGCAGACGCCGGCTCTGCCCTCCCATTCATACACACACACACACTCAAGGTCTGTCAGCCGTGGGCCCATTGAGAGACACAGCGAACCGGGACCTAACCATAAAATAAACACGTACTGTGTGTGAAGTTTTTTAACGAATATACACTGACAGCAAAGCTATTCTACACTGCAATTACTGATTTTATTGATCACAATTTGTTGCATCAAGTTCGGAAAAGAATGAACCTTTACCTCTTGATTACTCATCTAATTAGCATATGCATTTAAATTATTGCACAAACTAATATTACAACATAGGCTTCCTCAATGAAAGTTTTCGGTAAATGAATGTCATTGCAGTTAGATATGTGTCAATTAAAAAAGTACATTTTAATTAAAAGCTCAAATTAGGTGAAATTCAGTGCACTGTGTTACAATTTAAATAAATGCAAATTCAGTTATATCATATGCAATTCCATTATGTATTTGGCATGTTGTTAATGCACTTCTCAATGGCATTGTTAAGATCCACCTATATTGTACGCCGAATGCATACAGTGCGTTTGGTTTCCTCACCATTGGCGGTGAGAGTGGTCCCGGAGAACCAGCCGGAGCGCCCTCCCCAGGCCGCCTGTCCGTTAAGCATCTTCAGCTTGTCAAACATCGCCTCGGCTCCCGCTGGGCCCATTTGGTGCTTGTCACTGGCTAGGTTTCTGAGTACCCGGTTTATTGATGACACCTGTTAAGAATCACAATAAATACACTGTACTTTAGACATCTTCTCCTGGTGCATAGTACATATGTGATTGTATAAATATAAGGTAAGACAAATAATGTTTTGTTTGAGTTGCTTTTTAATTGATCTTTGTTTGATGTTTGTTTGTTTGTTTTCTGTCGGACCAGCACTGAGCGTCCACTGACCATTGTGGCTGAATGGTTTCTTTTGCAATGATACACGCCAGTGCCATAAAATCCTGCGCATAAAATACAATGCAGTATTTGAACATGATCGTACTTACACTGGGGATGTTGTCGTTGGTGCAGATGGCCTCGGCAAGCAGCCTGTCTCTGATCTCCCAGGCGAATATGGACGGACACTCTCGTTTGTACTGGGATATCCTGCCCACCACTTCAGGCGTCGCCACTCGTGGTTTACTGCCTCCGATCGCCCTGGGACGGATGGATCCGGTCTCGTAATACCGACCCAGAATCTTGCTCACACAGCCGTTGGACACCTGAAAGTAAGCCAAACAACTATTGCCATTTTTATGTTAACTCAAATGGAAAATGTTCTTTGTGAGGGTTATTTTGTTATGTCAAATTCCTCATGTTTATGGATCCATGGGTACATAAACTAAGTAATAAAGTATGACATCATGAAAGGTTTTGTCACTTGTAGACAAAACATTTAGTTTTAGTGTAATAATCTACTGCATGTAATGTTGCTAGGCGTGCACACCTGCAGTATCCGTGAGATGTCACATGGTCTGGCGCCGCTATGAGCCAACTCTACGATCTTCTGCCTGGTCGAGTCAGGTAACGGCCGCCCATTCACAAACACCCCTCCGAGCTGGTTCACCCCGCTGTGACCTACATGTGCACATCACAGCATTAGGACATCACAGACATTGTGCGCTCTGTAGAGGGCAAATGCTGCGGTATACTAAGTATGCTGATATACAAAGCCACATGCATGAAAAGGGGCACAGGAAGCGTAAGGCGAGGGGAAATACAGGCTTTTAGCAGAACTGAGGATTGGTCCTTTATTGTCAGCATTTGACTAACTTCATGTCTTACCATAGATTATCATATTATCATAGATTATCATATTAGTGGGACTTTTATATATTCTTACCTATGGACCAAGAAATGTTACCAAACTAACTGCATTTTGTGCAATCTTTTTCGAAAAGCCCAAATGTTTAAATATATGAAAGTTGTAGTTTGTCACAATTTGCTTATTCTTTTAGATTTTCCTGAATTTAATTTCATAATTTTGTGTGAATTACACTGATTTTTTAAATAAAGTTTATATTGGACTCCCTCATGCTGAAGCAGGTATTGTAATAATCTAATCCACACCAGGAACTCTTCACAGGGAGCAGTGATGGAGAAAGTGATTAAAATATTGCAGGTCCGACTTGTTTGTTCTGGAGCAGATTAAGCTGGGATTTAATCCCAATCCATTGAGTATTTTCCATTAATGGCTCAGTTGAGGAAAGGCATATTGAGGATTTATAAAACATTAATAAATGATGCTGCTCCAGTGCAGGCACCTCATCACCAGACAGAATGTGTTTCCATTTGGCCCTGGAAGAATTCTTTCTTCTATTCACACTATTTTGTAGAAATGCAGACAACATTACACTTTCTGCCCCTTACGTTGAATTGCCGGTTTGCACCGTGGACTATTAGGCCCACAGTAATATGTTAATCAAAGACCGTTCCCAGAGGAACATGGGCTGTGCTCCACTGAAACACAATTAATTGACAGACATATGGAGTCAATTTGGCTGTGGCTCTGTGTCACACATGTATGGCCCAAGGGAGATGCTGTGTCGACTGACCCACTATAATTTCTTTATGTTTAAGATTTGTCAGCTGGATAAATTAATTTAGGTGAGTTGCTTAGATTATAGTGTTGAGTTGAACTGTTCAGACAACCCGCTCCACCTCTTGACCTACTGCTCCACCAGTATGAAATAACATTAATAGAGTAAAAAGTTTTAAGTCGGTTGATGATTTTTTTGCCTTTATTCATATGGATAAGCCCACTGAGATTCCAAATCACTTTCACACTGGGCTCCTGGCCCAAGAAAGAAGCCTATTTTAAGTACATTTATGCAAACCCAAAGGACACCTTTACAGACACGCAGAGGTCCGACATGGTCCGGGAATGAAGAAAAAAAAAGACTCTGCTGTCAACAGGCAACCTTTGGATTTTTCCGGTGCAGTTTTAATGCTATGCAATGAGCATGGGTGATGGGATGGAGCAGGGAGCAGAGCAGGGCAGTGGAGAGGTGCAGGGCAGAGCAGAGTGAGGAGAAGAGTTGCACACACCTTCACTGTAGACAGCACGGACCTCTTGTCCCGCAGTAAGAAAACATCAGCATGAGTTACTGACCAATTTGTTATTTTATTTTTTTACATATTAACACTATCTCATCTGAGCACTGAAACATGGTGCATGTTTAATTTGATGTTATAGACAGTTAAGAGCTCATGCTTTTAAAAAGTGTTGTCTGAAATATACATTTATTAACAGAACTATGTATTTCAATTTAGAGACACCTTATACTTAGTCTGAAAAAAACAAAAACAAAAAAATAGTGCAATACACACAGTATCAACTTTCATTGATCACGTCAGAAATTGAACTCACTGTTATGCATCATGGTGGCCACTCCACTCTCCCAGCTGGTATGGCCTCTGTAATCTGGACAAAAGGAAGACAATCAACATGTGGCAGTGTGAGATGTGGAGATCTGTTAATTATTATCAGCCTATAGTTTCAAGTTAAACAAATGAAATCAGTGTATAGCCTAGTTGTATTCATGAAATCAACATTATTTTGAGCGGTTTATTTTAACGTAAATCCGCGCGCGGGGCCGCAGCTTGAGAAATTCAGACAGTGACTTGTGTGGAGTTGGTCATATTTGGTAATTCGTTTTATGTTTTTTTTTTAAGGAAACCCGTAGCGAGACAAAAGAGAAGGCTTTACCTTTTAAGCTGAAGTAAAAAGGTGTCGGCATCAACAATAAAAACACCGAACTCAAATATTTGTATAGACTATCGAATAGTGCTTGTTTCTCGGCTCTAGACACGGGGCCATGGCTCAGGTGCGCTCCGTGCGCGCGCCAAACATATGGGACGTGGGCTACAGCCGTCACACCAGCGCGCACAGCAGCCCTCACAAGTTCGCGTGTTGGATCAGGCCAGTGCGCCAAAATAGATCAAGCGCTTAATTGGCTTATTTAATGAACGGGAAAAACATTTCATCTGGAAACAACTGCATTCCGACGAGGAGCCGGTCTTCCGCTTCCTTTGAGCTCGGCCTTGCTATATTTCTCTGAATAAGCTTCTTTTTTTCTTTTCTTTTTTTTTTAATGTGTCGATTCTTAACCTTTGTAAAATAGTGAATAAACCTTTTTAGATGTATTTACGATTCACGTTGGCTTTAACGAGTTAGTGAATAAAATAGGCGTAGGCAATTCCGTCTTTACGCATTTTTACCCAGGTCAAAAACTTAGGCCAACGACATGTTATTTGGAAGAGGCTATAACAGTGCAACGATGCGCCATAGATTAAGTTGTTGAAAGCTAAAACTTGTGGAGTCAGATGATACAAGGCTTGATTCTGTTCAGCAGAGTAACACATTTGTTTTATTATGAGTTTACTCCATACGGAAAGTTTGCGATATGAACTATTGCGTAAAATCGGGTTGCAAAAAAACAACAACTAAACAATGCAATATTAAAAGATTCCTAAATGATTTCCAGAAGCTAATACGTGACAAAATTTATGTAGAAAGATGTATTTCAAACCTACAAATATTAGTCTCAATTAGTCTTTCGAGAAATTGTAAAAAATGGAATTACGCACAAATCTTATTCGTGCGTAATTCCATTTTTCCGTAGACTTTTCCATCGTACATTTTAAAGTTGTAAATTAGGCTGTAAGGAGAAGAACTACTTACATCCACCTGTGGACCGAACATGTTCCATTGGCACGTGCTAAACATTGATGCCCGCATTGGTCCCGCTCAGTCCCCAGGTAAAGTCACAGACACGTGTCACTCAGTACGAATGAGGCTTACCTTTCTGTGGCATGGCGAAAAGGTTTGTTTGGTTTGCAAAGCAGCGTCGGTCTCCTATTCTTTCTTCAAATTAGTTTCTCCTTGACTGAAGAGACAAGTGCGGAGAGTGACAGAAGTGGTCCTCTGAGGAGAGAGGAGGGACGAGTGGGAGGGCGGAGAGACGAGCCGCACGTTCAGAGCCGCCGGTGTTCATCAGCGGAGAGAGAGCTCAAGTGTCCAAGTCTGACATTTGGAAACTTAGTGGAAATCACTGGGAATCTTACGGCCTTAGCCTCTGATGCTAGACAAACCTTCAACCACAAGTGATGCTTTTATTAAGCTGCAGTAGATAAGCATCAAAACATTGACCCCAAAAAAATCAGCACCATCGCCATCCCGAATGAAGAGACATGGTTAATAACAGTGATGCGTTTTAATTTGAAGCATCACTGAAATCACTTTGATTCATTAGATTATTATTTATTGTGTCCTTACGGAGAAATGTGTTTTTGAAATTCTAAGGCAGGTACAAAAACACATAATAGACAATCACATGAAACAGTCCACGCACACACGTCACATCTGCGGCAAAGTTCATCACGAGCTCAGACATTGCATGACCCAAACAAAAAACAACTAGACAACAGTTCAGTTTGTGGTGTATAAGGCAGCTATGTATCTGACTGCAGGTTTGTCAATCAGGCAAGTTTGGATAGTGTGGCAAATCAATTTACAGATACCCCTCTAAACATTTGTAATTTATACCTTGAAAACTATTTATGTTTTATATATATTTAGCTATTGATATCTTTAAGCTACCGATTTAAGACAGACATACCTTTACAAGTAACAATAGACATTTGGTATAAGTCATGAGTTAAATATTGGTTTTGCTCAAGCAACAAGTGAAGCCATGAGCAATGGTCTCCAGCTCCATCTATAGGCAGAAACACATAACTGCGCCCCTTTCACCTACAAACCAAAGGCACACAGTCACTCACGTTTTCTTATTTTGTGAGGCCACACTCGGAATGAAGAAGAATTTAAATCCCTTCAGTAGCAGAGTTCTTCATTCAGATGTTTGAACTGAACTGATGTTTTTGAGAATCTAAATCAACCCAAGCAAACTTGCATGTTGGGCAAACAGTAAGCTTTTAATGCGCCATCTTTTATTTAAAGGCACACTTTTTGGACTATACTGTTGCCATCAATACAAACATGCTCCTAATGGGCAGCTCAGCACAGAAAATACTCTTTCTGCAGGGGGTAATCAAAGAATGGATTTGAATGAGGACCTAACCTGTTTATATCTCAAATTCTGCTGACTTTAGTCGACATCTCCATGGAGACGAGCTGGAGACGTGCTCACTCCTGGTTAAGTTACAGTCTTTGGGTAGGTGAGCCGCTCACAGCAAAGACTGTGTTTGTTTCTACATTTATGAGGTGTTCTTCACATCTGTCATAAAATAAATGCTTGTATTTCAATCATTCAATTATTTATTGGGTAAAATTCGACATAGTGTGGCTTTAAAGGAAAAAAAAAACTTGACAAGTGGGGCCTGGCTAAACTCAGATAATCAGACACATTCTATTAGCATTATCTACAAATTGCTTTTGGAGTAAATCACACTGAATCACGTTAATGCATTAAAAACAGCATCACTGTCATCAAAGTGCAGATCGGCAGACCTTAAATTATAGCACTGTCAGAGGTCCTCCTCATCTCTGCCAATGAAGAGACATTAATACTGTGTGATGGACAGCCAATGAAAGAAGACGCAGCCACCGATTGACCCCGGTTGGCACAAACTCATGTCAACAGTGGCCCCGTCCTCTCCTCCCACTCCTTCTGTACTCCCACTGCAATCTTCCACCAATCAGCTCGAGTTCCCCCGTGGCATCCTCTCTCTTCCTACTTTGGTGCCATTCTCGTCGCGTCTTAACTCTGCGCACCTCTGCCCCATGCCACGTCTCCATTTCTATACACCTCCACATCCCTTCTGTCCCGCACCTCCTGACTCCCGAGCCGTGCGTCTGTCTAATGCTGACAGCTAACAAGTAATTACAGGTAATCATCTAAATGGACAGTAATTATTGCGAATGGGGAGGGGCTTGAGTTCGCCTTTACAGTATTGTGAGTGGGAGCGAAACCCCTTGACTTGCTATTGTCCCTGAGAAGCAGCATATTTAAGACACGTTGTGGATTATTATGTTAACACAAGACTGTTAAGCTTTTTAAAACTAAT
The DNA here is from genome assembly GCF_951799975.1 of Gobius niger. NCBI lineage: Eukaryota > Metazoa > Chordata > Actinopteri > Gobiiformes > Gobiidae > Gobius > Gobius niger. The sequence continues at coordinate 19,204,337 of NC_136863.1, read as the reverse complement.
AATACTAGCATTTTACACCGTTCATAATGCTCAGACATGGTAAATGGTCTCAACTTATGTGGTGCTTTTCTACTTTCATTGGGCCCAAAGCGCTTTACAGCAAGGAACCAGTCAAGCATCCACTCTCTCATTCATACACCAATGTACACAATGACACAACGACAGTGGGCATCTTCAGGAGGCGGGATTTGAACCCCCAACCTTCTGATGATGAGACCATGTCCTAATGTGTAGAATGAGCTGAGACCTTTTCACCATAACTGCCTCTAAAATCCCGCACTGTCACTCAAAAAGGTGTCACTTCGCGTCCAAATTGCCATCAGGCACGAGCTTAGTATAGAAGCTGCAGTTACTTGTGTGACCTGAGGTGGCAGTAGTGAGTATGAAATGGCCAACTTGCATCTAGTCCCTTAAACAAAACAAAAATAGTTGTTTGCTTTTTGCAACTTTAAAAAAAATACAAATGAGCACAAATTTCCACCACCTTTTGGTTATTATTTTGTATGGACTAATCTTTTTTTTTTTGTATCTTGTTTTGATAACTTTGTGTATGTCTTTGAACAGCGAAAGGCAATTGACAACCCACAGTGAATAAACCGAGGATGCGTGCACCCCGTTATCAGCCAGTTTAAGGATGAAACCACAACCAATGAGAGGTAAGTGTTAGAGAAGTTTGTATTTTTTTATAGATACGTCATTCCTCACAGAAGCCATAGACTTCACATTTATTCACGTGCGTTGACCAAGTCTCATACAAAGGCTCAGACAATTTGCTGAATCTCTCTCCCTTTTTCATCCTGGGCTGTCCAATGAAATAAAGTAAAAAAAAAAAAATTAAAATAAAAACATTCAATAAAAGTCAAGCCTAAAAAGCTTAGTCATCCATGGATCCAGAGTGATATATTTTGAGATTGTTGCCATGGCGATGATCCAATCCAGTTTTACTTATAAAGCCCTTTAAAAGCAACAAAATGAGTCTTGTGGCTGAAACTCATCCATAGTCATAAAATGAAAAGAAAACGATAATTACCCTATAGGTTTAAAGGTTTTTCATTATATAAACTTATTAACTTACTGTATCTAAGTCTATTTGAGTCAATGTTGGCCATATGTAGAACCTGGACAATGGCCATAGTGACACAGAAACATATTCCACTGTTGACTTTCACATTTGGATCATATATATGTATATAGAGAGAGTGCGTGTGTGAGCGTGTGTGTGTGTGTGTTGGAAATCACAAAGATGAATAAACAAATATCATTTTAATTACGCTTTTATTAAGTATTGCATTTTTACAGTGGCAACAATTATTTGTGTCGACCGTATATAGACAGTTTTTCGGTTTGATGTATGGCTAAAATTAAAAGTAAATGCATCTTCTTGCTCGGATCGCAAGTTTTCATTATCTTGCAGACATCTTGCAATAATCCAATTTTCTATCTAATCTTTTAATCACTATTAATGTGCAAAGTAAAATATTCCATTTTCTGACCAATCTCAATGATTACTCCTCTGTAATCCGATCACCCTGTGACTGCCTCCAAAATACCACTTCATTAACTTCATGCATTTAGTCCAAAAGTGGGCGTTTAATTTGGGGATAGATGGGCTGTTCGCGCAGAGCCAAGTGCGTGTGTCCAGTGAGTAAAGAAGGCCCTTAATTGCATTGTTCTCTGTTTATTAGCGGGTGAGGCTTGCATTAACCTTTTCATTGGGCCTGACATTTCTTTTCCTACTAAATGGAGAATTAAAGACCATTGGAAAGCCATTAGTGGAATTTACTGCTTCTGTTGACTGGTCAGCTATTAGAGGAGGGCGGCACGACCACTGCACTCGCCATCAGCTCCACAACTTTACTTTGAGACATATGTTCAAGCACAAAAGGCTTGGGTTAACCTACCAATTGTCAACATTATGAATGTATTGCTTTGAAGATGATATCATTTTGAATACTGTACCGCAGTAGCAGAGCGTTCACAATGAGTTTTTTAGTCACTGGGGTGCTCCAGTTCACTGCAATTCATATCAGAAAAGGAGAACACCAATGAATGACTGAAAGAGTAAAAGCAAATACATTCATTTAGGCTTGTCAATAACATACATATTTCAGCAATAATTCTTTAATATATTACGTCACAGATTCCAATGAATGTCAATTTAAGGACTGGATATTGAAACATGTTCTGCACAGTAAAACATTCACTCAGCATGCAGTCCTGTTGCCCTGTGTGCCGCCTTGTAGTGGCTCTCAATCTTTTATAGTTGCGACGCCGCCAGGAAACGTTGTCTATTCAAACTATGTAGGAAACAGGTCTCACATATGATCTGCCACGACTCCATGGGAGTCTTGGCCCCTACATTCAAAACCTCTGTGAGGCAAGGTGCGCAAATGTATCCAGACAAGTTGACTGATGCTGCCACCAAGTGGTAGTAAGAGGAACAACATGTATGTTTAAATGATCAATACCAGTCAGAGTAATAATACATTTTTTTTAGTTTAATTTAATTTGAGTGATGATTTTTATGCTGTGTTTTTCAAGTACCTTTTTCGTATTCCATTTTCTCACAAAACCCATTACTCGATTAATCAATGCATTCATATGTCTGTTTGTACATATGTCTGTTTATACATACCGTCTGTCCAGTAGAGGTTCCGACAAGTCCCATTTGAGCTTTGTGACCTGTTTGTCACCCAGCTTAACCCCACATAGATGCACGGACCCCCGACACCAAGGTTATGATTCTGTTATTAGAAGGAATCCTCTGAGAGTGTGACATGCTCCTAATAATAAACCGGCAAAGTGCAGATGTGGTAGATATTTCAGATGGTTTTGTTGCGTCAGACTCCATTTTAATTAGACTATTACACCATGTGAGCAGTGTGTTGGGGAGAATACTTTGCAATTGTATTTAGTTACAGAATACTGAATACTTGCCTTAAAGCATATGATTAAAAACATGCAGCTACGCTACACCGCCGTTAGGAACTTATGTGTCACTAATTAGGATGCCCACAGCCCAGAATGATGTAGGGCTAAACATTTCCCCAGCTGTTTTGACCTTCTCTTTCTTATTGCTATGAGTATGAAACATTGAAGTACTTGAGTACTTCAATGTATTCCTTTAATATTTGGAAAGTAACTGTTTTCTAAATACCCTCAAATGAAAGAGTAACCTACCTAGAATACAGTTACTCAAAGTGAGTATTCTAAACACGTAGTCTAAATACATGTATTCAGTTACTCCCCAACACCGCGTGTGAGTAACTGGTAAAGTGAGTCGAGAGCGTTCTTCGCATTATAGCCGCACATAGCTGCACTGGCTGCTCAAGTTGCAGGTTCAAGGCGCGACATACATTACAGACTCAGAGCAGCAGCTGAAAAGGAAACACAGTAAAGTCTGATATTTCACCAGAATCAGCCCTTGTTTACATCAAATCCAAATAAAAGCAATATAGTCACGTTTCCAAAAAGTGCATGTTTTTGAACTTCCTCTAACAGTGGCAGGCTCTCACGTGATTTATCTCAGTTTGCCCTTTACCACATAATTAGGTTCAGTGTGTACGTCCCACCTGCCCAGGGCACCTGTTGGTTTGTGTTCTTGACTTTGTATTGTTTCATAATGGGCTTGTACTGGTTTAGTTTCATGACATAGTGCCATTTGTAGAGGATATGTTAGTGGAGAATAAATAACAGAGCTAGTCTAACCCCTGACAAGAATGAAAGACTTTAATAGGACAGCGATGTGAGATTTCTTGGGCATCTTGGCAGTGGCACAGAATACATGATTTGCACGACGTGGAAGGGATTAGGCTTGGATTAGTTGTACAGATTCAACAAAGCACTGCATTGACACATTTGTGGAGGTGATGATAGGCAAAATCATCACAGCAGGCCTCTGAACACGCTTGAGAAGCCTTGGACATTTCAGTTTTAACTCTAGCTTTATTTGTTCATTAATGAATTGAAGAATAGAGAGTCAATATTACACAATTTATCCATTGATTTTTGTACTGAATGTTTTCCTTTCAGTCTCTATAGTTTATATTTCCACAAGTCTTCAACCAGTGGTTTTCAAGCTGTGGTACATGTACATTTGATCTTAGTCTAGGTCTGGTGCTGGTGGTACTTGGAAGGTCACATATTGTATGAGGTGGAACTACATGTTTAAAAAATGTGATTTCCATGGATTTCAATGGGTATTTTGGGTATGGTAGAAACTTACTATAAAACCTGTATTTCCTCTCAATGCCTGGGTACAAATACTCAGTGTCTGAGGTACATTTGTACACTTGCTTCTTTTGATAGTCATTGGCTGCCTTCTTATTAAAGCCCATCTGACTGCACACGTCATCTGGAATGGCCGAATAATCAAATGGCCTTTTTCTATTATTACTTACACCAGCATTTGTCCTTATCAGTATATCAAATATAATCTTCCTCATAACTTGCCAACCCCTTTAGTACTGTGGTCCTTAATCCCATGTAAATTTTCAAATTATTATTATTACATTTTTAAGCTCCAAACCCTGAATTTTTTCAAGCTCCAACAACATTTTCCCCTGCCTCATTGACCTTGAAGTTTGCCTGGAAGACACACATGGGTCTCTGTGGATTCTTGAGGTTGCAGAATTCTGTTCTAAAGACTAAAACAACTCCAGTTGTGTTCCATGTTGTGTTAAATTATATAAATTGTATGTACAATTAATTTACATTTGCTTGCAACAACTACAAAATAGGCATTGGAAGTAAAATACATTTTGTTAAGATGAGACACTGCAGGTGAATATGAAAACGTTCAAATTTATATATCAATTTTAAACTTTTGCAGTCGATTACTGACATGAATATGAGAAAATAAATTGCTTTATTCACTCCCAAATACAAAACATCTCTCAGGGTTCTCTTGAGTAAAACGCAATGATGAGGCAGGGGTAGCAGTTATCCTATTCCTATAACTCACCGGGAGAGTTTCCTCTACTATTGCAATGGATTCCAAGGGTTGGAGCTTAAATTTCCACTTTAAGGACCACCCTACCCTTTAGTCTTTAGTTGCTACAGCAAAGGTTCTTTTCTTTTGTACAAATACCTGTTCAAAAAGCTCAAAAAGTGTCAGCCCCCTTCCTGAACACTTCCAAAGATCCCGACTGATAAACCCACAAAAACAATTGCAAGATTCTGTCACAACGGAGTAACGTCGTTGTTTATGAGAATATTTTCTTTTTATCTTAGGGGCCCGCAATGCCAGTGTTTTACTAAAATTACCACAGGCTTTAACTCAGAAACAAATTCTGCTGGTTCTCCCTCATAAAAACCTAGCTGTGCTTTTTTAAAGGGGTGATTTGGGATTACAACACCAAATTCTGACCCCCATCTCTAAGGTGAGCTGCTGTATCTTTTGGCAAGACCCCTCACCCACATATATAAAAACAAAACAACTATCTTAAAATACTATGCAAAACATTCCTGCAGGATTGTATTGATTTGATCCAACGCCAAAGCTTTAAAAGCACATGTTGTTTGGAATCAGAGGATGGCGATATCCCCTGTGAGATTAATGGCCAGCACTTCCTTCCGTCTTCATTGAAAAGACACATTTTTTGACCCTAAAACTTCTAAAAATAGCTGTCAGTGCGGATGTTACTGCTTTCTTATGTAAGCTGTGGCCCAAAGTGTCCGGGGTGAGAAGCTGCGCAGAGAGTCCAGTAAAATAAACGTTGAAATTCTTTCGTCTTCGAAAATGTAGAATTACAAAGGCAATTGTGTAAGCAAACTAATGAGTTAAATGCCGTCTTCTCCTCTTCATCCCTGGGTCACAATGCTTAATAAAACTCCCAGCTCTCGTGTATTTGCTTGTTAAATTAGGATAAGCTCATGGTCCTAAAGGTTGGGGAACTGGCAAAACATCTTTCCCAGTGGTTTGTAACTCTTGAAGGGAATGTTGTTGCCAAGAAAACATTCACAGGCCTGTTGTTCATCATATTCATTGCCCCCATTCTACAGAAAAGTGCAGCTTCTATATTGGTTAATATAGATTTATGTATTATATATTATATAGTTTTTATGCTTATAATATATTAACAAAAATACATTTATGTCAGGCTTCAACATGGGAATAGATAGAGGGGTATGAATGCCTCTTTAAGTCACTGTACACCCACAATTTAAATCACAAGTTTACTGGATATGCTTACCATATAGAAATACCTCATAAAAACATCTTGTCCCCGCAGTTTTACAGCTTCATCTGTATATAATTTCCCATTAAATCTAAAAGTGGTTTGAAGCCAGTCCTACTTTTGAATCTCTTTAGCAATCTCCAGCTCATCACCAACGGGCCATTTTACTCCAGGGTAATCTTGTTGTGGCACTAATTTATGAGCGGTAATGACTGAGAGAGGGGTCCCGGGACAGGTCGGGGGCCTTTTGATCTTACAGCCGGTCTCAGTGGAGCTGGGACAGAGGGAAAGTGTGGGAGGGCATTTCTTGTTCATCACTTTTATCGTCGCCTATGTTTAGATCTTGGATCGCGGATGTCTTGGTTTCAAGTATCAGAGCTGCGCACACTCTGAGCGAGCGGACCGGGGGGACAAACAGCGAGTCTCTGCCCTGATCTTCACCAGGACACTCTTAAAGACACACAACAGGACGGACCTCAAGAGACACACACGAGAGCGCGGTCATTTTTGTCAGAGAGGAAGCAGAGGGGGGAAAAACAAGGCAACCTGGGATAGTGAGTCTGTAATGCGTTAAGGAGCCCTGCACCATGACGCAACAGGTGGAGGAAGAGGACAACCCGGCGTCAGCAACGGGAGCAAAACAGTCTGCCGTGCATTATCTGCGAGATGTGGTGTTTCATGGCAAGTTTGAGGTGAGCGGAGAAGGCTTTGGGTAAAAACTAGGCTGGTTACAGAGATCTTGGCAATGCGAATGTGCACTCTAAAGACAAGAAAAGAGCATCAATGAGGCGCAAGTAATAATCAACTGAATGGGCTCTATTGGCACTGGTTTGACAGTGATTTTAAAACTTTCATGTGCAGCTCAACAGTACAATAACTGTATCGTCAGAGTAAACAGCTGATCCGGGTTTGTTTGAGCTCAGGTTTGAGATGTTGACAAAAATTTACTAAAGGTTGTTGATTAGATGTCAAAAATGTTGGCGCTTCGTCGCTCTCTGGCAGCCAAGAACAGACTCGTTTCATTCACAGCTCCATTGGGTCAATTGGCACTATATGCACGCAGCTTGTGAATGAATCCTGAATGTATCTTGTTGTACCTTGGCCAGTGGTGAGCGTCTCCGCACAAACTATCAATAACAGCAAAAGGAAGAAGTAGTCCAAACAAGTAGCCTTCTCTCAACATTAACACTATGCGTGTCTTGTCGAACCAACTTACTATAAATACAGTTTTGCATCATTGACAGAAATGTAGCACATTGAGATGAAACATTTTGAATTCAAGACTGAAAGTACATTAAATGCCTGTACATAAATGTGTGATATAATATCTCGTGATTGACTGGCCAATGTGGCACTAGTTTTAAACCCTGTAATTTAAAAATAGTGATGAAACTAATAGTCTGATATCGCAACAGCTGCGTCGCATTTCTTTGTAGTTTGGGGAAGCCCTCCTCTGCCCTTTGATTCCGAATGCAAGAGACCACCCACTGTGGTCATGGGAATAACTAATAATGGAATAAGTGCAAACAACAAATAACTTTTAGCGCTGTTGTTTCAACATGTAAACACGTCAGCCAATGTCAGTGTGCCTTCGCGGTCCAGACTGTTACGACTGTGTTTGTTACCTTGAAAGACAGAGGGCAAATACAACAAAGTACTTGAGGGTTGTTGAAGTAGAGCTGTGGATAGTTTATCTATGGGACTTTGAGTGCAGCTTCTGTAAAAAGTGGAATTGGCCGCTGCTGAGGCATTTCTTAAAACCTTTTCTGCTGTACACGGAAAGGCTTGTTTTGCGATGGTTTTTCATTTATTCTCAAATAAATGTCAGGGTAACCTTTCATTCCAGCCTCTGCCTTTAATAACTCCATGCGAGCTGCGTTTGGTGATCAGTGCGCGGGAGAATCTGTTGTCATCAATGTTGTTACTTCTTGTGTTGTTTCTTGACCAGGTCATGAAAAGTTGTAAATCACAATTGCTTCAAAGTTTCTGCTGGAGGGGTTTGCAAATAGTGTTTTGCCATTGCTCAGGTGATGAAACGAGTCTGAATTTAAATCTGTTTTCCTATTACATTACATTTTCATTCCAACAACTATGTGGCCATGTGGCTCAGTGGTTAGTGCTAGTGCCTCACAGCAAGAAGGTCCCAGATTTGTGTCTCAGTCTTTTAGTATATATGGGCTGTGTCCGAAACCATCACATTATAGCCTCTATGTCCTATCCTAACTTCTAATCCTAAACCTTTTATGGCTCAACTGATCTCTATGCAGTTAGTGAACGAGAGCTTCAGCAGCATTTGCCCAATTCGACCGTCCTTACCCAGGGCGAAAAACACAGGGGGAAGTAACATCACCAACAGCTGTTTCTTTACTTCAGTCTTAAAGACATATTTATGGATAAAAAAAGAAAAATCCAAATAATCCATCACATTTCCCTTTCGCGTTATTTTATCTCAACAACTGTTTCATAAAGCTATGTCACGCATATTGGACTACAAAATGTACTGCAGCCACTGACTTTAATGACTCAAACATGAACCACAATGATATGAAGCCACACAGAAAACAGAACAGACGACGATAAAAAGTGACTGTGCTGTGGTAACTCTAATATGTATTTTTTTACTTTTATAAAGTTTGGCTCGTGCAGAATATATATATATGTATTATATATATAATTTTTTTATTAAAGGGGGCTGGATGCAAGTTGGCCATTTTATACTCACTACTGCCACCCAGTGCTTAATTTGATCCCCCGTTTGGGGGAACGCATTCCCCCAATCAATTTTTTTCCGGGTAATGGATCCGGGAAACATTTGGAGGATCCGGCAAAAAATGTATCTGATACAATGGTGTCTAATGAGAGTGTTCCGGCAAATGTTTTGGCCTGTTCCCCCAATCCATCACATCAGACCAAAAGTGTTCCTGAAAATACTAATTTACAAATTAAGCACTGCTGCCACCTCAGGCCATATGTGTACTGCACCTTCTATATTATAATTAACATGGCTGGAACATGTAGAGGCAGGAAAATACTTCGTTTTAACATTTTTAAACTCTGTATAGTCCCCTTTAAATGTGCGACTGTCAATCAACAGTGGTTGCGCATGAGTCACTCAGGGTGGGGCGAGGGGTGGGGGGGTTGGCGGCGCAGTGGTTTTCATAGGATGGCACCATATGGCACCGGTAATTGACCACCAGAGGTCACTATGCTTAAATTGCTATGACAGTTAGCATACAGGCACCTTTCTCCTCATGGCCGACGCCGACACACATCCGGTTTGGCGTTTTACCTCTTACCAATTTACTGCTTTCGGGGGCAATGTTCTGAGAAAGGACTTCTTCTTCTTCTTCTTGTGCTTCTTATGCTTCTTCATACATTGGACTCTTTCATTTACTTCTATGATTGGACTACATTCAACTCAAATAATTAAATAATCAGAAAGTCAGAAAGAAACAGCTATTTAGTATTTTACTACTATGGATATATTATCAAATATTTCAGTACTTGTGTTTGGTGGCATTTTCATCCTGCACTCCCATGTTTTCCAGTAACAACTGCAGATTACTTTGTTACATTTTGTTTGGCAGCACTTTCCTATCTTCATAAATCAAAAAACAGCACACACAAGTAGCCAATGTCCAATTTTTAATCAAGGATGAAACGTTTCCGCATTAGCCTTCATTGGATCATTCTCTTTTCATCTTTGAACCAGAGTGCATGTGCACTTTTCAATCTTAACACTTCAATAAGTGTCAAGTGGCATTTGGCCTACAACATGGACACATGAATGCTTTCTTTTTACTCTCTAGAAACAAAGTCATTCTCATGTAGCTGTTTTATCTGAGTGTATTATCTTGATTTAATAATGCAATGTTTGATTATTTGTGTGAACTGTAACTTGTGTGTGAAGTAGTTCCCCAGCATCTTAACCAGGACACTCTTGAAAAGAGATGTTTTTATTTATTTATTTTTATCTCAATGAGTGTTATCCTGGATACATAAAGGTCAAATATTTTTTTTTTAAAGAACACATTTTAAGGTAAACATTTTTACTTATCATAAATATGTATCGTAATACGTATTGAAACAGCCTTCTTCTTCTCCTTCTCCTTTTTTCCATCTTCTTCTTCTTCTTCTTCTTCTCCTCCTTCTTCTTCATTTTCTTCTCCAATTTTGTCCTTTTGCACTTTCCATTTTGAGTCCACTAAATGGTGCAGCCCTAACCCTCTCATGCTTTGCTTCAGCTTCTCAAGGCAGTGACCCCAGATGAAAGCACCTGTTACCAGAAGGGTTTGTACTTCGAGGACGGTCAGAGGAGGGTGGATTACGTCCTCACCTACAACCTGAAGAAGCCTTTGGGCAGTCGTATCAGCAGATATGTCCCGCACATGCCGACGGAGAACACCTTCACCCACGGCCGCCGAAACAAAGACAAAAACCAGCCCACAGAGCCTCACAGAGCTGGGCTTAGACCTTCCAATACAGGAATGGGAGGAGACCCTGGGGTCCCCTTTGGAGGACGACAGGATTCTCCAGCGAGAGGACTTTGAATCGAAAACTGAAAGATATGGGGCTGGAGCTGGAGAAAGAAGACAATGTAAGTGTTCAGAAA